>NC_090927.1:368408434-368717991 GCF_040938575.1 Ambystoma mexicanum | reverse complement strand
TTGGGGGTTTGTATAGTCCAGTCTTGACATAACGATTGATTGGACTGCGGAGAGTCTGTTAGGAAAGGATAGATATGGAAAGATGCGCCTAAGGGTTTTAAGGAGGTAGTGGCAGGATTTTGAGACGGTGTTGACTTGTCACGAGAGTGTTAGGTCAGAGTCAAGGATGCATCTGATTGCAGGGGGTCGGTGAGCTGCCCATGGCGGGTGGCCAGGGTAGTTGTTGCGGAAGAAGCTTGGAGTTGCCACATACCATGATTTCCGTTTTGGAGGGGTTTAACAAGAGGTGACTTTGGGTCATCCAGAGTTCTATGTCGAGGAGTCAGGAGGCCAGGTCAGGTCGGGAGTTGGGATTTGAGTTCATTAGTTTTAGAATTAGTTGAGTGTCGTCGGCGTAGTTGTAACACAGGATCTTGTGTGAACAAACTATTGGAGGGAGGGTGATCAAGTAGAGATTGAACAGGAGGGCAGATAGGCATGCTCCTTGTGGGACTCTCGTGTCCACTGGTTGGGCTTGGGAGGTATAGGTGGAGAGTATCGTTATTTGGTACCTAACTTTGAGGAATGAAGCTATCCATTTAAGAGCGGTCCCACGAATTCCTAGGGAGTGGAGGCGGTCTAGGAGGATTGAGTGATTGATTGTGTCAAAGGCGGCGGATAAGTCAAGAAGAATTAGTGCCATGCATCCCGCAGAGTCTGCCTTAATTTTAAGGTCATCCCAGATTGAGGTTAGGGTGGTTTTGGTTCCGTGACGGGCTCTGAAACCTGATTGTGCACGGTCTAGGAGATTGTTGGCTTCGACAAAGGCATTTAGTTGGGAGTAGGCGGTTCGGTCAATGAGTTTTGCAAGGAATCTGGTGTTTGAGATGAGGCGGTAGTTTTTGGGCTGGAGAGGGTTGAGGGAAGATTTTTAAATTAGTGGTTTGACATGAACCATTTTGAATGCGTCGGGAAAGATATCAGAGGAAAGGGAGGCATTTATGATGGATCTTGCGTGTTCTACTGCACAGGTGGAAGCAAACATTTCTTTGAGGGTTGTGGCCGGGCAAGGGTCCAGCGGGGAGCCAGATGGTTTGCGGGCAGATAGGAGTTTGAGAAATTGCTCTGATGATATTGGATGAAAGGATTTGAACGTTGGTTGCCTAGTGATTGCAGCTGGTGGGCTGGCCGTTAAGGGGGGAGTATTGCCTGGTGGATGTAAGAGAGCCAGTTTGGTGGCTAGAGTATTTGTTCTTTCGAGAGCAATGGTGTAAAAGTGGAGGGAGAGTGATTCACACAGTGATTGTGAGGGGGTCGGGACGGTCATGGTGCAAGCCGGTTTGGTGAATTCAGAGATGATTTTGTGGAGTTCCTTGCTTGGGTTTTTGCAGTTTAGGGTTCGGGAGTTCTAGTGGGCTTTTTTTGCTTTCCAGATTTCGGCCTTGTAATGATAGAGGTGTCGGACCAAGATGGCCCTGTTCTCCTTGGTTTTTGACTTTCTGCCATTTGCGTTCTATGTATTTATATAGTTGTTTAGTGGTCTTCATCTCAGGAGTGAACCATATGGGGAAAAGGCCACAGGGGGATAATGGTTTGCAAGGGGGTGTGAGCCGCATCAGAGATGCGTTGAGCCATGAGTCAAAGGCATCGGGGATTAGTTGTTTAATCAGTTGGCAGGTAGGTGGTGGAGATTGGAGGAGTGCGTCGGCTAGGTCCGGGACGATGATTAGTGTTTTCCAGCATTTGCGTAGATTTGGTGGTTCAGATTCGAGTAAGGGAGTGGGGTCGGGTGAGCGAATGGTGAAAGAGAGAATGAAATGATCGGACCAGATGTTGGGGGTTAGGGGGCTTAAGTGAATCCGGGTTTAGGAGCAAAAAATAGCATCAAGAGTGTGTCCTTTATAGTGAGTCGGGCCTTTTATGTGGCATTGGAGGTTAATTGCGTCTAAACCGTCAACCAGAGAGTGTGTCATAGGATTGGTGGGGATGTCGAGCCATATATTAAAGTCTCCAAGAAGGGTGAGGTCGGGATGGTTTAGTTGAAGGGTGGCAATTGAGTCGCAGAGGTTGTTTGCGAATTGTCTATCGTAACCCGGGGGCCTGTAGATTATTAGGAAGCTGTGTGAGAGCGATGGGGAGAGGGACAGTTTAACGAGGAGTGATTCGCAGGAAGGAATGGAAGGTTGGTTGTCGATGATTGAGGCGTGGAAGAGCGACTTGTAGACAAATGCTACTCCCCCTCCTCTAGAGGGACGGTTCAGTGGGATGAGGGAGTAGTCAGGGGGGAAGGCTTCACTGGCGATTGGAGCGAAGTCATCAGAGAACCAAGTTTTGGTGATGAAAACCAGGTCTGGATTGTCAGAGGCGAGGAGATCAAAGATGGAGAATCTGTTTTTTGCTACGGATCGAGCATTAAATAGGATGCAGTTCACATCGGCAGTCGAGGTTGGTCTCGGGGCTGGAGCGGAAGGGGGTAGTGGCGGAGAGAGAGGAAACTGGAGAGGGAGGGGTGGGTGATGATCGGTGGGAAGAGTGGGCGAGCAGAAGAGTTGGCGGGCTTCGGGCGGGATTGGGTGGCTGCATGTGTTTGGATGATCGGGTTTGGCTCGGGGGATTTGAAGGTGGGGTGTGGGCGGTTAGGAGTTTCCATTACAGTTGATGAGAAGTCGAGGGAGAGGGGTTTCAGGAAAAGCGAAGCTATGGGGGACTGAGGTGATTGGGGGAAAGTGGAGGTGGGCCGAGACAGAGGAGGCGAGGAGTGCTGAGAGATTGAGGGGGACCAGGTGCGATTCCTCTTTAGTTTCTTTGTTGCGATTGGAGTGTGAGAGAGGGAAGGGGGATCAGAGGGGGAGAGGGATGCGGCCTCAGTTCTTGCTAGGGCTAGGCGTGCAGGTTTTAGGGACGAGAAAGGGTGTGTTCGGGGGGGAGGTGGAGGGGGTTTGTGGGCATGGCGGGTGGTGGATGCTTGCAGGGCAGGGTGTGCCCGCTATGATAGTGAGGGGAGTGGGCATGGTTAATGTGGGCTGGCCGGTGGTGGGGTTTGGGGGAGGAGTGGTCCTAGGGTGGTTGGCTCGCCATCATGCCCCTCTGGCTTGGTGTTTGGAGAGGGGAATGGTAGGGAGTGCAAAGCAGCGTAGGGTGATTTGGGAAGGGGGGTACGGGACGGAAGGCATACCGGGAAGTGAGGGCGGTCCACGGTGGTCGTTTTCGACAGACTCTGTTGGAGTGAGTGCAGTCATGCTTAGTACGAGCTGTTAGGTGTGGTCTCAATTGAGACTTAAAGTTTATTTGACTTTATATGTTTGGCTATATCAGTGGCTGTGAGTAGTCTTGATTTCGGGATTGTACTAGTTTGCAGACATTAGGCTGTTTTGAGGTATCGCTAGACCCTAGGCTCTGCTAGTTAGGCAGTCTATTTAGTTGTAGCTACAGTACAGTTATGCTGTTGGTAGCTTCTTCTAGTAAGCTGGCATTCTTCTAGCAAGCTGGAATATGGGTAAGCTATTTAAGGAGGAGTTGAATGTAGCAACACCACCCCAGTTATGGTTTTAGTTGGACCTTTAGATGGAGTTTAGGAGGGCTTTCTAATTGTAGTTCTAGATTCTACAAGGAGGTGGTATTAGGTCTACCTCTAGATTCAGTTTTGTATGAAAGGGATTTTAGACTATTAGGCACAGTTCTAGATTCTACATTATACAGATGATATTAGACTATTAGGATATTGGGCACACTTCTAAATCCAACTTTCGCAGGGAGGCTATTGGGCACGCTTACAAATGCAACCTTTCTCAGAGAGACTATTGGGCACACTTCTAAATTCGACACTCTCAGAGAGGCTATTGGGCACACTTCTAAATGCAACTTTTCACTAGGAGGCTATCGGGCGCACTTCTAGATTCACAGAGAGGCTATTGAGCACACTTCGAGATTCACAGAGAGGCTATTGGGCACACCTCTAACTACAACTTTCCATGTGCGGCCATTGAGTACACTTCTAAATTCAACTTCCCACAGAGAGGCTATTGGGCACACTCTTCAATTCACAGAGGGGCTATTGGGCACACTTCTAAATTCAACTTTCCATGAGCAGCTATTGGGCATATTTCTGAATGCAACTTTTATCAGAGAGGCTATTGGGCACACTTCTAAATGCAACTTTTCTCTATTGGGCTATTGGGCAAAACTTCTAAACTTCTAAACACACACATAGGCTATTGGGTACACTTATAAATGCAACTTTTCTCAGAGAGGCTATTGGGCACAACTTCTAAATTCACAGAGAGGCTATTGGTACACTTCTAAATTTAACTTTTCTCAGAGAGGTTATTGGGCACAACTTCTAAATGCAACTTTTCTCAGAGAGGCTATTGGGGACAGCTTCTAAATTCACGGAGAGGCTATGGCACACTTATAAATTGTCTTTTCTCAGAGAGGCTATTGGGCACAACTTCTAAATACACACATAGGCTATTGGGTACACTTCTAAATTGGCTTTTCTCAGAGAGGCTATTGGGCACAACTTCTAAGTACACACATAGGCTATTGGGTACACTTCTAAATGCAACTTTTCTCAGAAAGGCAATTGGGCACAACTTCTAAATACACACATATGCTATTGGGTACACTTCTAAATGCAACTTTTCTCAGAGAGGCTATTGGGCACAACTTCTAAATGCAACTTTTTCTCGGAGAGGCTATTGGGCACAACTTCTAAATGCAACTTTTCCCAGAGAGGTTATTGCGCACAACTTCTAAATGCAACTTTTCTCAGAGAGGCTATTGGGGACAGCTTCTAAATTCACGGAGAGGCTATTGGTACACTTCTAAATTGTCTTTTCTCAGAGAGGCTATTGGGCACAACTTCTAAATACACACATAGGCTATTGGGTACACTTCTAAATTGGCTTTTCTCAGAGAGGCTATTGGGCACAACTTCTAAATGCAACTTTTCTCAGAGAGGTTATTGGGCACAACTTCTAAATGCAACTTTTCTCAGAGAGGCTATTAGGGACAGCTTCTAAATTCACGGAGAGGCTATTGGTACACTTCTAAATTGGCTTTTCTCAGAGAGACTATTGGGCACAACTTCTAAATACACACATAGGCTATTCGGTACACTTCTAAATTGGCTTTTCTCAGAGAGGCTATTGGGCACAACTTCTAAGTACACACATAGGCTATTGGGTACACTTCTAAATGGAACTTTTCTCAGAGAGGCTATTGGGCACAGCTTCTAAATACACACATAGGCTATTGGGTACACTTCTAAATGCAACTTTTTCTAAGCGAGGCTATTGGGTACACTTCTAAATGCAATTTTTTCTCAGAGAGGCTATTGGGCACAACTTCTAAATACACACATAGGCTATTGGGTACACTTCTAAATGCAACTTTTTCTCAGAGAGGCTATTGGGCACAACTTCTAAATGCAACTTTTCTCGGAGAGGCTATTGGGTACACTTCTAAATGCAACTTTTTCTCAGAGAGGCTTTTGGGTACACTTCTAAATGCAACTTTTTCTCAGAGAGGCTATTGGGCACAACTTCTAAATACACACATAGGTTATTGGGTACACTTCTAAATGCAACTTTTCTTGGAGAGGCTAATGGGTACAACTTCTAAATGCAACTTTTTCTCAGAGAGGTTATTGGGCACAACTTCTAAATGCAACTTTTTCTCAGAGAGGCTATTGTGCACACTGTTAAATGCAATTTTTCACAGAGAGGCATTTGGGCAGACTTCTAGATATACACATAGGGCCTCATTCCGAGTACGGCGCTAACCAATGGCGCTATTAACGCCTTGGTTGACGCCGTACCCGGACCGGCAGCGCCTTGGTGGTTGGCGGAATTACCGCCCCATTCCAAGGTTGGCGGGGCGGTAATTCCCCAATCCCCATTTACCCTTCCCCATTTCCATTCTTGCCCCATAGGGCATAATGGGAGTGGGGAAGGCGTCAATTACGCCACCGTAAATTACGGTGGCGTAATTAACATCAAGGTCCCTTAGCGCCATGGTATTTAACGCCTGCTAAAAGCAGGTGTTAAAAGCACCATGGCGCTAAGGGAACTCGGAGTATGGCGGTAAGGGATTACCGCCACCGCTCTCGTTAGCGGTGGCCGCTATCCCTTACCGCCATACTCGGAATGAGGCCCATAGGCTATTGGGTTCACTTCTAAATTGGACTTTTCTCAGAGAGGCTATTGGGCACAACTTCTAAATAGCCACATAGGCTTTTGGGCACAACTTCTAAATGCAACTTTCACATGTAAAGGACAGAGTTTCCAAATGCAAATATAATGCAGATATAATGAATTTACAGTGGTGATGCTTTGAGGGGCTATTGGACACTCTTCTAAATTCATCTTTTACATGTATAGAACTGAGTTTTTAAATGCAATTATATTACAGATATGGGATTCTAGGTTGAGTGGTAGGGTAGTATGGCGAGAAGTAATTGCTTCTGTCCCCACCCTTGCCACACTTACTTATTGTCGTCTTCTTGCTTATCCTGGTGATACCTGCAGATACTGCCTGGAGCCGTCACTGAAGGAGCAGTCCTTTGCCTTGGGTCCTTAGCCGATGGGCTTCTGGGCAGAGGGCTGCCCTGGGATGGCTGGCTAAGAATGGGGGTCCTCTTGTCAGGACCAATTCGAGTGGTAGGTGGGGAGGGAGGCGGGCTGGGGAACCAGGAAGCGGGGAGCGGTGGCGATGGTTGCGCGCAGCGGAATGGAGGAAGGGAGTAGTTGCAAAGGGGATGGGGGCCCAAAAAGCACTTTAGGTGCTAGCAAAATATACTAAACTCACCGGCAGGATTCAAAAGCCAAAGTGAGTGGCAGGGCACTCGCGGCTCGCTACACCTCGGAGGACAAGGCCTATGGGCCAATAGGACACGGTGGGCGGGGAGGGAGACGGGCTGGGGAACCAGAAACCGGGGAGCGGTGGCAAGGGTTGCGCGCGGCAGAATGGAGGAAGGGCGTAGATGCAAAGTCTATGGGGGCCCAACGAGCACTTTAGGTGCTAGGAAAATATATTAAACTCACCGGCAGGATTCAAAAGCCAAAGTGAGCGGCAGGGCACTCGCGGCTCGCTACACCTCGGAGGACAAGGCCTGTGGGCCAATAGGACACGGTGGGCAGGGAGGGAGGCGGGCTGGGGAACCAGGAAACGAGGAGCGGTGGGGAGGGTTGTGCATGGTGAAATGGAGGAAGGGGGATAGATGCAAAGGGGCTGGGGGCCCAATGAGCACTTTAGGTGCTAGGAAAATATAAGTGTGAGACATGTATGCGGAAAGTTGAGTTTTTTGGGTTAGTGGGTTTTTGCCTCTAAGTATTTGCATTTTTTTGTTCACTTCTCTGATTGTCCTATGGAATTGATATTGTAGTTTGTCTGTCTAGTTGTTATGTGTGATGGGGTGACAAGTTTCAATATGAGCTTTTTCGAGGGTTTGTGTGCAAGGTCGGGGCACACATTGTCCCCCGCTCTGTTATTGGTGTTGTATATTTTACATTAATTACCTCCCTTCCTACCCATTTCCCTGTTGGTGATCCATCGCTGCCTATGTTTGCTCTGTTGACAAAACCTGTGTTGAAATGTTATCCTTACCCTTCCCTTCTGATCTCTCCATAT
Source organism: Ambystoma mexicanum (assembly GCF_040938575.1). NCBI lineage: Eukaryota > Metazoa > Chordata > Amphibia > Caudata > Ambystomatidae > Ambystoma > Ambystoma mexicanum. The sequence continues at coordinate 368,710,383 of NC_090927.1, read as the reverse complement.
TCATTCTTAGAGTGATCTTAACTTATCTATGTTTCAACCTTCCTCTGTTTATGGGAGCTAGCTTAGGGAGATAGGGAGGATCGGTTCCCTCCCTCAGTAATGCTTTTGCTGCGTCTGTGCCCCCATAGGCGTTCCTTATAGTTATGGGGAGAAGAGCCAGGTTTTGAGTAGTTTTCTAAATAGAAGGTGATCTTTCGTGTTATGCATGTTTTTTGGAAGCTCATTCCAGGTTTTTGGTGCAATGTGAGAGAAGGAGGATTCTCCAAATGTTTTGTTGTTGTATGGTTTTGGTTCCAAATGGATGTTGGTGCTAGATCCGATTGGTCTTGTTGGGTGGTAGGTGTTTATCTTCTCTCTTAGGAACTCGGCTCCTTGGCCGTGGATTGCTCTGTGCATTATTCACATTGATTTGAACATTACTTTCTGTTTTATTGGTAACCAGTATAGTAATTTCAGAGCTGGAGTGATGTGTTGTCTTATTGGGTTTGAGCAGGAGCCTGGCCGCTGCATTTTGTATGTGTTGGAGTTTTTTAGAAGTCACTCTGGCATTCCTAGATATAGGCTGTTGGCATAGTTTACTCTGGACAAGATGAGAGCGATGATGGTGAGCACTTTGTGGGTGAATGAGAGGAACAGCAGGATCCTTTTTACTGCTCGTAGGAGGAAGAAACATTTCTTAATTAGAGCGTTTACTTGTGGCTCTAGAGTTAGTTCTTTGTCCATCAAGACTGCCAGGTTTTTCACTATCATCAATGGGGCTGGTGTTGCACCAGGTTCTGTTGGCCAAGGGATGTAGTGATTGTTTTCTCTATTTGTACACATGATCATTATTTCTTAATTTAAAGCTGGACTATTTCTTCATAGTGTAGAATAGCTGTCGTAAAGCAATCCCATTTGAGGTTATAGAAATAAGATTAAATGACCACTTGACTCTATCTCTAGATATTGACAAGAAGGTAAGGAAACAGACTGAGCCAGAGATGGTAGGGTGTATTGTGGTTAACAAACGAAGGCGTAACATTTTTGGAAAGCTGAGCATATTCAACCTATGGCACAATATTTAACATGAGTGGGGCCCTTGATGAAAGAGAAATTGCAATAGACTGATCCTAAAAAATAGCCGAAAAAAATTGCCGAAATTGAAAATTAGTTTTGCTGTTTTGGTATGACACTGCTAATAACGTTTGTTTTGTTTCTGGAGGGGGCTATGTGTGTGGTTTTTGTTTACTCCTTCCCTCCCTTAATAAAAGTGACAATAAAATTACAAAAGGTCAAAAATTAAAAAACATACTCTGTTCAATTTAGTTTAGTTCTGTGTAATGTGTTGGGTGCTGAACAATAATTATGAAAGAAATGTGTTCCTGAACTCCTGTGAGAGAATAGATGCATCACAAATCAGTTTGTACCCCTGCTCCTGTCAGAGAGGAGAGATGAAAAAATATAGTGTGTGCCCTCGCTCCTGCAAAAGAAAATATGCATACACACCTTCATTGCACTGGGAGTCCCCAAAGTCCTGAAGCTCTGTGGTAACTGGCTTGTTTTCTCAAGTTATCATAACATGTCTACCCATAAAGGTTCTTGTGACCTCATGCACTTTTCTAGCCTTGCAAAGCAGAGCATTCACCTGTTTTTGCTCTGTTGTAGTGTTGGAATTATGTCTGTCTTCTTTAATAATCTTTTCGACTATTCCAGCCTTGCAGTTACAGTGTTTATATCTCTTTCACTCTGTTTCAGCAGGGGCGTGTGCCTGTTACCTTCTTTTAAGTTCCCATGCGTTTGGTGGTGATTCCAGCTTTGATTTAAAGTGTTTGTATCTATTTCACTATTTTTTTAGCAGGGCCGTGTTCCTGTTCGATTCTCTCTGTTTCTTGTACCTGTGTTGGTTGTGGTACTCCTGGAAACCAGCAGTCATGGGCCTCGCTCGCCTCCACAAGACAGTAGTTTCTGTTTCCCCTTTGGTACCTCTGTCAGAGGAAAAGCTGCATGCCGGGTGGAGCTTGGGACCCAGGATCCTTTCCAGTCTCTGGTCTCTGCATCGGGTGCTGGGCGCCAGGCCCACCACTGCTCTTCAGTAGTCACGCCACCAGAGAAGAGGGTTGCCTTCCCTTTGTTTCTTTCCCCTTAATCAGAGACTCTTGCTTGATCAAGGCACCAGCCATCCAGCCTCCAGCTAATGGGTCTTGTTTCCTTCATGCCCCTGCTTACTCTGCGGCTTGATGTGGCTCTACCCCTCCAGGACATTGTTGCTATAGAGGATTGTCTCTGCATAGCGCGTGCTCTCCTCCCTCCATAGGAGCCTGTCCTCTATTCACAGTCTGCTCTCTCCTTATACCTGTCATTGGAACAAAAGGAATAGTGTCCATCTTCCTTGATTGTGGCATTCAGGTGACATTCAGCATTACCTAAATCCAATAGAAGCAAAGAAGGATCTTTGTTCAATTTAGTCATAACGGGAGTCTTTGCAAAATCATATAGCCATAAAGGGTGGTTTGGACTAGGAGTTCCTAATGGAAGTGGAGTCCTTATCACCAATAGGGGAGTCACTCCCAGTGATGTCCCACTTGCCCAGGACACTACAGGGGGTCTAACCTAGCAGGCTCACCTCCCTAGCTTCGGAGGGTGTGTCTCCCTTCTGGGGATAAGGGACGAATCGTCCAGATTTGTCACACATCCCAGTGTTCTCTTACAAGAACAGGGGGTGTAGTCAACGTCCTGGTGATCATCATCACCCTCATCATCATCAGCACTGCATCATCAAAATCAGCAACCAAAGGAGAAGGCAAGCAGAAGGTGTGGAAGATTCAGTGGATGTGCTAGACTGAGAAATGTTATGGTCCTCTAACATTGGCAATTGAGCATCGATCTGATGCCCCTGAACTAATGCTGAGAGCTACAGACCCAGAACAGCCCAAGAACATTTGCTCCTTCTGCCACAGATTCAGTGGCACTCTCTCCAGTTGAAACCTCAACAGACACCCGCAAACCATGGATGTGTTCGCTAGTCCGTTGAAACAAGGGAATATGGTATACTTCCCCACTTGTGCCATGCTGTGATCTGAGGAAAGTATGGATTTAGGCAGGCTTCCGTGAAGTGGGAGAAACATCCAAGCCAGAGATTACATTACAAGCACAAGTAGCCACCACCATACCCAAGGTTTGAATGCTTGCAGTACTTTTTGTATCAGTGATTGAAGTGTAATTTGTGGTTACTGACTGATGCTGCACTATTCTGCTACCCCGGTTTTGTGAACACCCAACAACTGAAGCAGGTACTGTTGCTGCAGTGAACCGTTCTGCATTTTCACAGTGCCTTCATCCTCTCCTCCCTGTGTTAAGCACTGCTGTGAAGGCATCTTAATTCGGGTTGTTTGTTGCCTCAAACACCACAGACACTGGCAACACCACTAGAGCATTTTTCAAATGGAGGTGGTGTTATTTGTTCATGCAGCTAACCTCAACTCAACTGATGTAAGTAGCTGAAATGTTCACACCTGATAAATAAAGTGTATCTTGAATCCTACTGCTCTCAAGCCGGCAATGTGTTGTTTCCCACAGTCAATCAAACTGCTACTAATGCCCATCTCCTGTGATCACAACCTCCAACAAATTCTCATACACACAATTGTTTTCTGTTCTAGAAAAGCAATTAAACTTCTTCTGTTTGAGTGCACCAGTTAAGTCAATCTGACACAGTGCAAATTCCTGCTCTATCTTACTGTTCAAGCAGTGTGCTCTGTCACATCACCAATCAACATGACACTAATGTCCACTGCCTATGATTGTGTGTGAGTGTGTTTTTCAGTCACAATGACAGAGTATTCCTCTTCAGTCCTGCTGCTCAAGCAGGTGGTGTGTTGCATCATACAGCCAATCAATGTGCCACTGATGCCCGCTGTGATCACCACCTCTGGCAATTGTTTGAACACCCTGCAAAAGTGTTTCTGTTCCGAAATGCACCAGAGAGTTCAGAAGACTGCTTGCCTGCAAGAGTGGGAGGCTAAAGAAAAGAGATCAAGCAACCACTTAGTTTATTTCAGAATAAGAAAAAATATTCAATGCAATAGCACATACATTCACAAATGTATATATGATTAATTGTCCAAACAAAAATAAAAAAAAGTCATAGATGTCATTTCATGAGCTGTTGTATAGATGAAATGCCATGCTAAAAGAACCAAAATACAGATCAAGAGATCCCTCTCTAGTTTAAAGAGTCTGGGATCTGATTGAAAATGGGAAATATGGATGTATTTCCATGATAAAAGCATGTCAGATTATCTGAGAGTGACAGCAGATAATAAGAGTGACAGCAGGCTGGCATCTGATTGAAAGTGGCAAGTCTGGGTGTATTTCTATGATAAAGGTATGTCAGACTATCTGAGAGTGACAGCAGATAATAAAGTGAGGCACTGATTTTGAATGAGCCTTCATGATAAAAAATAAAACCCTATCCTACCCTATGTGAGAGCAATAACAGTTAAGAAAATGCTGGCCTACATTGGAAGAGGTGATGGCTGAAAGATATTGAATAAATCATAACCATGGGCATAGCTCTGGGCAACCACCCAGGCCATCGTTATTCAAACTGCCATGCCATTACAGAACGGAATATACCATATGCAAATCAGGCGTGGCCCAATCCAAAAGGGACAGTCCAGCCTGAACTGCTAGGTCACATCCATTCTGCATGAGACCACAAGCATCCCCAGATATGTTTCGGCATCATCAGTGCGAAGTAGTTTGGGTCTCTATGCACAGAAGGCTAGGGACCTTTGTCTGACGATACCCACCCTACTCGGGGTGACTTAAGCAAAATCAAAAGGTGATTTCTGGAAGGTTTTTAATCAATCATAACTATGGAAATAGAATTAGGCAACCCTAAAAACCATTGTTGTTCATGATATCAAGCCATTAAAGATGGGGAATGATCATTTGCAAATCAGGCTTGGTCCCACCCCAAAAAGCCTGAACTGCTAGGTCACATCCATTCTGCACAAGACTTCAAGAATCCTCCATGTTTCATCCTCATTGTGCATCATCAGTTAGTAGTAGCTTGGGTCTCCAGGCCTAGCAGGCTCGGGACCCACATATGGGCTTACCAATCCCACTGATGGTGACGTAACAAAAAGAAAAGGTGATGGCAGGAAGGTTTGCATCAATCATTTCCAATGGCACAGTTCTGACTAACACTCCAGACCATTGTTTTTCAGCATGCCAAGTCATTACAGTAGGGTAAAGACCATTTGCAGATCAGGCTTAGTCCCACCCCAAATGGGGCAGACAAACTCGAACTGTTACATCACATCCATCCTGAGGAGCAACTTGGTTCTCTAGCCCAGCAGGCACGGGACCCACGTCTGACCACACCACTCCCACTTCGGTTGACTTAACAAAAACCAAAAGGTGATGGCTCGAAGGGTTTTGAATCAATCATAACCATGGGCACAGCTCTGGGACACCCTAAAGACTATTGTTTTTCAGCCTGCTAAGCCTTTCTCCTATCCCCCTCCTAATCTTGCACAAGTGCCTTTCCCGGAAGGTCTTTTTCGCATTTTGTATAGTCGCAACGCTGTAATTCATTAACTTCACGCAAATCCCTATCTATTAGAATTTTGTACGCTTCATTGTACCATTTATATTTCAGTTTTGTAGAGATATCGCGAGAGCCGCAACTCTCGCGAGATCTCGGCCGCGGCCACTAGGGACGCCCCCGCACGCTCGGCGCGCATTACGGGAGCAGCAGAGGACGCGGGAAGACGTCCTCTCCGAGCTCCTCTGAGAATTAGGCCCCAGGCTTAGAGGAAGACATTACAGCCTCCCAGCTGCAACCCCTTACTTTAGAGGCAAGCTGCCCAAGGGGATTTATCATCCACTCATCAATATATGTTGAATGATGTCGTATGCTGAATAAAGGACATCACTGTTACCAAGACGCCTCCTGTCATCCTTACAACTATTATACTACATAAATTGGCGACGAGGATCACCACTACAACCCACGTGAACCATGCAAGGCGCGACACCACCGCCGCCCTTCCTACAAACTCCAGGTAAACCTGCCATCCCGTGGCCGCAATGGCAACCGTTATTTACGACATACGTAGAGGCAGTGGGCGGTGCAGGATTCTCGGCGGCACGTCGCAGGGCAATGTTACTTAACGCCTAGGGGTAGAAGGACAGATGGTGTTTGAAACTCTCACCCCGGGCCAGGTGGTTGGTGACAACGATGACGTATTCAAGGAAGCGGTAAGAAGAATCGTAAAAAGGTTTGCCAGTAAAGAGAACACGGTTCTGCACAGAATACATTCCTATAGCCGCAGACAGGAAGCCTCAGAACCCGTTGACGACTACGTCACAAAGCTACGCGAATTGGCAGCGCTGTGCAACTTTGGCAACAATGCCGAGAGCCTCATCTGCGACATGCTGGTAGTTCACACCAACAGCAGGAAAGTGCAAGATAAATTCATTATGGAGAAGGAACTGCTGCTAGAGAAAGCAATGGAGATTGCCAGAGCAGTCGAAGAAACAGCTGGAAGATTGAAAGAACTCACGGGAAGCCATAGCTCCACTGAAATACAAGCAGTGGCGTTTCTCCCGAAGAAAGAGAGACAAGTATCGAACACGAAAGAAGAAAAAGGGAGCACGAGAGAACCACTGAAATGCCACAGGTGTACAAGCACGAAACATTTGGCGTTTGACAGGGAGTGCCCAGCCAGAGATAAAGAGTGCTCTATCTGCAAACGCATTGGCCATTTCTCGATAGTGTGTCGGTGGAGAAACAAGAAAGTCACAAACGTCAACGTGAGTCGCAACACGGAAAGAGAGTCGTCCTCGGAAGATGAAGGGAGACCCACCGTCATCATGGTGAACAGCACACGGGCCAGGAGAGAAAAACCCCATTGCATAATCAAAATCGACGGGATGGAAACAAAAGTCATGGCGGACTCAGGTTCTGACCTCACCATAATCCCCCTACGCACATACAAGGAAATGGTGGGGATGGAAAAGGTTTGAGTGCTCACCACACGGCACAAACCCACGGTTTTTTGAGGTGCGTCAGTTGACCTACTGGGCTATATCAATGGGAAGGTGGAGTTTAAAGGAAGGGAAACCACGACCAGACTATATTTCAGCCAAGAGGGCCCAGCAGTATTAGGATGGGACAACCAAGATAAATTGAAAATCAAACTGGATCCCAGCACGGAAGATCAAGTACTCTCTGTCTGCGGGAGGAGCGTACCAATAGTCAAAAGTGATTATCCCAAACTCTTCTCGGAGAAGCCGGGGCACATCAAAGGCTTTGTCCACAAAATAATGCTTAAAAGGAATGCGGTCCCAGTCAAACATCGCGTGAGGACAGTACGAGCAACCGCGAGAGACACACTCAGGAGTCAATTGGACAAAATGAGGATGGATGGCGTCATTGAAGAAGTTGAAGCTTCAGAGTGGCTGAGCCCAGTCGTGCTCATAAAGAAACCCAACTCACAAGAGCTAAGGGTTTGCATTGACCTTCGCAGTGTAAACTTGAAAGTCATTAGGGACAGTTACATGCTACCGAGCATAAATGAAATGATTCTTATGATGAAAGAAGCCAAAATATTCTCAAAACTGGATATGAGAAACGCGCACCACCAAATACAATTGCACAAGGAATCCAAGCCCCTCACAGCATTCATCACTCCGTTTGGAACATATCAGTTCACCAAGATGCCATTCGGCTTATCTTCGGCTGCATCGGCTTTTCAACGAATGATGGATGTCCTACTACGGAAGGTCAAAAATGTGGCATATTTTTAAGATGACATCCTTGTCTATGCAAGGGACGAACAGACACACGATGCCACATTGAGAAGTGTCCTAACCAAGCTGCAAGAAGCAGGGGTGAGGTTACGCTACGAGAAATGCGTATTCAAGGCGAAAGAAGTTGAGTACTTAGGGTACAAAATATCCGAGCAAGGGATAAGTCCCAAACAAAATTTAATGCAGGCCATAATTAAGGCACCGGAACCCACCAGCAAAGAAGAAGTAAGGTCATTCCTCAGACTGGCGGAGTACTACGCAAACTTTATCCCTAAGTTCTCGGAAACCTCAGCACCCCTCCGCAAACTCCTCAAAAAGGGGTCGGAGTACTTGTGGCAAGAACCCCAAAAGAAAGCGGTAGAAAGCATAAAACGCCACATAATGGAAGCGCCGTGTCTTCAACCATTTAACCCCGAGTGGGGTACTGTCATCACCACAGACGCCAGTGCGTACAGATTAGGAGCTGTCCTAACGCAGAAGAAAGGTGACACGGAACATGTGGTAGCCTTTGCCTCGAAAGCCTTATCCTCGGCCGAACAGAATTACTCCACCATAGAAAAGGAAATGTTAGCGTGTGCATGGGCGGTAGAACATTTCAGAACATACGTGTGGGGCACAAAATTTAGGTTGGTAACCGACCATAAACCCCTCATCCACATGCTCAGCCCAGGAGGCACCAAAGCGTCAACACCCAGGTTGGCACGCATAGCAGCTAAACTGCAGGAGTACACATTTGAAGTACAGCACATCTCAGGATGGAAGAATTCGCAGGCAGACTGCATGTCAAGATTACCTGAGGGTAAAGACAAGGCCACCACGTTTTTGCAAGAGGAATGCATCGTGGCATCCATCACAGATCTCAAAGCACCGGACTACTTGGAACTCAGTGAGAAGCATTGGTTGGAAGAAGACGGAAAGGACCCAACCATGGCGAGAATACGAGAGTGGATCAGGGAAGGGTGGCCGAATGAAAAAACAATGCCAGAAGGCATGAGGCCCTATTGGAAGGTGGCAGATGAGATATCAGAAACATATGGAATGATATTGAAAACGGACCAGATAATCCCACCCGTAGGTATGAGAAGGACTATTCTCTGCAGAGCCCACGCGGCCCACCTAGGGAACACTATGACCCGTCGCAGAGTGAGAGAGGCCTACTGGTGGCCGTCCATGGATCAAGAGATTCGCACCATGATAGAGAGATGTCATGAATGCCTCAACAGCGACAAGCGCTTAAAGGTCAGACAGGCGCCTCTGATTCCCACAGAAGTACCAGAAACGGTGTGGTCAAAAGTAGGTATAGACTTTATAGGACCCTTGGAGGCGATGGCGCCCGAACATCGCTATGGCATAGTACTAGTGGACTACTTATCGAAGTGGGTTGAGGCTGAGTTTGTCCCAAACAGCACCACAGCGACAGTAATTGAAGTCCTCACTGAAATTTTTCAAAGGGAAGGACTCCCCAACGATGTGGTAACGGACAATGGGGTACAACTATTTTCAAGGGACATGGAACAATTCCTGAGGAAGCACCACATACACCAGAAGAAAGCAGCGTTGTATCATCCTCAAGCCAATGGACTGGTAGAGAGAGCCAACAGGTTTATAAAAGGTGCTATCCAGTTAGCAACCGCTTCCGGAATGGACCCGCTCAAGACATCCAAAGAGGCCATAGCAGCCCACAGACTTACTCCCAACGGGATCACTCAAATATCTCCATTTCGAATGTTAAGAGGGAGAAGAGCAGCTTCGACGCTCATACCACCATGGCTGACCAAAGTAAGAGAAGATGAAGAAGTAGACATGTCAGAGGTGGTGTGGAGAATTGAAAACAGCAAAACACGCATGAAAACGTGGAGTGACAGAAGAAGAAGATCCAAACAAGCGTCAGACGTTAAAGAGGGAGATTGGATCAAAATACGACTACCGACAAAGGATCAAATCACGGGCTCTCGATACAGCAGACCAATAAAAGTGATCCACAGAGGAACCAACCACGGAAAGAGCGGCCCTGTTCCAGAAGAGACAAGAGAGAGCAAGGACCCCAGAGAGATCAGAAGCGGAAGGAGGAATGGACTGCGAGAGAGAAGAAGAACGTGAGCCGGAGAATGATGACGGAGAAAGGGAGGAAACAGAGATGGAACCGGATGCACCTACAGCAGAACGAGAACTGGAACACCAGGATGCCCACACCGAGAAAGGTGACCGGCCAAGAAGAGAACACAGAAGACCGGTGAGATACAATGACTATGTGTTGCAATGAACTGCCTTTGCATTATCAGGGGGAGGTGTGTAGAGATATCGCGAGAGCCGCAACTCTTGCGAGATCTCGGCCGCGGCCACTAGGGCCGCCCCCGCGCGCTCGGCGCGCATTACGGGAGCAGCAGAGGACGTGGGAAGACGTCCTCTCCCAGCTCCTCCGAGAATTAGGCCCCAGGCCTAGAGGAAGACATTACAGCCTCCCAGCTGCAACCCCTTACTTTATAGGCAAGCTGCCCAAGGGGATTTATCATCCATTCATCAATATATGTTGAATGATGTTGTATGCTGAATAAAGGACATCACTGTTACCAAGACGCCTCCTGTCATCCTTACAACTATTATACTACAAGTTTGTCATTTTTCTTAATACATTTTTTATGTTTGGATTCTCACTATCAATTAGAAAGAAAGCAGCAAATTGCAATTGTGACAGGGCTGCAATATTAGGAACGCTCAGTTTAAAACGAATGGCGCAATTTAGACTGCCAGGTGGAAGACCAGTTAATCTCTTTGGGGTTTTATTCTGCAATACCTCTAATTATGCACAATTATTGTAAACCGAAATTTCGCTAACATATAGAAGCATCAAACCCACCATAGCCCTATACACTTCTAAAGACGTTTTTAAAACGCGAGCCGCAAATTTGTAATAGAATCTTACTAAAAGTCCCATCCAAAGCATACTTTTCTTGACAGTGGTTTTCATATGAGTCGTTCATGTCCCACTCTCAACAAACACAATGCCAAGGTAGCAACAGAACTCCACGGCGGCTATTCTTTTTACATATAAGGAGAAAGCTGTCTAGCGCACACCGATTCCTGGCGAAACATGGAATATTGAAAAGAGAAATCTGTCAAATTGTCATCTCTTCAAACTCTCACTGCATTCCCTACGGTGTTATTCATTCAGATAATGATGGTAACTAGTTTGATGTCACACACAAAAGAGATCAAAGCTTACTACAATATCGATATGTCAACTAAGTCAAAAATCGTCCTCTTATAAGCCAACACCTGCCTCAATTCTAGTGTGTGGATGCCCCACAAGGCAAATAACTTCCATGTTGCCTTTAAAAACAAAAATAACAAAAATGTCATTATGACTTTTGTATTTTGGTAAGTAACTCAGGGGAGGTAAACCAACCATACACAGAGGGAATGTTTATGTTCTTTCTGATATTTTCGGAACATTTCCTTTTATTTCTGCCATTTCTACAGCGAACTTCAGATGTAGCATTTGGGTTTAGTCATTAAGAGGCCCAGGGTTCCAGTATTTTGGGTTCAATTGAGTTACTAATGTGGGAAATCATTGCTCACAATTTACAGCAAATGTGAAAGTAGATGGTGAAAAGCCTAATGTTTTCTGAAAATACACATTTGCCAAAGATTGTGTCCCCCTAGACATTAAAACAATCAAAATTGCCACAACATATGTAGCAAATCACCCAATTTTACAGAAAACATTTAGGTCACTGGACTCATTGTCTGGCTCCTTAATATTTTCATACACCTAAAATATCAAATCAGAAGCCAAATCACAAGGACGAATTCAATGGTTTTTCATTGAGAATAGATCCATTGAAGGCACTCTCTACTTCTGTAGTGCTCCATGTCTCCACTGCACTTTGGAACTGCCAGAGGAGACAGCACAATGCACAGAAGTGTTTTTCCAGACAAGTCTTTGTATTTGCTTAGTCTCTGAACAAACACAGTATGGATCAATGTCTTTCATAAATGTCTACCTCTTTGATTGAGGTAGAAATATTTGGCTTTTTCAACAGTTTACCTTTTATGGCCCTTAAAAGCCTTCAAGGCATTTTACCGTTAGGTCCACTCTGTTGCAGAATCCTTCGGGGATTAAGTTGGACACACAACAATAATGTATTCATTAATGCTCTGACTCCACATTGGTCAGTAATGTTCCTTGATATGATAGGTTATTTATAACGCACTTAATACCCAGAGGTTTCTAAGCGCGGACCCGGGGATCCCAAGGCGAGCACGTTGCACCTGAGCTGTCCTCCAACGCGCTTAATACCCAGAGGTTTCTAAGTGTGGACCCGGGGATCGAACGTGTGTTGCTCTGCATTGTCTTGCTTTCAAGTCGAGCACGTTGCCCCTAAGCTGCCCTCCCCTCATTGAATGAACAAGGTTGACAACCCCCAACAGGTGAAGCCATCTCTCCTCAGCCCAACCGTCGTATTCTCCACCTTTCCATTCTAGGGCCTCCCATCAACATTCCATGTTCTGATCCTCTTAACATTCTGCGGAATCCCTTTACAAATCATATCAGATTGACATAAAACATATACATTCACAATGGTGTGCTGAGAACAATTAACATATGCCAACTCGGCAACTTGAACAGTGATGTAACATGTAAATGCATAAGTCCATAAGATGTAACACATCTCGATCTCTTTACCATTCGATCGAACATAAACATAGACAACATATATAACTTGAACAATATTAGCATATATCCTCAAAGTCTTGATTAAGACTTTGAATAAACATAAACAACTATCCAGAACATTGAATAAGGGTAACTTGTTCCCACTTATACCTCACAAATCCCCTCTGCATGGAAATTCACATTTCCACATTATCCATTTATTTGTTTATCTTCTTTGCTGTTTGCACATTATTGCAAACCTTTCTATATTACAGGCGTCCCCATTCTGCAACCTTACTGAACAGCTGAAATAAGCCTTAACCATCATGACTCTGGAAAATCTGGAGTTTCCCTTTTGCAAATTTCTTGGCTGCTTAATTTTTACAACACTGGCATCTGGCATACTTATGTCACGCACACACTTCAGTTTATAATATCTTTCTTCTGCCCTACAACCCTTTTTTATTTATTCTCTCTCTCGCAGCAAATTCATTTACATCTATAGTGGACCTATCAATCCACCTTGGAAACGACCTTCTATTAGTTTGTGCCCTCTTAGACGTTCAAAAAGTGATTCTCCAGTGGTCTAACAAGGAGCTATCCTATATTGGATAGCTCTCTCTATAATAGCCCTCACCCAATCACCCGCAGCGGCTGTAGAATTTCTCATGCCATGTAATAAGGTTCCAATAATATGCTCAGCACACGCATTACCTTTGAGATGAAGAAGTGTTGTGGTTGTATGTTGAATGAATCCCATGAATATTAAAAAATGCCTCCATTTCTCTTGACACAAATTGTTAGCATTATCTGAAATACATTTTCTGGAAAGCCTTTCTCTCCAAAATACTGATTTCAGAATTTGTATAATTCTTTTTTAACTTATATGCTTCAAAAACAAATCCCATGTCATTTAAACAACAAACCAACCACAACTACCACATAATCACTGAGAGTCTGTCTAATATTAGGAGGACATAATATATTGACTTCAACTACTTCCCGCAAAATGCCTGGAATGAAGGGCACCTTCATTGATGGTGTCCTGACTTGAAACACTTTGTCACTATACCCACACTCTGTACGCAATAGCCAAATCCATACCCGGCCATCAGTAATCATCTCTAGTAAAGGCTTTGGTTTTGAATAGCCCAAGATGCCCTTCAAGTGCAACATCTATGACAACGTCTCTCATTGCCTTTGGTACTATCATGCTATGACCTCTCACCAAAAAATGTTCCCTCATTCTTAGCTCATACTTGATTCTTTTATAAATCTTGAACTTCTCTTCCACATCTCCTTGTGGCCACCCTTCCTGCACAAAACATCCTAAGCCATTGGATAGCTGTTCCACCTTACAACACTAATCCACTCCCTTTCCTGAATTGCTGGTGATTCTACAAATATGTCCATAGATACTTCCACATTCTCCTGCGCCATTTCCACTTCAGTTACATTATCTATGGCATTCCTCAATAGGGCATCAGCCACACCATTCCTCTCCTCACTAACATGCATCACACTGAAATTGTAACCTTGCATGCTTGTAATTCACCTTACGATCCTCCAAAAATCCCCAGCCAAGCCCTTCTTGTTAAAAATGAAAAACAGTGGCTTAAGATCAATAACAATTGTGAAATCTATACCCCATAAATACATCTTAAACATACTTACCACATGCATGCCAATGTCTCTCTCTCCAATATTGAATACCTTATCTTCAAACCTTTTTCAAAGCGAGATGCAAATGCCACCATATGGATTTGTGTCTTATCAATCTGCATCAACACACACCTGAGCTCATTTTAGCATCTGCATACAACATAGTATGCAAGTGTTCATAACATCCGTTCAGAACCACTGACATTTTTTGAATTTTTCAAATTCTCTTTCACAGCCCACATAAAACATGCACGCTTCCTTGTTAATACCCTCAACCTCTTGGTTATATCTGATATGTTCTTAATGATCTGATCATAATATTCCAATAAGCCCAGAAAAGATAACATTGCAACTCTGGTTTTTGAACAATGCATCTTCACCACTGCTTCAGTAGGATCCACCTTCGGAGAATCCACCATCTTCAGATAATTCGTTTTCTAAATAGTCCACATTTATCTTCCAGAATTTACACTTCTACAAATGTACTGTTAATACTGCATTGTTAAGAATGTTGAGCACTTACTTCTATGGTACATCATGTGATCCTTGCCCCAAACCAATATGTCATCCAGTTAACACTTAACGCCCTTCTTACCCCCAAACAACCTAGTCAGAACATTCTGAAACACACTTGCCACACAAAATAGCCCAAAATGCACATACCTGCAAAGAAATGATCTAAACATTGTTATACAAGTTGTAAGATCAATTGACACGGGATGCAACCATATCTGGGGATGTGCAGACCTCAGGTCCAATATGGAAAGCAATCTTGTGCATGATGTTTCAGATATCAATTCACAGATCTTTGGGACTGGACATCTCTCCACTATTACATTCTTGTCAAATCCTTGAAGATCTAAACATAATCAAACTATCCCATTGGTTTTCTGAACAACTACATTGAGGATAATCCACTCTGATGTTTTCAGCCGACTCAATGATGCCCTCCAAAACCAGGTTCTGCTTCAACTTCTGCTGTTAGAGCTTATGGAATAGTTTTGACTTTAGTCACCACTGCTCCGTTCTTCAACTTGATGAAATGCGAAAAGCCCTTAAGATGTCCAGTAGTGTTCCTAAAAACCTCAGGATCCCATTCAGCATCATCTCCTTCCACATCTTCCACTGCATTCTCTATTCCCACAGACAGAATCTGTTTTGAATGCAAAGGATCCAATTTGATTCCTAAATCAGCTTGTGCATCCCATGATAACATATTTCCTCCTTTCTTTATAGCATAAACTACAACTTCGGCTTGTTGATCTTTGAACTGCAACTTGAATGTGGCATGGGTCTTTCAGGTTTAGCATTAAGTGTGCTGATTCAATATACTTCATCAAACTTTGAATATGAGTGATGATCTGAGCTTATTTCATTCAACAATGTGACTTCATGAACTATCCTACTCTTATAAGACTTTTGTTTGCAGCATCTTGCTAACCCACCCTTCCATCTACACCCCCTACAGCAAATCATTCTTTATCCTATGTCAAATGTTCCGAACTGCCACATCTATAGCAAGATTTTGCTCAGAAACTTTAAATGTTCTACTTTACTGTTTTCAGCAATCCCATTATCAATTATTTTCTGGAATACCATTCTGGGTATCTCTCTGATGCCTTTATGATTTGTCTCCACTACATTGACTTCTCCTATTAACTTGCTTGCTTCCAGATCCAAATCTTTAATGCAACTCTCAGTATATTCTGCCATTTTCCCCAATTCAATGGCTCTTTGGAATGTTAAATCTCCTTCTCACCAAAGTGCGCCCCTACCTTGTGATCGATGCACCTGATCATTAACTGATCTCTCTTCCAATGCCCTAGCGCCCCTGGAGGCAATAATGAAGTCTTCTATTGGCTTTCTTTTCTTTTGTCATCTTGTGACAAAATAATACTGTGCAAGGCTTGTATTGTCCGTAAATGTAAAATGTTTCTACAATTTAGGTATGCTAATTTCAAATGGGTTACGTCCTTTCCTTCTCATGCTGTTGGTTCAGTTAGCCATTTATATATAATTTGTGCTTTGTGGCCCAAACTATCATACAACAGCAAATGCTTCCTGTCATGAGCCCGGTTGGCAACATAAGCCCCATGTATGTTTCTCAAAAAACCTTCCCTCCGTTCAGGCCATTAAATTGCTAGTTCCCCAGCTCGTTGAAGGTATGATGCTGGTCCCATGATATTTCCCATTGCTCCTGCTCAAAGGCCTTCTTGCTAGCCATTTCTCTATTAATTTGTTCTCCACCTTGTTTTATCATAAACATGTTTCCCACATATGTGTTTGTTTACCAGACAACTATCCACTTTCTGACATGTGGCTAGCACCTTCATTGCCACCCATCTTTACATCACAACATTGTCATTTTAGTCACCTCCTTGCCCATTTTCGCAAGTTGCCATGCAGTGACTTTATGATATGATATAGGATATGATATGATATGGCATTTGTAACGCGCCTATACACAAGTGTTTCAAGGCGCGACGAGGCGGGGGGGGACAAGGGGAGACAGATAACGATCCTATTAGGCCAGGTGTCATTCAGATCGTGCAAGTGCAAGGGTAGAGGGGAATGGGAAAAGTGCAAGGGGAAGGGGAGAGAGGAAAGTGCAGTACATGGTTAGTAGAATACAAGATAAATAATAGCGCCAGCTGGTGGCAAGTGCAAGGTAAGTGCCGGGAGAAGGGGCTGTAGGAAACAGAGACAGTCCCATAGTGCAGGTAGGCAGTGCAGGGAAGAGTGGCTGGGCCAAGGACCGAGATCGGTGAGTGGCCCAGTTGCAGATTGAGTGCAGGTTCAATGATTTTAGCAGGGGAGAGAGGGAGAGAAAGCGGAGGCAAAGAGGAAGGTGTTGAAGTGCTTCCGGAACTGGAGATGGTTCGCCTCAAGTTTCAGGGAGGCAGGAAGGCTGTTCCAGAGGGAGGCCCCTGCTGCAGAGAGAGATCTACCACCAACTCGTTGCTTGGAGAAGCGGCTGACCCTGAGGTAGTTGGAGGTGGATGAGCGAAGAGCTCGAGAAGGAAGATATTTAGGAAGAGAGAGTTGAAGGTATTTTGGCCCAGGGCCCCAGAAGGCCTTGTGGACAATGCAGAGGGTTTTGAACTTAATCCTCGCAGCCACTGGGAGCCAGTGTAGTGATTTCAGTCCTGGAGAGATACAGTCCATGGGCTTGAGGCCAAGGACAAGTCTCGCAGTCCTGTTCTGGATGAGTTGCAATGGGCGAAGAGTAGAGGCAGGAAGATTTAGATAGAGGCTGTTACAGTAATCCAGCTTTGAGAGAACCAGGGCTCTGGAGACAGTGAGCTTCTGGAGGAAGGAGAGGAAAGGAAGGATACCTCTGAGGAGGTGTAGCTGGTAGTGTGACTTCTTAGAGAAGTCAGAGATGTGAGGAGAGAAAGAGAGTGTGGAGTCAAAGATGACCCCAAGGTTTTTTGCCTTGCAGGTAGGAGCAGGAAGAGGGCCAAGGGAGGCCGGCCAGAGAGCTGCAGGGAGGGAGGGAGTGGGTGTGCCGATGAGTAGAATCTCAGTCTTACTGGCATTAAGGCAGAGGTCGTTGGCGGCACACCATTCCTGGATAGCAGAAAGACAGTCAAAGATGAGGGAAGGGGAAGAGGAGGCCGAGGGTAGCCTGAAAATGAGCTGGGTATCATCCGCGTAGCACTGAAAGTTGGGACAGAGAGCGGCGATGCGGTGAGCAAGAAGTGCCAGATACTGGTTGAACAACCAGGGGGAGAGGTCAGATCCCTGGGGGACACCACAGGAAGAGAAAAAGATGTCAGAGAGGAAGGAACCCAGTTGGAGGTCAGCCACTCCAGAGTCTGACCAGTGATACCCAGGTTATCACAGAGACGGTTGAGCAGGATGACGTGGTTGACAGTGTCAAAGGCAGAAGAGAGGTCGAGCAAAATGAGAACACAAGGAGTGTTAGAGTCAAGGTTTGAGAGCAGGTCCTCACGGATGTTCAGGAGAGCAGTTTCCGTGCTTCTGGCAGCTCTGAAGCCAGACTGATGGTCATGAAGACTATCAACAGATTCAGCATGGAGATTAAGCTGGGAGATGGCCAGTTTCTCCAGGAGCTTGCCCAGGAAGGGAGTGATAGAGATTGGGCGATAGTTAGCTGGGTAGGAGGGGTCGGAAGAGGGTTTCTTAAGAAGGGGGTGCACAAGGGAGTGCTTGAGGGGGGATGGGAAGACTCCAGAGGCGAAGGAGTGATTGCAGAAGTCTGCCAGGGCAGGAGCCAAGGAGTCGATGTGGTCCTTGATAGTTTTTGGAGGAACAGGGGTGGACCTGTTTTGACAAGACTTTCATAGATCGGACTTGTCTCGAAACCTCGTCAGCAGAGAAAAGGGGAAAGGCAGAGAAGGAGGGAGGAGGGGTGGCTGCAGAAGGGCCAGAGGAACAGCAGGGAATAGAGGGGGGGAGGTGATAGGAGGAGAGTGAGGACAGGATGTCCTGAGTTTTTGAAATGAATGAAATGAAGTGAGAGGCCAGTGCCGTGCAGAGGGCCTGGGAGGGGACAGGAGAGGTAGAGACTGCAGCAGGGTTGGCCAGCTCCTTGCAGATTTTAAAGAGTTCGGCCGAATTGTTAGATGCCACAGAGATGCGGGCTTGGATAAGGGCTCTCTTCTTGGTGAGAATGGAGAGCCGGTATTGCCTTTGGAGCGGGCGGTAAGCCAGTTTGTCAGAGGATGAACATGAAGCACGCCATTTCCTCTCTGCCACCCTGCACTTGCATTTAAGGGTGACGAGATCCGAGTCATACCAGGAGTTACATTTGGCTTTGGGCTTCAGGTGGATTCTCATGACAGGGGCAAGGATATCAAGGGTATCAGATATAGCATTGTGGAGAGTGGAGAGGGCTGTGTCAGGGTGGGAGTCAGTCGAAGGGGGAGGGGGCGAGAAGGAGGTAGCGAAAGCCTCAACTGACACGCGCTTCATGGGTCAGATGACCGCGAAGGTGGGTGGCAGTGATGAGGGTGGCTTTGCCTGTGGGGAAGGGACGGTGAGGTGGGAGGATAGGAGAAAGTGATCACTCCAGGAGAGAGCAGTGGAGACAGGGACAGAGAGGGGAAGGTAAGAAGAGATCAGAGCATCAAGAGTGTGCCCTGCAGAATGGGTCGGCCCAAACGGGAGAATAGAGAGTGAGAGAGAGTCGCAGAGGTCGCGAAAGAGTCCAGAGGGAGGACAGGAGGCATCAAGGTGGATATTGAAGTCTCCAAGAAAGAGGAGTTGAGTGGTTGAGGACAGGAGTGAGGAGGCAAGGTCAGCCCACTCAGAGAGGAAGTAGGAAATTTGACCAGGCAGCCGATAGATAGTAGCCACGGTAAGGGAATGGCTAGGAGAGAGAGAGAGTCGGCAGACAAGGCATTCAAAGGAGGAGTAGGTCTGCGTAGGAGTGACAATGGCAGGAATCCACTCAGGGAAGATAAGGGCCACCCCCAACCCCAGCACGGTTGGGCATGGTCAAGGAGAGGATCTTGTAACCGTCAGGTAGGAGTGTGTCAAAGCTGGTGACAGAGCTGGACGTGAACCATGTTTCAGTGAGACTGAGGATGTCAAGGTCCAGTTCCTCAAGAAGGCGACAGATATCAGCGGAATGTTTGACAGCAGAGCGAGAGTTGAGAGTGGCAATGTGGAGAAGGTTGCTATCCTTGAAGGACTTCCGGGGAGGGGTACAGATCAGAGGTACGCCCTGTGGAGGTGAAGAAGAAGGAGCCCGAGAGAGGGCAGGGTGAGAGGGTGGAGGCAAGGTAGCCGAGGACAGAGAAGAGGGGACAGCAGGAGAGGAAAGGAAGTTGATGAGGCGCAGGAAGCATCTATCAAAGAGGTGGAGGTTGGCCTGAGGGCCTTGGACCAAGACGGTCCCATTAGCGTAGACATTAATGATGGCCTTAGAGGAGCGGAAGGGGGCCAAGAGGACATCCCAACGGGTGCCACCATTAATGGGAGAAGAGGAGAAGGGAGAGCGCACAGAGACCATATGAAGGGTCCATTGGTCAGGGGAAGGCACAAAAAAGAGTATGTCAGTAAGAGTTTCCTTGGAGGAGGCACTAGTAGGTGTCAGCGATAGGGAGGCCTGAGTTGGAGACCAGGATATCCTTTTTAAACTTTTTCCTACCAGATTTAGTGAGGAGAGCAGGATAGTCAATGGAGAAACAGTTAGAGAAGATAGGAGAGATAGAGAGGACCATGGAATAAGGAGGGAGTGGGGGGAAGACAGACGAGAGCAAGTGGGCAGGAATGAGCGGCAAGCCCTAGTTTAGCACAATTTCAGAGCAACATTAACACAGTAATCCGAATTAATTACCCAGTGTAAAGGCTACCTAAGTTTGAGAGTCCTGCAAGGGGAGAAAAGCCCTAGTTTACCACAATTTCAGAGCAACAGTAACACAGTAATACGAATTAGGTACTTTCAATTTGATGCCTGTTAAGCCTCCCATTGCTAGCCAACCTCCTCACTACACGATCCGAAAACTCAGTGTCTTTCTCAATATTGATGCTCCGAAGTAATGTTGTTAAGCAGCTTCTCTGACAAGTATCTGTGCGTGGTTTTGAATCACACAACCTCAGACTCAAAAGCTTTCCTCCCGTAGTTACTAATCCCAAGGCAACCACTTCCTGCTTGACATGCAATGTGGCAGCTTTTATTTATTTATTTGTTACATTTGTAGAGTGCACGAAAACCCAAAGGCGTCAAGGCACTGTGAGTTTAGAGGCATGGTTACAGATGTGTTCAAGTCGGGTTTGCACAGGGGTTCCAAGCCAGATCAGTTTAGTATTTTCTTTCACTTGTGTACAGGCACGTTATAAATGACTTTTCATATCATCCTTTTTAGTTTGAGTTATTAGGTGGTGCTTTTGCGCCACTTATAAGCCGAATCTATTGCATTGGAGTATAGAAAAGCTCTTGTAGGTGTGTTTTGTTATTTGCCCACCCATAGCCATGCTAATCCCTATGGCCATTCCCACCCAGTTCCTGCCTCTGCTCGTCCAAAACACATCCTCATGGTAACTCTTTGGGTTTGCTTTAATCAAGCCTTATCATCAAACCTTTCACTTTTAATGTCTTAACTAAGTCTGACGGCAGCCCCTCGATTTATGGGAACTATGTGTGTCATTTCACGGAAGTCCTAATAAAAACAAGCCTTGGCAAAGTCAGCAGTTTTAGATTGGGCATAAGTATTAGGCCTCTGCCTGGCACTGCTATTAGATGCACATGTACTCGCACCATGTTGCACCTGGTAGCATCAGTGGCCAGTTAATACCACTAGGGAAGCACCTGGCAATTGCCTGTCCTATTCCTACACAAAAGACCAATCTGTTGATATTGCCACTACTTGTTTTATGTGAGTTTGTTTTACCCTTGTTCAGTTTGACCAATACTTGGCTCGTTGATCTCAAAATGTTTTCACCACATGCTCACCAACGAGGCCACAGTCTCCATCCATCTGTATGTCCTAGAGGTGACCTCTGCTTCCCAGAGCTCCATGCGTGGTTGGGGCTATCATTCTCCTGATCCTCATCACTGGTATTAATGCTCCAACTTCACATTGTTAAGTAATGTTCCTTTGTTTAGGGGACAAGCTTGAAAGCCCAGACAGTTGAATCCATCTCTCCTCAGCCCAACCTATTACTTCTGAACCTTTCCATTCTAGAGCTACCCATCAACATTCCAAGTTCTCACCCTCTTAACAATCTATGGAATCCCTTTACAAATGATATCAGATTGACATGACGATATACATTCACAATGATCTGATGAGAACACGTAACATATGCCAACTCATCAACTTGAAGACTGATATAACTTTTAAATTACTAAGGGCCTCATTACGACCCTGGAGGTAACCATGCCGCTTTTTGCGACACAGTTACCCCCATTCCGGGCACCGGGTCCGGGTTCCCAGAATGGGGAAATACTGGGCCATTCCAACCTTGAAGGGCCCGGTATTTCCCCATTCAAGTAACCCGGACCCGGTCCATCCCCATTCCCATTTGAGCCCCCATAGGGCTCAATGGGAATGGGGAGCATGCTAACAACAGGCCCGTTAATGATAGGCCCATTGTAAGCATGCTGGACCACTCGCGGGACCCGCTAAGGTCGTCTGGTAAAACCAGGTGTCCTTAGCGGGTCCCGCGAGCGGACCTTGTAATGAGGCGGTAGGGGGTTAATGGGGCCGCCAGCTATACCGGCCCTGTTAACCCCTAAAGCCTTCCTCGTAATGAGGCCCTAAGTCCGTAAAATGTAACTGTATTCATCGAAACTGACCAGAGAATCATTTTCACTAGAACAGCATTTACAGAACAAAGTGCACATGACTTCAATGTATAGATTTATGTATGTATGAAACTAATTATCACTAGCTAGGAAGCAGTGGAGGACAACGAAAATGTATGCACAACGTTTAAAACTAAACAACATGTTTAGCAGTCCCGTAGGATGACAGGGAGACATTCACAGGTTTCGGTCATTTTGGATCCCTATGATCAGGCATCTAGAAATGCACTTCTCTGCACTGTCTCCATATCCCCAATTCTATGTTGATTTGCCCCTTCATCACAATCTGACTCCAATTTGGTCATGTATCCCATATCATGAATTCCCTTTCCTCATAATTATATCAGGGTCCTTCACGAGCACATAGTCAATACTGTACCAAAGGTAATCCAAAAAGGAGCGTACACCAGGCAAGAAGTAAGAAAGTTTATTACAGCTGGGCAAGCGCAAATCAAACAGCACAGTGGAACAGAACTGAATGATGAGAGCTGACAACTCCACACACTGCGGTCAAATCTTGTATACCATTAATGTTATTTGCATGGTGAGAAACTGTAGCCATTAATGTTCCAAGTTATTGAACATCCTACTAAGATGATCGATGGGACCAGGTCAGTACCCTATAGTAAGACATAGGTTAGTTGAAGATGATTGGAGCAGAGTCCTGCCCCCCCCCTTGTTCATCACCTCCCCTGTGGCACTACATTCCTTCCTGCTTCACCCCATGAGTTAATCATGTAATGGGCAAAAGTATCACCCTCACAATTACGACGGCTGAAAATGCAGACTTTTTTTTTAGAGCGCCCCCCCTTACACCACATATATATGTGGAAGGGGGGTATATGATATGATATTATTATGGGGAGGAGCGGGGGGTCTTCCCCCGCATATATATGTGGTGTAAAGGTTTTTTTTTTTTAAAAAAGTGGTGTAAAGGGGTTTTAAAAAAAACAAAAAAAGAAAAGGTTGGCATTTTCGTCCGTCGCAATTGTGAGGGTCGGAGTGATCTCATAGATCCTTTACTGGGTAATGGGCAAAAATGTCGCCCTCACAATTACGATGCCCGAAACTGCTGATTTTTTATATATATATATGTGGGAGGGGGGTATATGATATAATATTATTATATCAGGGGTGTGGGGGGTCTCCCCCCTGCATATATATGTGGTATAAAGGGGTTTAAAAAAATAGAAAAAAAGAAAAGGTCGGCATTTTCGGCCGTCGCAATTGTGAGTGTCGCAGTGATCACATAGATCCGTTAATCATAGTGTGTAATACGTATCGTGCTGACCTCTGGGAACATTGGTCAGCACACATGGAAAAAACATGAGACATCCTAAGCTAGTAGGAAGGGAGACATTCACACAGCATCCGACCAATGAGGGTCTCGGGAGCATCATCGAGGACACGGTATACACGTTGCCTTTTGGAAAACCAAGCCTCACCATCTGATTCACTCTTTATGGATTTTCCCTTCATCCAACATCCTTCTTCCCAGGCCCACCTGCCAAAAGGCAATTTGAAATCGCCGATCGTGCTGTGACTGTGCCTCCCTGGACATATTCTTGTGAAGTTAATTCCCCATGGTCTCAGCGAGCACCCGTGAGCCTGGCTCACCAACCTTGTATGAATCAGCTGGTTCTGTTCCCAGTGACTGCTGTCTCCCTGGGAACAGCCAACCTGCATTGCTATTTCAGTAACCTACTGCTTTAGGAGCACGTTTGTGAATTTTTGTTATGTGGTCTGCCACATTGGGCCTTTCTGTGTTAAATCCCTGTGCTATCTACTTACTTGTGGTTTTCACCTGACACTGAATGCGCGGCAACACCCCATGTGCTACTCCCCAATATGTATCTTGTGCCCCTGCCCCACATGCACAGATCCCCTCATGTCCCCCGTTAGGCACCCCTGCCCCACTCTGAACCCACAGTTTCTCAGGCTGCATGTTTGCTCCTGGTACCTTAATTACAGGCATCAATGATACCCTGTCCCGTGCCTGGGATGCCCCATCCTGTTTCCATTATTCCCACAGATGGTAGGTACACCCCCTGTACAGTGCTGTACCAGCCCATTTTCTACCTAATCATTGGCCCACATGATAATAAACTGATACAGAATGTTTTCTAATTCAATCCTGTCCATACTGTCTGTAGAAGCAAATAGGTCTACATTGCCGGGCTGACTGTCACTAATTACTGATAGGGATGTTAACTTTTTTCTTATAATAGTCGTAATAATGTGTGGCCAAGAGCCCATAGAAAGCAACATTACATATCATTAAAAACGAAAGATCATCCAACACAACTATGCTAATTTAGAAATGATTCCAGGCGTGAAAGATATCATTTAAAGAAACTAGTTCAAAGGAAACATTTGATCTGCTTCTCTTTTCTTAAATGATTGGTATTTTGTTCTAAAATCCTGAAACTGTTGCAAATATCTGCATTCATGCACTCACTATATGAACAGCCTGACAGTCATAGTTACAATCTTGCTATTCCTTCAGATAGTGTTAATTTTTAGATGTCATTAGAATTGATAAACCTATGCAGATTGCGGTTGTCTAAAGTACCAGAACAGTTATTGACCATATATGCCTGAGTGTGAAAATTGAGTCATATTGTGGACATGCCAATAGTCTAGACAGTGAATGTGTTCCACAATTATACAAAACGTTGTTTTGTTAAGGTTGGACAGGCTAAGAGAAACAACTGGTATGAGATGCGGGTTCTTCTTGTGGGGAAAGGACACATGCAATTTGACAAACCAGACAATTCTGAATTTCTAAAAGATTTGCCAATGAAGGGTATGGGAGAGGAAGGAAGCCACTAATGGGAGCCATTGGGCTAACATATTTTTGAATATTGCAAACATTTTGTATGTTAGGATCTTCCAAAGGAACAGACATAATAGAATGTGCCATGTTCAAAAGAGACCCACATTTGAGTGCGAGAGTTAAACTAAAATGTACACAATAGGAAGGAAATGCGATACAAACCCGCAACTTCACTTCACTAGACCTTCAGATTCAAGGGTGTAAATGATACTTTACTCTCAGTAATAACCAGCTAGATCCACAGTGAGAAGGGATTTCACATTCATCACGGGAAAGACACTGAAGAATTTGACGTAATTGGTTGGTTACACAATAGTTCCTGAGGTTAGTTATAGTGGGCACACTTGCCATATCCAAGGGCAACATATTAGATAGAGGTTTTTTTTCTAGAAGAGCATTTGTCCTTTCCTGTTTAAAGGTCGGGCAATAAGCCTATCTATCTGGATACAATTGGTGCTATTTGGCATGCAGATGGAGAGGACGGTGTGAGCTGCACCGTCATCACAATTTGCTAATAGATGGCTCAGGTGTCTAAAAATATATACTTGTAAAAAAAGGAGGATGTATCTTTGATTCATTTATTGATAGTCTTGTTTCTCTGGCCCTAGAGTGTGGGAAATGTAGTAATACATGTTCCCAGTACATTAGGGGTGCATTTAAATGTTTGTGGAACAATGCATTGTAGGGTGTTTTCCACACACACCCATTGCAGACAATCTTTGTGTTAGTTGTTTTTCTGTATACGCGCGGCTACTATAGATTTCACTTTCAATGTACCTTGTCTCTCCATTGCATCTGCACATTTCATTAAAGCAATTTTTCTTTTGCTGCTACCCACAGTGACAGGAAGCATATTCTGAAGACTGGCTTCTTTATATACAACTGACGAATTATAAGGTTTAATTCGCCTCCACGGTTATTGTAAACACTTGTTTATGACTTAGTTGTTAACCTATTTACAAAACTCACATGCACAGTGTATAGGCAATATATGCAAGGGATATTCTTCTTAAGGGCTCGTAATAAGTCCACCTTGCAAAAATCTAGAATATGCTTTCGTTGACACAGTTCTTGGAATTGCACTGTCATGTTACAAGTGTAAAATGGGCTTAGTTAAGGTACCTTACGTAACAGTTGTGTGGGAAGGCAATGCACCGTGCTCATCCACGAACATTCTAGACAGGAGGTAAAAGGACAGTCGGTTATTGGGAAACCAGCTGGCTGGTGTTGTGTATGTTTTGCCCTCTGTTTATGAAGTTTAATTACAAATAAATGTAATCCAGGCATATCATTTTCAGGGATTCCTTTTTTATGGAAGGAACCAACAATAAGACAGGTGACCAGGAGCACAACAGTGACATACCAAATGGCTGTTCCTATGTACTAGTGCATTGCGTTGCCGAAATGCAGCTAGTTAAATGGCATCCATGGTGACTTTAACCCAGAGGCATTGCTGGGGGGTGGGGGCTCAGGGGGCTATAGTCCCGTGCCTTTTGGTTGGAGCCCCGGATAGAATCTCAGGAGCTACAACCAAAGGTCTAGCTAGTCCCGAGTCCCGGCAGTCCCAACATTAGTGCAGCCGCAGATCTTTTCCAGACCTAGCAACACCCCTGCTTTAATCGAAAAAAGGCTCCCAGAATGAAGGTCTGATACAACAAAGTCAATGTATCTGGGTGGTACGACTTATACTTGGGGGCGGGGCGTGTGGGGGAAGGCTGATGGGATGCAAAGTTTTCCAAAACAGTACAAAGTGCTACATCATAAAGGTTCCCTGTGAATATATTGTCAAGCAGTAATGTTCTGCTTCACAGGACTTCAATTCCAGTCCATAAGGAATCCACTCCTGGTGACCATGTGCCACACAGCAACGCATCCCCACTGACTAATGTTTCCATAGGGATGCCTTCAGTCCCGCTGTCTACAGGAAACAGTGGCAAGTATTACACAACCTTACCTACTTCCCTTCAGATAAAATCATATTTCTTGTAGGGTTATGTGAACCTTTAAAGCATTATGAAGCAAATTCCTTTAAGGGGAAAAAGAGGTAACCAGTGAAAATGTTGCCAATGAAAATATAGTCAGTGAAAACATTGTGGTGAAAATACATCTGCAGTGAAAAGGTACACCAAGCAAAAAGTATTCAAAAACATGAAGTTAACAAAGTTGCCAAAATGCAGTGCTCCTCGGGTAAGTGTTAGGGTTACATGGGGTATGGTGGGCTTGTGATTGCCTGGTTTAGGGTTAGGATAAGGATAGGGTTCAGAGTGAGGGTAATGATTTAGATATGAATTAGGGTAAGGGTTAGGGTTGTTGTTGGGGGATGGTGATGTTGGGGTTTGGGTAGTGGTTAAGGTAAATTAAGTGTCAGGGTAAGTGTTAGGGTGGGGTAATGGCAAGGCTAGGGCTAACAGAGTAATGGTTTGGGTAAGTGTTCATGAAAGCGAAAAGGGGGTTGGAGAGGGCATAAGTGAGAGGTTAGGATAAACTTAAGGGGTTGCTAGAGTATGCATTAGGGTAAATGTTAGAGTTGTGGTTAGGGCAATGCTAAGGTTAGAATTCGAACAAGGGTTAGGTTAAGTGCTATGGAATTTGGGGCAATCTGGTGATGGGGTTGGAGTTACGCTTGCTATTCGTTTTCTATTTATTTGGTGTTTTGTATTGAGTCACTTGCACATACAATTCTTCCGTGTGGTCAAGGGATAGTAGTAGGTACGGTTTCAGGGAAGAATAAGGAAGTAATTATAGTTAGGGTAAGGGTTGTGAAAGGAGTGCGGGTGATTGTAGAGTTTTGAACCATTACTAGAATTTCACCCTTGTACTCGTGTGTCTTTAAAGAAAAATGCTTTTTGGCGACCGTATTACTGGCACCATTTTCACAATATGGATTGCTTCCAAAATGTGTCTGTTCCTGCATTTTCTGTTCCTGCACATGGTGAATAACCAGTTACATCGAATGATTCAAAGGAGGGTTTCTTCTATTACGTGTTTGTAGTATATTGATAAAATATTAGTGCATATAGGAAAATCCCGATAGTCGGCCTGTGTTTTGTCGCCCCCTCTTTAGCTAGTTTGCCTCAGGCTTTGGCTCTTTTGCTATAAACACTTCAGTCTGGCAGCTCTATCCCACCGGCTCAGTTTTCATCAGCGGTAGTTCTGGGAGGGTACTGGAACCTCAGTCAGAATCCAGAGGCCAAACCATGGGATACAGTCTGCATCTGGTTTCTGACTTCTACTTTGTTCCCACCAGGGTTTATTCAAACTTTATCAGTATTGCTCTTTAGTATTTCTGTTTGGTTCTGCTCTTGCATTTCCTTTCTTATATTAATAATTGTATTATCTTCAGAACTTCCTTCTAGGGGGCTGATTCTGAGCTTGTGATAAACAGTGTGTGGAAATGTGACATTCTCCCTTCCAGTTTCCAGCACTATCATTCTGAGGTGGGTGGAAGTCTTGGAGGGGAGAGTTGGGATTTCCAGCAGCAAAAGCTGCTAAAATCACACCATGTTGAGGGATACATGTGCTCCATTGACATTGCAAGCATTTCTTGATAGACTGCCACTTTTCTAGTTTAAGAACATATTCTTAAACTTTCCTTAAACTAGAAAGTGGTGCCGCAGTCTAAGAAATGCATTGTTTGTAAAAGGGAAAATGGTGCTGTGTAGTTTAATGGCACCTGAAAGATACAGAATTTTTACGCCTTGTTTTGTCGTGCTGCTGGGAGGAGAATCCCCTCCATGTGTGTCATGATTCTTCCCCTCATGTCCGCAGCCCAAAAGATGTCAGGCTGGAGCCAGGCCACGATCACCTACATGGCACACAAGGGCCTCTCCATCCTTCAAAAAAGACCCACTTGGAGTCAGACTTTGCGCTTGTGGCACCAGACTCACTCACTCCCATAGGATAACATTGGGGATTGGACTTGTAGTGCATTGATGGGGACAAGATGGATGCTCCCACATATTTAGGTTCCCAGAACTGCATGTGCAGTCTAGTCTTTTGGGTGTGGTTCAGCCCAGAGACACCTGGCATACCCAGAGACTATTTAAGCCACGGCCAGGCTGAGAAACATGCTTTGTGTTTTCTGCACCTGCAGCGTGACATTCACCGTGTTCGGATCGGTCTCCAGTAGGCCTGCATCTTTCTTCTGCGCTCAACTCCTGCAAGAACAAGAACACCATTAGGAACAGCCTTACCTTGCGGCGCTTCTGCCCATCATTCATCGCTCCTTCTGTTCTGAGGGCATCTTCGGTGGTGTCATTCCCATCCCGGCACGCCGCTTCCTAAGGAAAAGGGAAAATAACAGAAAAAAGGCATTAGAAAGTATTCTGCAAATCTTCGCTTATTTATAAATACTGTACGAGCTTCAAACGCTTACCTGAATCGCAGCCGCACTGGGGGAACTCTGTCTCCGGAACTTCTCATCCATCTGCAAGAGGGAAAAGACACTCCAGGTTAGCATGAAAACATCTAGAGGCACCGCATACCATGCTTATTCACTGCATTTCTTCTTCATAACCAGCATCCACGCTGAAAACGTTGCGGCACCTAAAAGACACAGAAAAAGATCTCAATTCAATACAATACGAAAGGGTTGCATCGCGCATTGTGCTCTCACTCACCTTCAGCGCTACTCATCTCAGCAGCACGTCGCCATCCCCGTACACTGGCCATCATCTAAGGAAGGAAAGGAACAAAGTTAGAGAACTGTTCAAAAGACTCATTATACTTACCAGTCGGACTCTTGCCAGGGAAGTAACTAGGAAGCAATGAGCCCGCATCAATCAATGCGCCCCTGCGCTGAAAGCAGGATGGAGAGCACACTTTCCAAGAAAACAAGGTGAGCTGTGGATCAAAGGGAAGGGTTGTAGCCCGGGAAGAAGGGGTTCAAGCACACAGAGACAATAGGGAGTTAAACTCTACCAATCCTGTGTGTCAGGCCCAGTCTCCAGTCGGGTAGACTCCAGGGAAGGGTTCGAGGTCGTAAGAGGTCAGAACAGGCTGAGTGACGTCCCCGTGGATACCAGGTGAGCGTTAAAATGGGGCTGCCCTGCATTCCTGATGGTAGCTAGGGCTGTTGTGAAGCTGTAAATCAGGCTCATGCAGAAGCCGAGGCTTTCATGTTCCTGCAGCAACTTCTTTTCCTGTCAGAATATGGTTCTTGTAAGAAAGGTGTTGTTCCAGCTTGGAACAACACATTTCTATATGTACATGGACCCCTGAATCAGGATCTTGGACTGAGGAAGTGGAGGATATTGATGGGTTCTGATGACTACGGGGCTGGTATGTTCCCTTAACTTAACAAAATATTTGTTTTCTTAGTCAAGTGAGGCAAATATTAATTCTCCACAAGATAAAAGTGTTGACAAATTCAATATTTTTGCCTTTGTTTAATAAAAACATGTTCTATTTTTCCAGGTATGTTCACCATATTCTCAGGTTACCAGTGGGTGGACTGAACTGCCGATTGAGGTCACCTAGCCAGGATGTGGCAGAGGTTCAAATCACTCACAAAAATACATTTGTACTGATTGTTTTACTGTAGCGCCAAGCAGTATGGTTCTCACCTTGCCCTGGAGCAGTTTATTGGGGCAGGTGATGCCATGTTAAACACAGCTGGCTCTATAAGGTGTTCTGAGTCAGCATGTATACAGTAGGGCAACACAGGTAAAGATGATGATCGCAGTGCCGTAGCACCAGATTTGGGGGCCCCTGTGAGCCATGCTGAAGGCCCCACCACCCCAGCTCTGCTCGGCAACAAATCACAAGTCTCACCACACTCTGGACCGTCCTAAATTACCAGGCTTGTGCAATACCCACAAGCCTGCTGCTGCAGGGCTACACCGCACACTGTACTAGGAGAAAAATATTTAAACATGTTTTAATGCATTATACAGCACACTTTCTGAAAACAGTTGGCTAAAAAGCCAGAGCGTTTGCAATTATTTTGTTGGGTGACACCAATCCAAATATCCAATACAAGCAAGTGACCAACAGTGCACAGGAACATTCATGTTTTAATTAATTGATTGCATTGCTATTAAAAATGACATGCCACAATTTAAACATGTCCAACTGGCTGCACAATGTAGACTAGTCTAGACACCTAATAACATATTGCAGTAAAGCATGCCAGGCCACATTTAGATATAACTAGACAGGTTGCACCCAAATGCCAGTCTAAGCAATAACACGTATCATGGTTGTTTTATCACAGATGCCTAGAAAAATATACAATGTCACAGTAAGACATGGCTAGACTGGTAGCACCCAAATGCCATTCTAGCCAAGTAATTACACTTAGCAGGACTGCTTTATCTGAGATGCCCGGTTTAAAAAAAAAGTCAGTTGGAGACAAGGTGAAGTTTGCAGGAGCAGGAGCAATACCTCCCTTTTCATTTTTGCTGGTGGATTTTGCTGCCATGGACCCAGTGTGAAACAATCTGCTGTTACCACTTTAAGGAACTGTAGTGCCCTGCTCTGCCCGCTGTAGTGATCCGCTTCCTGCTTCATAAAAACTTTGCAGGAAGCGGAGCAAAGCTGGACCCAAGGTGGAGTTTGCAGGAGTTTGCGGGAGGAGCTCCGCAGGTGCACGGGAGAAAATGTCGAAAGCACCAAGCCTTCCTGGAACACGGCCCCACCTACAGGTAAGGCTGGGAGGCAGTGTGTTCAAAGGTAATCAGGTTGAAAATCCAACGGATGACATTTCAAATGACACGTCGGGTATTGTGATGGAAACAAATGATGTGAATGACCTGTTTAATAATGCAGTAAATATGGAGGAAATGGAGGGGGCAAATGTCACATATGCCTTAAAAGAAAGGCATAAAGTAGCCCTAATTATGGCTAAAATTGAGTTGGCTATGGGGGTAAATGGAAATACGGTGGTGCTCCAATTTCTGCAAGGAGAAAGTATACATAGTATACCTGACGTGGAAACAAGGGAAGGCACTGAGGAGCCGATGGTTGAGAGTGATAGAGATATGGAGGAGGTTTGCCTTTTAAATCCCAATCGGAGCATCAGGACTATTGCAAACATGATGCAGGGCGGAAATGCAATCCAGGGGAAGAAATGAAAACCTGGTATAACAATGGGGAGGAGTCAGAATACATCTCCACTGGAAGGCATTATTAGAAAGTCTGTTGAGGAGCCCAGAATATTGGAAATGGGGCAAAATGCAGATTTGGCGGCACATCTGAAAAAGGCACTCACCGACCTTACGAACAAAATAGCATATCAAAAACGTTTAAGTCTTACTAGTGTAACTGAGCGTGTACGTATTTTGGATGAATCCCTAAAGCAAGCAGATTTGAGAGCAGAATTGAAGTCGGAAGAAACTAGAATCCACAACCTGCATGAAGGAAAACTAAAAGGCAGTTGGGAAATGAAGGAGGCCTCAGAGCAAGGAGAAAAAAAAGAAGAAGGGTAAGGGGTGCCTGCCAGGGAATGGCTTGTCTCAGACCCCAATAGATGTATCTGAAACTGACTTTGAAGAGGCATTTTCAGAGGAAATTGGACAGATCTGTAGCCCTTTGGGCTCTCAAGATGGTGATTCAGTCTTGGAACAGAACAAAACTCCATCATCTCAATGCTCCTCCACACCATCATCAGTATTGTGAAAAAACTTGAATGTAAATCCTCCCATAGGATCTGAGGTTTGGCCCACCTTCAACATCTTATGATGGCCTCCCTTAGAACGTCACTTCTGCCATTCACCAAACTCATGAGGCGATTACAACTAACCTCCAGGATCAATCGACTTTGATCATGGGAGTATCGAACAACCTGATGAGTCTGGAGATGTTGGCAAACAAGTTGGAGGCGAGGATGGGCAAAGAGGCAGAGACCTCGAATAACTGGCAAAATCACCTCTGTGATCTGGCGCAGAGTGTGGGATGCATTGACCCACTAGGCTCTGCCCTGCGACATCACTGTGTGCTGGTGGCACCAGAACCAGCAAAATGGCTGCAAAAAGCCCTATGTGTGCTAAACCTCTGAGAATTGCGCAGTGAAACCAGAAGGTTGGCTGCCAATCTACTTTGCCTGTATCAGTGGTGGAACAGGAGACCACACTGCTAAAACCTGTCATTGGGCTGCCCACGGAGTGAAAAGAGAAACTACATGATAGGCAGTGCTTCATTGCAAGGACACCCAGAAGTGCTCTGAAATCCGTTTTTCCTTGGTTGCTGAAATTACAAAATAATGATTCCAAGCATCAGAAAATATCCAACATCCTTGCTGGGTGTTACCCATCACCTTATTTAAAGAATCCACATAAGCACACATTGTCAGGAAAAGCAGTTTCCAATACAAAAATATCCACATTAAAAAGTGTGCTTGTCTGTAGAAATATGTCAGAAATGGGCGCAGTACCGTCGGCCGCCTGTATGAAAGCTGTCAGTTAATTACATTGGAAGCTTAACTTGTGCAGTTGAAATCACATGTTTGCAATTAAGGGACTTGCTATCAAAAACAATATAGGTTAAAACTATTTAATCTTTATGTTTTAAAAAGACTGGAATCAGAGTTGTTTGCCTGTTTTGAAAATGTAAGGCTATTTTATCAAAGACAATTTTAAACAAATTGACTTTAAAGTAAATCTGATGCCATCCAAAGAGCTTCAAAGCAAATTTTACAGTTTGCTCCAACAAAAGGCATCTCTCCTGCTTCTCATCAAAGCCCAGGAACTCCCAGTCAGGTGTTAATGAAGAGGGGAGGGGAATTTGCTCTGCTGCTCTGGGGAGAGACAAAATACTTCCTTGATTGAAAAGATATGCAGATGCAACTGTCAACAGAAACTCCTGCCAAAGGACAGAGGCGGGGATTGCTCTTGACCCACCAAAACTTTGGGGGCGGGGACAGACAGTTATGTGTATTCTTAAAGCACAGGAAAGTATATTTTTGAAAAGGACTGACAGAACACTGTGCAAAATTGTAAAAAATTGTAAAAGTATTGTTAATATGAAAATTCTGGTCACGTTTTAAAACTACTCAGAACTCTGTGCTATGTTAAGGGACATGACTATAGAATTTGTGGTTTTGTAGCAATTGTGGAGATGCCAGATAAATGGAACTTCACATGATTATGCCCAGAAACCATGTGCACAGATGTGTAAAATTGGGGATAAATCCGACATTGGGTACCAGACCAAAAGTGTGAAAAATTGCCAAATCTAGACCCAAGCTCTCATCGTGACGGGGCTTGGATGAATACTTGCTCCACCAAATCTGTGATATCAGTATGCTGTTGCTAGGAAGTTTGTAAAATTGTAAATATGTCTTGTATGAAAAATAGATTTCATGTGCAGAAACAAAGGGGAGTCTCTCCCTGGATCATAAAATACAGCATCATCATGACACTCTGTTTTCTTCTCAAATCAGGGGAGAGGAAATACCCTAACCAATAGAATACCTAGGGGTGTGCCTAGTAGAAGTCAGCATACCCACCCTTTTAGAAAATACATAAATAGAGACAGTGTAGGACCTAGAGACACATTCACCCCCATCCGATTACTGGCGGAGCACTTTGCAAGAGAAATGCATATTCTAGACTCCAGAACTTTGAAAGCAGAAAGGCCCATTTCCAAAGATGAAACCTTCTCAGCTTGGCCTTTAATAAATCATGAAACCAGATTTTACCCCAGACCTCCAAGGGGAACAAAAAAAAGAACAGCCTGGCTGAGCTGTGCTGTTTTCTTGCTAAGAATTCTTGCCAGAATCCAGAGATCCAACCCAGTAGAGCAGAGCAGTGACCAGATAGCAGCGAACCAGAACCAACCCGTCAGATCCAGTCTAATCCCACCATGCAGTGTCCAGAGTGCCGTGCTGAGTGCAGAACCAGAGCACCTTGAGTCCAGTCCTGTGTGCTAGCTGAATTCCGGTCCAGAAAGTCTCCCTGACCAGATCCCTGACGGGTCCATTCCAAACATTGGTAGTGAGTATCCATAGCATAGGATTGTCGCTAGCAAATATATTATCCATAAGTAATCCTATGCAAACCCATTCTATTATATCCAGAACTGCATTGTAGAAAATCTTTTGTCTTACCTGAATCTTTCTCTCATCCGTAAAGTCGTTTGGTAATAGTAGTGTTAAAATCATCTTTGCGCTAATATATGTGCTGAAGAAAGGCAAGCGTCTCGGTGGGCAAAAACCATCCAGAGGCGTCGCTGGGCTGGTGGCTGTGCTGTCGTGTAGTTTGTGGCTTCATAGTCTCCCTAGCATAAGAAACATTGTTTGTAATTTTAAAAAGCACAACCTTATTTTACAAATTTTGACTCTTTCTGAAAAAAACGCCCTCCACATAAACCTTCATAACTTCTACACTGTGTATCCTAGAAACGAGATTTAAGTTTAAAATTGAAGCTAACATCCTCAGCTCCTTATAGTTTTTCCGCAATTGCACTCACCACGTGTGGAACAGTTTACTGCAAATTTTTCGTTTGGCTCAAATCTATCACGTGTGAAACAGCTGTACATTGCATCCGACCTCAGAATTAAGTTTTCAACCTGATAATTACTCAATAATCATTGCTAGTGTTTATCTGAAACTATACATAGCGGCTCCCACTAGTATTAAATCCATTTTAGTGAATTAAATCCATTTTCAGTGTATTTTTACCATTCATTCAAAGCCACATTCAAAACCATTTTAACAAGTTGCAATCATTCCTTTTTTTCTCCGTTTTTTCTGGGGGAAATTGGGATTGATAATGTATTTGTTGAGTGTGTATTCCTGAAACCTGTTTTCTCCTCTTCCATCTCTTTATACTGCATATTGGGGGGATTGAGTAGTGTGAAGGGGGAAAGAGTGTTTACATTGCATTTTGATTGAGCCCAAACAAAGTAGTATTCTATGCTTCATTATTTTTCCTATCATTACTCCTTCTGATTAAAGAGATTTATTTTGACATCACTCCATTGGTGATCATTGTATGAATATTAAATAGTGTGATACATACATATTGTGCAAATACATAAAAAAAATCCTTTTAACTTTGCAAAACAGCCTGCTTCCTGGTTCAGTGTGACCGGGGGGATTCAAAGAGAGGGGCATGATATAAGGGTATATCATTCAGAAATAAAATAAGTTATAGACATAAATAAATAACTAAGGTTTCCAGCTGTACATCACACGCTAGGCATTGACTTCGGTAAAATGCCGGGTTGAAATCACTTACAGGAGTGTTGTCAACAGAAAAGACATCTATGATGTAGTCCCTGCTGTTCGATGGCAAGTGGATGAGAGCTCAAATTAAGATGCTGCAAAGACAGAAAAATATGGATAGTGATTCCCAAACAACTGACCTAGTGCATCTGGATTCAAATGTATCAACCAAGACGGCTGCTCAAAAAAAAGCACGCCAATGATGCCTAAGGATGGAAATGTCTTCTCAATGTTCAAAGTCTCAAAGGCAATGGACGATAAAGCCAGAAAAACCACGGTGTGCACTACAAATAAGAAATCAGGCTAAACATGAAGAAAACTAAGAACATGCGATCAAATCTGAAGAGGAAATCAAACGACTCAAGAGCGTTTTTTAAGAAACTTGCGCTCTCCCCCAGCAAATGATAATAAACGTGAGCCAAAAAGAGCAAGGAAGTAACTGGTGATTGTGGAAGCTGCTCAGGTGGAAATAGTTAAAAAGGGTGGTGAAATGGAGGTGGAGGATGAAATCAGCAATCTATCAGTGATCTCATTAAAGAAATTGAAAGGGTAGAAAATGAGTAAAGGTGGAAAGACATTAGTAACTCTGAGTGGGAAAATATTGAGAACCAACAGGAAGAAATGATAAAACCACTTCAAAAGAATAATATAAAATCAAAGGTTAATCAGAAAGGCTAGTCACCTTTGCAAGGGTTAATACACTTCAGAACAATGGAGGGCAAGAGAAAGGGGCTGGCTGCAGAAGATCCCACGGAACTGAAAGAAGAAGAGTGGGCGATAAGATCGAGGCTGAGTGAAAATTTCCCATGGTGAAGACGAATAAAGGTGAAAAAAGGAAAAAGCCAAGAGTCCCCAGAGAGCTACCTTTAAATTATATGTTGAAATAATCATGGGAAGCACAGATTCTCCTGTTCTTAATAGAAGCAGCTGCCTTTGCTTACTGAATTGCATCGTGATAAGGCATCAGAATACCACGAGAGATATTAGCATCATGGAGTTTGTTCTGGATAAAAGAACAGATTGTGTTATCCTCCACCTGGAAGTGCAAACCAAGAGGGACCTAATCCTATCCCTGACAGATACATTTCTTCCACTGGGCTACGGAGTGAGCGACTTTGAGGAACGTATAAGAGAGAATTGAAATGAAGTAACGATGCAGAGGGAAATCAGTAAGAAACCCAAAGGGGAATCCCCAAAAAGAACTGAAGAATTGCTGAAGCAATAACTGTTTTGCCCATGAGGGAAAATCTGAAATCCTTGAAATGTACAATTGACAATCAAAATAACAAGGGAGATGCTAAAAGAGCTGAAAACAGGGGCACATTGTGGCAGAAGATTCACAGTGTTGGGTATCTAGTGCTTTGAGTGGTGGCCAGGGAAATTAGATCCCCCAAAGCGGGGGGGTATTATTGAGGATAGCTTCATGGAACACACAGGGATTTCGGTCTTTATTCACTGAGAGAAGAATCCTGGAATTAGAAACATATTATATATTATGCTTCCAGGAAAACCTGATAATGGGCCACGCCCATGTGTGATGGGTATGCAGCATTTTTAAACCCAGCACCAAAGGGGATAACCGGCCGACCATACTCAGGCCTCCTGACCCTTGTGAAAGTTGATTCAGGTTGGACTATTATCAATGTTAAATGTCCAAATACTTATGTGCAGATTATGCATTTGGAACAAAAGCAAAAGTCATGGCTTAACCCGATGATTATTCTTAACAGGTTAATATGAGTAAGGAAATTAAGTTTTTAGTAAGAATTTGAAAGGAAATGGATGAAATGATGTGGGAGAGGGATGATGTTAAAATTCTCATTTGTGGTGACTTAAACATCAAATTATTAAGTAAAAGAGGACAGCCACTGTGTAAGAACGAATGGAATGCCAGGGAAAAGGAGTGGATGAATGCAATCAAAGCGAAGAATATGTTTATGTTAAATGGACTCACTGTGGGAGATACACCAGGGAGGTGTACGTGGAAACGTGG
This sequence comes from Ambystoma mexicanum, assembly GCF_040938575.1. Classification (NCBI taxonomy): domain Eukaryota; kingdom Metazoa; phylum Chordata; class Amphibia; order Caudata; family Ambystomatidae; genus Ambystoma; species Ambystoma mexicanum. The sequence goes on along the minus strand of NC_090927.1, from coordinate 368,671,992 downwards.
TGAGCAGAGTTCATGCATCGACTTTTGCTTCGTCGCCGGAACCTTAGAGAGAAAGTGGAGACGTTTAAGATCATGCCACAGCAACTGAATGACCACAACTTGTTGGCAATCTTCATTAGAAATAATGAGGGAAAGGAAGAAAGGGACAAAATGGGAGAGGTGGAATTAGAAAGGGGAGGAAATCGCCATAGACAGGATGTGATGTGGTTCGTAAGTCTATACAGGGATTCTGCTCTAGCTGATCCCTCCCTGGTGTAATAACAAGGGATCCTCCAAAAAGTGGGTATACAGGGAGATGGTAAAAGGCCTAGAAGAGGGGGGCCCGAAACATTGGTATGATCAATCCCTGGTTAGGAGGAGGAAATTGTTGAGGGCATCCATTAAAAGAATACACAAAGAGGCTGATAGGTCACAAAGAAATGAAAAAATTAGGATTGTCAAACAGCAGTACACAAACTGGTGCATTGGGACTAGGTGTATGAGAGCCCAAAATGACGCTGAAAACATGCTAAGAGTGGTTTGCGCAAAGAGCAGTAGAAATCTTTGGGACTTAATCAACAACGATGGTGCCCTTAGATCGAGTCTCACTTTTGCCATGGTTTCGGAAGTGGACTGGATAGCTCATTATACAACCCTATTTGCAGACCCACATTGGATGGAAGGAAAGGTAGAAGAGCCATACCCTCATGATTATAGATTTGCATTTCATGATGTAGATGCAGAAATAATGATAAAAAAATATGAGCTCATCTCGAGCGGAGGGGCCAGATGGCATGTCCAACCAGGAACCTAAGAAAAATCTCAACCAATGGAGCACATTTTTGCCAGTTCCCTTTGCCCAGATCATGATAAAAAAAAGTTACCATCATCATGGAGGGAAGCAAATATTGTACGAATCTTCAAAAAAGGGGACAGGGCGGTTCCGAAAAACTACCGTCCTATCGCCCTCCTTGACTCTATTAGAAAATTGTTCGCAACGGTTCTGTTGAGAGATCTAAGAAAATGGGCTGAAAAAAGTGGTATTTTAGATCCTAGACAAACCGGGTTTGTCAAGGGCGTCAGTACTCCTTTCAATCTTTTAATGATTCATATCTTGAAGGAGAAAGCCCTAGAAACAAACACTTGCATATATCTAGTATTTCTTGATCTCGAACAAGTGTTTAACAGAATCAAAAAGGAGAAGATTTGGGCTAAATTAAGAGCATGGAATTGCCCAGAAGATTTGGTAGAGGCACTAGAGGCGCTGTACAGAAACACCTCAGTGTGGATTCGACTCTCGGGCAAAAGACACTTGTTAATGTTAATGTTAAAGGATATTTGTACTGCGCACTATCACAAAAAATATTTACTTAACGAGGGTTGTAACAAGGATGATCCTTGGCCCCGTTTTTATTCTGTCTGTATATCTCTGACTTGGCTAATAATTGCAGTATTGAAATTCATTGATAGAGTCTTAATGATGTAGAAGGAACTAAATGAACTAAATGAAATTATATATATATATATATATATATATATATATATATATATATATATATATATATATATATATATATATAATTGCTTATGTGTACATTTCATATTCTTTATTTTTTTAATTCATTTTCATTGCTTTTCTAGTGTATGGATGTTTTATTTTTCCTTTTCTTTTTTTTTCTTTTTTAAGATGATGTAACAATGTTAAAGCTTTTATGAAACCAATAAAACATTTAAATAAAAAATAAAAAAAGTCAAGCAAAACTAAGAAATGACTAGACTGGCTGCACCAAAATGCCTCTCTAGCTACAAATGCCACATATCATGGCTGGTTTGCCTGGACACGGATGACCATAAAGATTAATCGCACAGTCTCAAATTTACAAAGTTTCCCATAGAGAAGTTTCATTTGTGAAAGAAGAGGAGATATCTTCTCCTTGATGACTGTCTTCCACATAAGTACAGATGCCATGTTCAATAAATTATAATCCAGATATCTCAAACTGGTGGCAATTCCAGACATTGGTCCCATGAAAACCATTTAGCTGACTTCATTTTTGTGGTGGCCATGAACATCACCACCTTTGATTTCATGCCGTTGGGCTGCAAGTTGTTTCTTATATTGTTCACCTGAAAGATGTTCAACTTGCGTTGCAGGCCATCCAACGTTCTATCAAAGAGCATGATATCATTCACAAAGGCCAACCAGTGTAACCTCAGGTGACCAGGGCAAACAGGGAAGGTATTATTATCCCGCCATAAAGACCCAATGTCATGGAGATATGTATTAAACAAAGTAGACACAAGGGTGCAACCCTGTCTTAACCCAACTTGAACAGGAATCCAGCTGGTCACGTTCCCCACTTGGTTTAGTCGAATCCTCACCTTAGAATGTTTATGGAGAAGTGAGATCATTTGGACCACCATTAAAGGGACATTACAATTCAGGAGCTTTCTCCACAGTAGCAAACATTGAACACAATCAAACACTGATGAAAGGTCAAGAAAGGCCAGATAAATGTTGCCAGCCTGCCCATGTTTCACCTTGTGGAACAAGTGGGCCAGGAATGTAACATTTAATGGAGTGCTTATATTGGAGCTAAAGCCAACGTGGCAGGGAGTCAAGATAGAATACTCCCCCAGGAACCTATTAAGGTCTCTGAGTAACAAAAGTGAAAAGACCTTGCTAACCACATCTATCATCTTGATTGGCCTATAATTGTAAGGGTCCGTTGGTTCACCCTTTTTATGAATAAGGATGATGGTTGATGAGGACCAAGAGAGTGGCAATTCATGTGTCATAAAACATTTATCAAACTGGACATTAAAAATATAAGATCATATTCCTGGATCTATTTGCAGAATGTAAGGGGGCAGACCATCCGTGCCTGAGGCTCTCGAGTGTTTGAGTTTACCAATAGTCCAAACCAAATCCTCCATGTCCCACGAGCACGGGCATGCAGCCCATGGCCCTTCAGTGGGATCCTCCTTGGGGTGCAGATGTTCAGGGGAGTATGGACCAGCCAGCAATGTTATTGCTTTTTTTTTCCTCGAAAGTTTCCTCATATCTGAGCCTATCAAACATCTCAAAATCTCCTGATTATCGTTGCAGAAAATGTCATGTTTCAGGCATTTAACAAAATATTTATTGTGCTGAATGATGGCCTTCTTGTGGTTAAATAGGCAATTTTCAAAGTCATCTTCAAGGAAATCTTCAGTCAGATTCAATTGATCTACAGGAGGTAACAATCCCAATGGCTCACAGCTTCAGGTTTCAAGCCGTCTTGGAAGATATGGTTCTCCCTCTTTTACAGAAGCTGCAGCCCACACTATTTAGATTAGATACCCTCACTGACTTTGCTACAAGGTATCTAGCCCTGGTCTCATTAGAGGTTTTTACACACTTGGTAAATCTGTGCTTTTATCAATGGACCTGCCTTGCCCATTTTGAAGGAGGTGGCCTAGCAGTATTGTTTTTCAGAGTTGTAAATGCTGCCTTACAGGGTTGTTTTAACACATTGTAAGAAATAATTGCCTGTTGAAATGTGAAAGATGTTTTGTCTTCTTTTGCTTTTTTGTGTTTATTGTGTGTATTGGGCAAAGGCCCGAGGCCCCTTGCAGACCCGCTCCCAACCCGCGCCCTCTTCCTGCTTCTCGTCACCTCCCACCTCCCGTCCCGCCCCCCCCTGCACCCATTGGTCCTCTCGGCCCTCTTCACCGCTCCTCCCAGGGCAGACCCCTGCCCAAGCAGCCTGCGGCTAAGGGCCCTAAGGCCAAGGGCAGCTTCGACAGAGGCAGCTCCAAGAAGTGTCGGTATGTGTGTGCAGGGGAAGCAGTGGCCAGCCGTCAACCATCATATACAATGGACCAGTAAGGTAGGAGTGTCCTGGGTCAGGAGTAGAGAAACCACTCTACCCCAGATTCCGAGCCACTGCTCTGTATAGACCTATACAGATCTGTCAATTCTAGCTCTGTTTTTTGTCTCCAAATTGCACTGTAGGATACTCAGATTGCGTTGATAGGCCTCTCTCCCACTATACAGGTCTCTCAAGTCTAGCTGGGGTTTTTGACTCCAAATTGCATTGTAGGATACTCAGATTGCATTGATAGGCCTCTCTCCCACTATACAGGTCTCTCAAGTTTAGTTGGGGTTCTGTCTCCAAATTGCACTATATGATGCCCGGATTGCACTGATAGGCCTCTCTGCCACTGTACAGGTCTCTCAAGTTTAGCTGGGGCTCTGTCTCCAAATTACATTATACGATACTCAGATTGCATTGATAGACCTCTCTCCCATTAGACAGGTCTCTCAAATACAGCAGGGTTCTATCTCCAAACTGCATTGTATGATACCTCAGATTGCATTGATAGGCCTCTCTCCCACTATACAGGTTTCTCAAACCCAGTAGGGTTCGCTCTCCAAACGGCATAGTATAATACTCAGATTGCATTGATAAGCCTCTCTCCAACTATACAGATCTCTCAAATCCAGTAGGGTTCTTTCTCCAAACTGCATTGTATGATACTCAGATTGCATTGATAGGATTCTCTCCCACTATACAGGTCTCGCAAAGGTTAGCTGGGGTTCTGTCTCCAAACTGCATTGTATGATATTCAGACTGCATTGATAGGCCTCTCTCCCACCATACAGGTCTCGCAAAGTTTAGCTGGGGTTCTGTCTCCAAATTGCATTGTATAATACTCAGATTGCATTTATAGGCCCCTCTCCCACCTTACAGGTCTCTCAGGTTTAGCTGGGGTTCTGTCTCCAAATTGTATTGTATGATACTCAGATTGCATTGTTAGGCTTCTCTCCCAATATACAGGTCTCTCAAATCCAGTAGGGTTCTCTCTCCAAACTGCATTGTATGATACTTAGAGTACATTGATAGGCCTCTCTCCCACTATACAGGTTTCTCATATCTAGTAGGATTCTGTCTCCAAATTACATTGTATGATACTCAGACTGCATTGGTACTCCTGTCTCTCAAATCTAGCAGGGTTTCGATGCCCAGATTACATCAAGGGAGTCACTCCACAACCAGTACATGTCCTTCCTAAACCCACATGGCTAATTCCCCGCAGAGAACCACGTTCAGGGAGGCAGAGACTAAAGAGAGCCACCGTTAACATCCAAGTATATAACTATATAACCCTTAACCACCTCCCTTACCTCCCACCAAGACAGCGACTGAACGAATAGGCAACATCAGCTGGAAATGCCACCTACAGACAAAGACTAAAACCGGTAGCGGACAGCATCCACACCAAGTACTACACCACAAGACAATCAGACCAAAACAGAACCAACTGGACATCAGAAAAACAAAACAAAGACTAAAACAACTCGGAATCGTACAATGCTGTGCAAACGACCCATCCCGAGGGAAAGAAGAGAAGAAAGAACAAACACTCCGGAGCTGCAACTAAGAACCGCAACAACAGAACACACCCCCACAGACAGGATCAACAATCGAACCAACTCTGTGAACTGCTCACCAGACCGAACCAACGCAACGCCAGAAGCAGCAACAATAAACAACCTAACAAAATCACAAAGAAGAAGGATGAACACCACCAGAAGCAACAAACACATGACTGAAGCAATAACACCCTACATCACCAAAGCTAGACGAACCTCCAATCGACAACCACAACCCCCGGAAGACGAACCCAATGAAAACAAAAACCCAAGACAAAACCTAGAAGAACCTTTTGAGGACGCCGACAACCCAAGACCTACACCTCAACAAGATCAGAAACCGATCCCAAAAAGAAAAGCCAAACTAAAGTAGACCGCCAAACTCCACTGCAATCTAATAAATGCAAGATCCATGTCAAAACACTCTACAGCGATCTTTGACCTACTCGATTACAATGACATTGACATCCTATAAATCACAGAAACTTGGCTGGACGACAACTACAAAATCACACTCCAAAGCTGCCTTCCAGCAAACTTCAAATGCCTTCAAATAAACAGGGAAAACAAAAAAGAAGGAGGCATCGCAATAGCATTCAAAGAACACCTAAAAATAAGAACAGACAAACCACTCAACATCCTCAACTGCGAATCCATGGTCATACACCGAACAGTGAGCCAAAAATCCAACATCACATTCATCCTGGTTTACAGACCTCCAACGTATGATGCATCCTTCGTCGACAACTTCATAGAAGCCAACACCAACATAGCCATCAACCGCAAACACCTAATCATCCTGGGGGACTTCAACATCTGGTTCGAAGACAGTCACGCCAACTCCCAAAACTCACTGACTGAACAACTCACCACCATGAAACTATGACAACTACTAAAAAGGGCAAAACACTCGGCAGGACACACCCTGGACGCAATTTTCACTGAGGAATAACTCATCACCATGGCACCGCCAATACAAATACTGTGGTGCGACCATCTCATCATCCCATTCGTAATCATTCTGCATCCAACCTCCTAAACTCACAACCATCACAAAAAGAAACTGGAAAGACGTCAAAGAAAGCAACCTATTCTAACAACTGGAGTTAACTAAGCCCTCAACAACAGGACTAGAGCGAGATGACATAGACGGAAAGCAGAGATATTACACAAATGGATTGCAGATACAAGTGACAAGATGATCCCAGAAAAACCATTCACACCATCAAAAAAGAGAGCAATGGCAAAATGGTTTACCCCACTATTAAGCACCATGAAAAAGGAAAATAAAAAGTTGGAACTGGAATGGAGGAAAGATTACAACCTGGACAAAGAAACACTGTTCCAGAAGCAAATCTGTGCATACAAGAAGGAAATTCAAAAGGCTAAGAGAAGGCATTATGATGACAGAATAACAAATGCCACCAACACACAAAAACAAATGTTTCACATCCTTAAAGAAATGATAAACCCACCAGGCTGTGACAACACCCCAACTCCCTCAGAGAAACTCTGCAACGACCTTGCAGACCACTTAAAAAAAAAATCAATGAAATACAACAAACCATTCAACAGAGGCCAACCAATAGCAACATACAACCAAACAAACCTAACTGAGAACCGCAGCACATACTCAATAACTATCCTGAAATATCAGCAGAGGCATTCGCAATGCTGGTAAAACACAGCAAGAAAGCTGGTTAACCAATGGTTCCCTGTCCCCCGGACATCTACAAATCAATCCTTGCCCAAGGAACGCCATCAGAATATTACAGAACCTTCTAAATCTATCACTAGCAACAGGAACCGTACCAAGGATCTTCAAATCAGCTTACATCAAACCACTTCTGAAAAACACAAGCAGCGAAGTAGATGACCTCTCCAACTACAGACCGATCTCTAACATCCCCTACCCATCAAAACTCCTCGAAACCTACGTATACAAACTAACCCAAGTACACATTGAAAAACACCACCTGCTAGACCAAGCTCAAGTCGGCTTCAGACCCACAAGAGGTAGGGACAACCTAAAAACAAACGCAGACTCCAACACAACCTCAGCCCTTATTCTACTCAACCTCTCTGCAGCCTTTGACACAGTTAGCCATGACACCCTAACCAAAAGATGAGAAGACATAGGCATAACAGACACAGCACTACGCTGGACTAAATCATTCCTACCAGACAGAACAGAAACTGTGTGGATTAAACCCTTCAAATCCACCCCACGAGTTAACGACTGTGGAGTGCCACAAGGATCCTCACTATCACCACTGTACTTCAACATCTACCAAACCACAGTTATAAGAATCTTCAAGAAACACAACATTACATGCTACAACTACGCAGATAATACTCAAATCATCTACAAAATCAAAGACACCCAAGCCGATCATTCAAATGTAACCGACTGTCTGAAAGAAGTCTTCAACTGGATGAATGCCAACAACCTGAAAATTAACCCAAGAAAAACAGAAATCATGATCATATCCAAAGACCAAAAGAACGGAACCCCCATCCCGTGGCCAAAGGAAATGGGAGCCGCACCTTCACTGTCTAAGGTAGTAAAAAATCTGGGAGTCCTGATGGACAACACCCTAACCATAGAACCACAAATAAACACAACAGTCAAGAAATGCTTCTTCCTCCTCCACACGGCAAGAAAAATCCTACCTTTCCTCTCCTTCACACACAAAACACTCACTATCGTCGCCCTCATCATGTCAAGAATCAACTATGCAAACAGCCTCTACCTCGGATTATCGGAATACCTCCTGAAGAAGCTACAACGTATCCAAAACACAGCAGCCAAACTACTCCTCAAACTATCCAGAAGAGATCACATCGCCCCTGCCCTAAAAACACTACACTGGCTCCCAGTAAAACATTGTATCACCTTCAAAACAATGTGCATAACGTACAGGGCAATCTGCGGACAAGGAGGAGAATTCCTACAAAACAAAATAACAATCTACAAACCAACGAGACCCCTCAGGTCAACCAATGAAATCCGCCTAGAACTAAAACCATACATTAAGAATAAACTCTGAGGAACCGCCTTCTACCACTTAGTCACAAAAACCTTGAACAACATCCCAAAAGAAATAAGAAACACCAAAGATCACTTAAAATTCAGAAAATTACTAAAAACCTGGCTCTTCAATACCATAGACTAAAACCATAACAACAGTATGATAAAATTGACTAAACGGGAAAGGACACTGACAAGCTCCCAGACCCAACTGAGAAGCACCCACTGCACCTGGATGGGTGACGCCGGACAGAGTGGTACATAGGCGACACCCATGGAAACGGAGGCAAAAACCTCCAGCCAATCCTAACCAACATCCTCAACCGCCCCTTTAGCTGCTACTAGGTACCACTGGGTTGTGGAACTGTCGCGATACTACCAATCACTACCCTAACTGAGGAGTGGATACTGGCAGGTGCACTAGCCATATAAGTGGGAGTGAGGATCATGCAGGGTTGCTGGTGAAGCGGGTGGAGGAGGCATTGAGATGTTAAAGTGCCTCGAATGAAGAACGGGCACGGACCTATCCATAGGCACAGGGTGCCACACACCCCATCTGGGAGACTAGGCAAGCCCAACTCCTCAATTCAAGATAGAGATGGCAACTAACCAATACCACTAACAATTTTGCTCCTCTGCATACACCTCTCAAACTCCAAACCAAACACAACCACAAACCTACAGCACAACAAACCACACAAACTTCACTACACTGCAACAACAACAAACAAACACACATAGACTTGCTCAACAGTACACGATGACTACCGGCCGCAAACACCCCAGGCCCAGCCAACGGACCCACCGGGCTGAGGCCGCCAACAGCACATCACTGCACTCTTGCACTTTTCCAACCTCCTCCCACTAACTCACCCTCCCTCCCTCTTTCAGAGCCGCCAGAGCGCCAGGGGACCACTCCGGTGGTGATAGTGCACGGTACAAATGTCCTTTAACATTAACATTAACATTCTCTAGCAGATGTTATTTGAGGAGAGAATTTGGGATTTGGTGCAACACTGAATGCATTACACAGTAGATAGAAGTGTTTAATAAATATATTGAATATAAAATCAAGAGGTTTTTGAGCCTGGGATTTTCTGTGCAAGGGAACTGTTTGTACCTGTCTGATGTTCCCTGCTTGTGTGCTATTCTCCCATTTTCCTGCTTCTGTATTGTTAGCTTTCTGGAGACCACATGTTCTTCCCCATTGCTTAGCCCATACCTGCGTGTGGTTTATGTTGTGTAACATTCATTACATAGAATGCCTAATGAATGTAAGATAATGTTCTACTACATTCATTAAGAAGACGACTCTGCAGGCAGATTCCAAGTAAATCTAGACATGTTCTTCACAGCAAAAATATCATCTACAGTAGCTTTAAATAACATCAGCTCTGCACAGTATTCAACGGTCATCCATCCATCTTCATACTCTCATCTAACTACTGCTCATGAAAGATTCCTCTGCTAACAGTGTGAGTGTTCATGATTCCCCTAAGTGTAAGGTAAGGTATTCTATTTTTATTTCCAGGTCTGTGGACTGTTTGCCATAGATGAACCTCTGTGTTGTTTCCATTTCCTGAGCCCATGGCTGTTCACCATGCCTGAGCAGTCCACGGTTTCCAAAAACCTGTTTTTGTCCCTGAGTTCAGTCTCTGTATCTGTCCCACTAACTATTTGAACCCATAGACCTGGGTCCTTTAAGTCGAGGCAGCTATACTTAGAGATGCATAGGATGCAAAACGTAATCATACTTCAATAATCAAACTGGCTCAGGAAGTTGGTAAAACTTAGTACTGTTTTATTTTCAACTATCGAAAACAGGGAGTTACAACAGACATCAATGGACATCGTTTAATCTCAGGGAATTTCATAAAAAACACAACTTTAATAGTCAAAACTCGTCATCATTGATGTCACGCTATGTGGCAAACTACAAAAACCTACTTGAGGATGTGATAGGCTTACAGGGACCATCTAAGTATACATTCCATGCGGATGGGGGTTGTGATTGGGTCTCTAACATCAGGTGGACAACTAAACCCTCTAGTGCAAGTCATATTCATTGTCGCAAAATACACAATGGTCCATTGGTTACACAAACTATAGCGTCTCTGTTACATGGCCCTCTATAATTGATTGGCACACTTGTACCCTTCTGGAATGTTCCACATGCTAGCAGCACTCAGGCTGGTAGCCCAGGGCCTGTGGGCTAGTCTTGACCATAGCTTCCCACCCAATTAGCCTGACATCTATCATCACTCTTGCAGTCTGGCATTCATTTAAGGCTTTGAAGTTGGCCTTGCAGAAGCTCTCTGTGCCTGAGAATAAAAGGGAGTATGACATGGTTTTATCTTCTGGTTTTGGTGTAGCTCAACCCAAAGTCTATTTCAATCTGACCATGTGACTGGAGACCACATTTTTTAGCTCTTTGCTGCATATAATAATATTAAATCATAAACTCTTGACTGTGATGCTGGAAATGCATCGGAGGGACAGGGCCTCCGTATCCTTGTCCTTTACTGCTATTTATCATGTGTTCTGTTGTGGTTTCCGCGCAGGAGTTCATGTGGGACTCCTGGCAGTGCAGCTCTCTCCTTTGGCTTTTGATGAACAGACCCATGGGATACCCTTGTGGCGCCCATGGGTGGGGGTACAACCCTGGGCTTCTAGAGCAGGGTACGGGCTGATGGCAGCTCCGTGCTGAATTGACTTGTGCCCTGAGCGTCCTCCATTTTGGGATGCCCATTTTGGGATGCCCAGGCACTGTCATTGGAATAGATTCCTGATGGAGACAAGATGGCCCCCGTGGCCTCTTGCCTTCCATCGCCTGTTACCTTGATCTTCCCAAAGTCCCAGGAAGCTTTGACTCTGTCTCTTCCCCCTGACTGGCTGTTGTGTGGAAGTTCCATATATGGTAGTGTGGGGAAGTGCCAACCAGACTGGCTGGAGCCTTCCCAACAACCGTATGTTGTGTTTACCCCTGTGGGTGGGTCCTAGGTGAATGGAGTGTGTGACGAATATGCACTTCTTGTTGTGGATGTCTGGTTTCTGGTGTTTGACACAATGACTGAGATAGCCCTGCCCGAAACTGGTATGAATGCAGTGTGTAGTTTTGAATGGCATGGTACTTGTCCGAATCCACATTCTGTGTTGTGAGTGTCTGGATCGAGAAGAATGGCCTGAATGCACTGTGCGCCTGCTTGGCTGACAGACTGCTGAATGACCTTCGTAGTGATTGGATGCTCGAGTGTGACCCAGCGGAATGAATGGGAGATCAACAGTATAGCTGGGGACCACTCACTGCTACGAATCGTGTTCTGAAGTGTTCAGAGTTGAAGTCCAAACTACGAAGAGTAACTGGATTGAAACCTGAAGCTTAACCTTGATGCCCTGCTGGAAGAGAAGAATTGCTGTTGCCCTTCTTCCTCGATCTGAAAGCTGCTGTGTCTCCAAGGACTGACCCAGAGAGGACCTGGTAAGGCGCCCTCTTCCCGAGCTACGAGGGACCATCGTGCACCAGTGGATCTTTGCCAAAGCTCCCTGGTAGACAGACCTACGATAGGCTGCCGACCGGAGACGGTGACCCCTGCGGAATCCCAAAGAGAAGTTCCTGGACTGTTGTCCGCCACTGTCTCCGACTGCTGTCGCAGACCGTAGCCGCTGTGCTCCCGTTGCCTAGGAACTCTTGATCCAAGGACGCTCTCGTCTGTATCATCACCCGTTTTATCCTGCTGGAGAAGGCCATGCCGTCGACGCGCCGAGGAGTATTTGCCGGTGGGTTTCCCACCACCCAAAGACCACAGAGATGCCGACGACTCGACACCCTTGCTGGGCCACAGTTCTTCAAACTCTTTGAGGTCCAGAACTATCGACATCGAGGTGCCCCGCACGCCTCTTCCTTGCAGGATGTTTACACTTACCCATCCACGAGCACCACTAGGAAAGAAGCTGCCACTTCACTGTGATAGTTCACACTGTTCTCCGTCGGACGTTTGACGACCTGTGACTCCTGCCTTAAAGGGAGGGCACTCAAGAAGGGCCGTTGATTCCCCGACGAGGAACACCACAACGCCAGGTACTTTGAAGTTGCAGAACTATTGGAAAGACTTTTGTGAACAATATATGGACTGGGCTTGTGATATATCTTTATTCTACAGTTTGCCCAGGTGGGGGGATCTCCACACAGAACTGTGTCTAACGGTAGGGGCCAGTATTCTGCCAATTGTTCTAACCAATTGCTTTCCTCTTATATCTATTGTTGGTTTCCTTTACAAACTGATTTGTGTGACATTTAACCGTACCGTTGATGCACTTTAAAGAGATCTAATAGTAATTGTGGTACCACGTAGAACTGTATATTTGCCATTATAGATAACCGAGTACAAAGTTAGTTATTGTGATATTGTACATAACCTTGAATATTAATTATATAAAGACTGTGTTTTAACCAATACAGTGTGCGGACATTCCTTTGTGGGTGCTTGGGGACTACACTGTACTTAAGAACCAGCCCGCATCCCCTCCTGAGAAGCTAGGCCTTGATTGCTTGACCATGTACCAATAATAGAGAATCTTGGCTGGGGTCCTCTGTGCCTCTCCTCTACCATATAGAGAGCGGAAGTACAGACACCCCCCTCTGGTCCTGTACACTTGACGCCTTCAGTGTTTTTTTCATTCCACCTCAAACAGAAGTTTATTTATTTCTCACGTTCATGTAACTACTTGACAGACAACAAGGCTCACAGTGGCCTTGACTCTTGGTGCTGGGCCAGCCAGCCTTTCTTTGATTCTCCTTCGCCATTAGCTATTTTCCAACTGCACCACACTGAAACCCTTTCCATTCAAGCGGTTCAAGCTTTGCTAAAGTGCATCATGGAACATCCAGGTTCTGTACATTCCTATGCATATACATTGGCACATCGCCGCAATCTATTCACTACGTAGCCAGCCTCAAGATTCCTTTGTCTACTTGTGTTACTGCATCTGTACATTTGTAAAATTACTTTGCATTTTCTTCAGAGTGTCTTTGCATGAGCATCTTCGATTCGAGCCTGAGATATTGCTCATCTTTGACACCTCCTCTTCAGATCTTATGGAATGTCTATGTTCTTTTGTCATTTGTCTTTTCTGGGTGCGCCAGTGCTGCTTTTCATGACACCACCAGTCTTCTTTCTCGATCCATTTTCACACTTCCAGAAGACCATCATGTCTTTGTGAATGCATATAGGGTTTTCTCAATGGATACCTTGTTTCAAGAATAATTTGCTATACAGGCATGCTGACTGGTACTACACGTGTCACAATTTCCGGTTCCCAACATATAGGCAACATGGGGGCAGAGATGCTGGTAGGAGCTTTTGACTCTTCCTCTACATTCCTCTGGGCGATTCATCAGCCACTCTCTTATCAATCTTTACATCAAGTCATCCTCGTCTGAAGAAATGCTTCTTTGGAGTACATATCTCTATGACTCCTTTCAGGCATCCTGCTGTTTTCACATGCTCATCAACACTCCAGGTCATAAGACTGCAATGCCCCTTGGGACTGCAGTAAATCCATCTCCCCACATATTTCTTGTGGTTCTTTGGATACAGGAACTTCGTTCCCTCAAGTGCATGGATACTGACCTTTACGTAGTCTCTGACTTTCTCATCTTTTAGCTCTTTAGGTTTGAATGCTGATTCGACATCAATAACGATCTTCATTCCTACTGCTTTCTTAGCAGTCTTCTTGCATTGTGCGATTATTATCCTGATCACACAGAACTCAAACATGATAATCACCAACAGGGCTCCAAGGAACTTGAAAATGTTTGCCATCCATTGTGAAACCCATTAGAAAATTGATGCGAACCAGCTGTCATCATCAATGTCTTCCACTTCGTCTTCCATCTTGATGTGTATGTTTGTCAGCATCGTTATGGCCTCTGTCAAGGTGCCATACTCGTCATCATGAGAAGGTATGAATGTGCAACATGATTCTCCGATTTTGACACAAACACCTCCATCCATAGCTGTAATCATATCCAAGACATATCTGTTCTGTAGAGACATCAGTCGTATGGCTCTTAGCTCCTTCTTGATATTAATAAATCCCTTTATGGTGGTGTTAATAATCTGCGGAAGCTCCCATCTGGTTATTTGTAACAATTTGGTATTCGCCATCGTCTGAATCCCAGGCATAAAGATAATAGGAAACACTGAAGAAGTCTTGCTGAACAATCTGTGTTCACATGGAATGGCATCAAGGCCTTCTATCGATCTGGCTAAGAAAAGGTTTTCTCCCTTCATTTGATTCAGGAGTTCAGCAGATCTCGTTTTCCTCAGGTGAGCATCTGCGTTTGGAAACTCTCCAATATTCAGATCAGCCACAGATGAAGATGACTATGTTCACGACTTAAAGACAAGAGAAAGAGCACACACCAGAAATCATGTGATAAGACATGAACAACCTGGCATGAAGGGAGCTGGAATCAGGTGGGAGATAAACAGAAAGCTCAATTGCCATAGAAAGACTGATGAGGAAGTTCAAAGCTGCAAGGAAAGAGGACTTTCTCCATATGGCTGGAAAGAAGTTATAGTCGTGTGCAGAGCTCTGGCAGTAACTGGTCATCACAAGCCAGTTATTGAACGAGTGGAAAATGGATGCAAACCTCTCTGGAAGAGACTTGCAAAGCTTCTGATATGGGTCAAAGACAAAGGAGACCCATTACAGATCGTGCCTTTGGGCAGTGCAGAGCTATGTTTCTGAAATAATGGCACAAGAAAAGTCAGAGAGAATCAACAGTGCGGTCAAATCTTTTCTGTACCGGGAATGAAAGACGGGACAGTTGTGGTAATGGATAACTATTCGGCCTGTGGATCCAGAGCCATGTATCCAAAACTCCCAACTTCCATTCAGCTACTCTACAATTGCATTTCAGAGCGCCCAGATTGGAGTAATACCAAGAGTTGCACTTAGTGGCAGGCGTCATTTATAAAACGCCTGTGAACAAGTGGCTCTAGGCGCGGCAAGACAAGGAAGGAGAGACAATGAGAGGACCGAACAAACGATCTTGCTAGGCCTTGTGTCATTCATATTGTGCAAGTGCAAGTGGAAGGAAGAGGAGAAGTACCAGGCAGAAGGAGAGGGGAGAGTGCAGTAGGGCCAAGCCTAAGTAAGTGCAGTCGGGGATCTGACTAGGCTAAGTGCAGAGAAGGCAGGGGACTGTAGGGTTGCAGATGCAGTCCACAAGTGCAAGTTAAGTCCGTAGGCAGTGCAGGGGCTACTGGTCATGGAGGAGCCTGGTGCCCATAATGTTCAGATGGCAGCCAGACAACCAGTTAGCGCAGCAGACAAGTTAGTCAGAAGGAGAGAGGGAGAGAGAAAGCAGAAGGGAAAGGGAAGGTCTTGAGTTGCTTATGAAACCTGAGGTGGTCCTAGTCAGGTTTGTGAGAGACAGTGAGGCTGTTCCAGAGGGAGGCTTCAGTCGAGGGGAGAGATCTACTACCCACTCTCTGCCTGGTGAAGCATCTGAAGCTCAGATAGTTGGAGGTAGATGAGTGAAGGGCTCCAAAAGGAAAGTATTTAGGAAGAGAGAGTTAGATGTAGTGTGGTCCCCTGCCCCAGAAAGCCTTGTGAACAATACAGAAGGTCTTTAACTCGGTCCTTGCAGCCACAGGGAGCCAGTGGAGAGATTGCAGGGCTGGAAAGATATGATCCCTGGGCTTGAGGCCAAGGGCAAGCCTGCAGTCTGCTCTGGATTAGTTGCAGAGGGCGAAGAGTAGAGTCAGATAGATTTAGAAAGAGGCTGCTTCTGGGGGAAAGTGTGAAAAGGCAGAAAACATCTGAGAGGTGCAACTGGTAATGGGACTTCTTCGAGATGTCCGAGATGTGGGGAGAGAAATAGAGAGTGGGGTCGAAGATGACCCCAAGGTTTTTTGCCTCACAAGAGGGTAACGGCAGTGTAAGAGACAAAAAACAGGAGCAGGGGTGACAATGAGAAAAATGTCAGTCTTACCAGCATTAAGGCAGAGATCGTTAGAGGTGCTTCATGCCTGAATAGTGAACAGGCAGTCAGGGATGCTCGAAGAGGAGGAGGAGGCTGAAGGTAGAATGAGCAAGAGCTACATGTCTTCTGCATAACACTGTAAGTTAGAGGAAAAGGTAGAGATCTTGAGGGCCAAAGGGGACAGATAGACATTGAAGAGCCAGGAGGGGTGATATAGCCCTGGGGAACACCACGTGTGGAGAGAGGGGGTGGATAGAAAGAACCCAAACTGAACCTGGGGAGGTTGGTCCAGGAGAAAGGAGGTCAGCCCACCAGAGCCACATCCATGATGCCCAGGGTCTCACAGAGACAAGTAATCAGGGGGTTGTGGTTGACTGTGTCCAATGCAGAGGAAAAGTCGAGGAGAATGAGGACAGAGGGAGAGCTAGAGTCAAGAGTAGAGAGCAGATCTTCACGGGTGTTCAGGAGTGCAGTTTCTGTGCCTCTGGCTGCTCTGAAGCCAGATGATGGTCATGGAGACAACCAACAGATTCAGTGTGGAGGGTTAGCTGGGAGATTGCCAACTTCAGCAGGAGTTTGCAAGCAATGTAGTGATAGAGATTGGTCGATAGTTTGCCGCAATGGAGGGGTCAGCAGAAGGCCGTTTTAGTAGGGGGTGCACAAGGGAGTGCTTGAGAGGAGATGGTAAAGATCCAGTTGCAAATGAGTGATTACAGAAATTGTCCAAGGCTGGAGGGAGAGCACCAATGTTGTCCTTAAGGGTTCTGGGGGAGCAGGGGGTCACCTGTTTGGATGAGACTTTCATAGGCCGGACCTGTCTGAAAACATCATCAGGTGTTACAGGAGAGAAGGAGGAGAACAGGAGAGGAGGGGGCGACCAAGGAAGGCCTGAGAGAGGTAGAGGGAGAGAGATAAGAAGAGGAGGATAGTGCAGACAGGGTGTCCTGGGATTAAGTGGTGAAATGAGAAGCCAGAGCCCGTGAAGCGGGCCAGGGTAGGTGTAGAGGAGGTAGATACTGCAGTAGGATTGGCCTGCTCCTTGCAGATTTTGGTGTTAGAGTCTGCAGAGATGCAGGCTTGAATATGGACCCTCTTCTTAGAGAAGATGGGGAGTCTGTATTGCCTTTGGAGCCGTCGCTAGGCCAGTTTCTCAGAGGGTGTACCTGAAACTCCCCACTTCCGTTCAGCTACTCTACACTTGTATTTCAGAGCTGACAGATCGGACTCATACCAAGAGTTGCACTTAGTGGCAGTCTTCAGACGGATCCTCATAACAGGGGCAACGATATCAAGAGTGTTGGAGATGGAAAGGTGAAGTTTGGAAAGGGTTGTGTCAGTATGGGGATCAGCCACAGGAGTAGGTAATGTGAGAAAGTGGAGGCAAAGGTGACACTCGCTTCATAGATCGACCGACCCCGATGGAAGGTGGCAGTGCTGTATGGGCCTTTGCCAAGGAGACAGGAAGCTTCAAGTGAGAATAAAGAAGAAAGTGGTCAGTCCAGGAGAGAGGAGTAGTGAGAGGATTAGAAAGGGGGATGTCGGAAGAGATGAGAGCATCTAAGGTGTGTCCAGACGAGTTAGTCAGACAAGAGGGTAGAATGGGGAGAGAAAGAGAGTTGCATATGTTGCAGAAAAGCCCAGAGGAGTCTGGGGAGACAAAGTGGATGGTGAGATCCCCAAGTAGGAGAAGCTGTGAGGTTGTGGAAAGGAAAGAGGAAATGAGGTCAGCCCATTCAGAGAGGAAGAGGGAAACCTGATCAGGTGGCCTATAGATAGTCGCCAAGGTCAGAGAGAGGCCAGGAGAAATAGAGAGCCTGCAGACCAGGCATTCTAAAGAGGAATATGTATGAGTGGGGATGATGGAAGGAGGGATCCACTCGGGAAGGATAAGGGCCACTCTGTCTCCGGGCCTATTGGGCCTGGGTTCAGAGAGGATTGTGTAGCCCTCAAGATCTGGCCTTGAACCATGTCTCGGTAAGACAGGAGTTCAAGGAGGTGGCAGATGTCAGAGGAATGTTTGACAGCAGAGCGAGAGTCCAGAGTAGCCGCAGGTTGACACTTTTGAAAGACTTCCATGGAGGGATACAGGGGAGAGGGGTACCCATCAGAAGTGGCAGAGGAGCCAGAGAGGTGGAAGGAAGAGGCAACAGAGGTGTGAGAGAGCTAGTGGATGGCAAGGGAGCCAGAGAGGTGGAGGACAGAGGTGGAGGAGGAGCTAGAGAGGTAGTAGATGGTTTGGAAGCCAGAGCAGAAGAAGAAGGAGGTGGCAGAGGAGCCAGAGACGTGGTGGCAGGAATTTCAGGAGGAAGTTGATGAGGCGATGGAGTCACCTATCAAATAATAGGAGATTGGGCTGAGGGCCCTGGAGCATGACAGTGTCGATTAGATAGACATTTATGGCTGGAAGGAGGCCAAGATGACCTCCCACTGGATGCCACCATTAATGGGAGAAGAGGAGGAAGGTAATAGAAGTGCAACTATATGAAGGGTCCATAGGTCGGGAGAAGGAATGACAAAGAGGATGTCAGTGAGAGTCTGTCTGGAGGAAAAATGGCATGCGTGTCCACAATGCGAAGGCTTGGATTGGAGACCAGAGTGTCCTTCTTGAACTTTTTCCTTCCAGTCTTACTGAGAACAGTAGGAAAAGAGATAGAAAAGCAGTTAGAGTTGATAGGGGAAATTGCGAGCAACATAGTGGGTGTGCTAGAGGAACGAGAAAGGGCAGGCGAGAGGAGGAAAAGAGAAGGGAACACTGCACAGAGCAACGCC
This sequence comes from Ambystoma mexicanum, assembly GCF_040938575.1. Taxonomy (NCBI): domain Eukaryota; kingdom Metazoa; phylum Chordata; class Amphibia; order Caudata; family Ambystomatidae; genus Ambystoma; species Ambystoma mexicanum. The sequence goes on along the minus strand of NC_090927.1, from coordinate 368,652,801 downwards.
ACACAGGGTGCACAAGGAGGTGATATGGGAAAGAAGGGGAGAGGGTAACAGAGGGAACAACAGGCAGCAACAGAGCTCAAGCAGAAACAATTAACAAGGGCAGCAACAGGTAGTGAGTGGAGACAATAGTGGGTGCTGACCAGGCTAAGATCAATGTTAATTAATGATCACAGAGTAAGAGGGAACCAGGAGAAGAGAAGAAAGACCTAGCAGATACATATTTGAAGTTGCAGTCCTTGTGCTGTATCAGTGTACTGAGAACTTCATGATGTTCGGGCTAGCTATGTAGAAGTTACTTTTTATGATGTTGCTATTACATGTTTAAATTGTAGTTGTATCGTAATACATGGATAGTCTTAATTTAGTTGTTTTATCTAATTAAATCACTTCTTGACAAAACAAGGAGGACTCATTGCATCACGTGAGAAGCTTAATGGTTCAGTCCTCTGTGAGCTATTAAGAGCACCCAGCAAGTACATCAAGTACTGTTTGCTGTCGAGAGGGACTTCGTGGGGAGTGTGCTGCGGCTTCTGGATCGCGTTCATTGAGGAATATTGGAGGTGTGGAGCAGGGCATTTCCATTGCCGCGCTGCGGTTTGGCTGTGGGAAGGAAGTCTTAAAAAGCAACACTGGAGTGCCTGACGTATGGAAAGAGAAAAAGGTAATCACTCGCCGGCTCCGCCTACTTGGCGCGCACGCCACTGAACAAAAGCACCCGCATCCGCGCACCCGCGCGCGCCCAGCAAGTACATCAAGTACTGTTTGCTGTCGAGAGGGACTTCGTGGGGAGTGTGCTGCGGCTTCTGGATCGCGTTCATCGAGGAATATTGGAGGTGTGGAGCAGGGCATTTCCATTGCCGCGCTGCGGTTTGGCTGTGGGAAGGAAGTCTTAAAAAGCAACACTGGAGTGCCTGACGTATGGAAAGAGAAAAAGGTGACTGAATATATAGATTATGATATGAGCTGCTAATGAGCTGACAACACTGGTTTACTCGCACGAGCTGCTAATGAGCTGCTAATGAGCATTGGATTAGGCACGTTGATAACTGCGTGCTGTTAGGGGGTGTCACATGTTATAATCGGATATAACGTAATACGCCCCCTTTTCTTGTTTTCCAAGGTAATCACTCGCCGGCTCTGCCTACTTGGCGCGCACGCCACTGAACAAAAGCACCCGCATCCGCGCACCCGCGCGCGCACCCAGCAAGTACATCAAGTACTGTTTGCTGTTCGCGGTGCGGAGTGCGGGGTGTGTATAAACAACTGCGAAATAAGGGTTAGAAACTTATTTGATCTTTGAATTGTTGAATTGTTGTTGCCGTGACTTGTGAAACATAAAGAAGTCTAAGTAAGGGGGAATTGGTAGTCACATAAAGAGACTGTTGTGTGGCTGGGGGAATAGAACAGAAGATATTACTCGCACTTCTGGTAAGCGCGGTGTTCTACTGATTGTGTGTACACCGTCCAATATCGGCAAATAATAGCAATTTATACAGCAAGTATAGCATGGTTAAAAAGCTAAGAAACGGGAAAAGGTGTCTTAACGGATCTCCTTCGATGTTGGGGGAAGGAAATATGTTAGAGGACGAGTCAGCTCACGACACCATAAATCAAACTAAAAAAAAGGGGAGAAGTAATAGCAAGACTTCAAGTGATAAGGAATTAGCTCCAACATCAGTAAATATACCCACTGTAAACTTATCAGTGGCTGATTTGGCAAAATCAAATGAAGTATTAAAAAAAATAGAGATATTGGCTCAAATACACATGGAGAACACGGATGGAATTACATATCCATCAAACCCCATTTGCAATATACCGATTACTGATAGCTCAATGCTGGGTGCGACAAACAAGGGACACAGTTTATCTACTGATGATACATCATTAGTCGCACCAGTGGTTCTGGCAGAATTACACAGTAGAACACGTCTATCAAATGGTCCCTCGACCCCCGCAGCGAGCTCACGGGGTTTGAGAGACCAAGTCCACTTTCATGCAGCAATTGTGGCCAATCTTGATTAATTAAAAGAAACAAAAAAAAATGATGAGAGGAACTGGGGAGAAAAAGAAAAGAAACAAAATGCAAGCTCTCCCGCTCACGACTTAGTGGGCAATCCATCTGACATAATGTATCCACACTCACCTGTGTTAAGGCCTGACCCACTCCAAACTAAAAGAATGTCTGACTCAACACGCCAACCAAATTCATCATTACCACTTTTTCCACTTGAAGATACATTAGTTGACTTGAATCAACATGAGCTACAAAACTTCCCTGTGTTGGCAAGGATCCTAAATTTGCTTGATAAGGGTCATGAATATACGCATGGAGCAATTGGGGCTCTTAGCACTGCAACTTCTGAGATTGCCTATAGATTGTGTAGAATCGAAGGATATATGATGGCACAGGAAAAATGCCATACATTTTGGGCTGAACAGCTCCTTAGAGGCAAGGCCAGTACTGAGACAATCGGAGCAGAATTAACAGGAGCGGCAAACAATTATAATGCCCCTGTTCTAAAATCACAAGCTACCCAAACGTATGCGGGGAACACGGACAATATTTTGGAAGGAAATATAGATTCCCGCTTATTTGATAAAAACACAAAGCAGCTCCCTCCGTATGTAGAAATTGCAAAACTTCAACATGAGAGAATCCTGGTATTAGAACAAATTGTACTAGCAGCAAACTTAGTGCCTGTTGATGTGCTGGGTGGAGAACAGGCTGTACATGAGGCTAATCAGGTCCCTGTAGTATACAGTGGTCCTGATAGCCCCTCAGCTCTTACTGATCTGATTGATTTAAATGAAGGTGCTAATGGGAAATTACATGATCATATTGACACTGTAGCTGAAGAGCCTATGGTAAATCAAACACCATACATTATGTCTCGCAAAGCAAAAAAGCTCTATGCTAGAGCAAAAAAGAGACAAGCATTGACAGGAACACAAAATAGTCTACCGCAGATGGGGAGCAATTCAACGGAAAAAAACGGGAATAAAAAACAAAAAAAAATGTTGATGTTGGGGGAAACACTTAAAAAAAAAATACTGTAAATAAAATGAAGGACGAAACAATCATTGACTTAACCCAATTAAATATGGAAAGCCAAACACTTTTGGAGGTCAATGAGAGTATTGCCAAAGAGAGATTTATATCTACAGCTATAAATGGGCCTAATAAAACACTAGAAAAGAGGGGAGGTGAAGATAGTTTGGTAAGTCCCAAAGACGTTGATAATATATCAACACCTCAACTTATACAGACTCATCTACAGCGTTTCTTTGAAAAGATGGATAAAAAATAACTTCTCTAACTCAGCCTTCTCATGTTACTGGGTGTAATACTGAAGTTACAAATCAGACTTCGGACGTTGTGACCAATAAGGACATTACTCATGTACTAAATGAAGAAAAAGAACTTGAGATAGCTAAGGCACCTGGTTGCGGTAATATACAGGGAACTATGCTACAACCAGATGCCCTTGCTACAGCGAAACACGACATAGAGATTAAGTTACAGGAGGGATACAAAGGAAATGGCAGGAATGATCAGAGACAGGTACTTCCTGAGATGAAGTTGGTGATGGGGTGGACGGTAGATCCGTCAAAAGTCGAAAAATCAAATTTAAATAGCGCTTCACTTATGAAGGTATTCCACCAAATTCCAAACTTGCGTAACCTGGTATCAAACGATATCGACTGGATTAGGCTTCCATATGTTCCTAATTGTAGGATGCTATGTAAATACCAAAATATAATAATTGCTTCGCTAATATGGCAACATGTTAAAGATTTTGAAATGTTGGGCTATGAATTATCGATGTATTCTTCAATGGAAGATGCAAGCAACTTTGTTGAATATCAGCCTCAAGCTGGCCGAAATGAATCAAGTATGGAGGGGAGAGGGAATGAAATTGCAAACATACAAGAAAAAATAAGAGAACAATCAGAGGCAGTGGCTCAAATTGTCACAAGCCTTGCATGGCTTGAACCACTAATGAAGTCCTTTATTGGTGAGCAGTCAGGAAAAGTAAACCTATAAAATGATGTCTTGAGCATAAACTCATGGAATTGTTGTGGCCTGAAGAACTTGAATGCATGGTACCAGAACTTGCTCCAGGATAAATTACCGGCTATAATTGTTGTGCAGGAATCTATGGCATTAACGGACATTTATTTAGAAGGCTACACGGCATTTTGTGCACATGCAGTGAGGGGTGAGACTGGGCGTCCATCTGGTGGACTAGCAATCTTTGTAAAACACGCATACGCGGTTAAGGCTCGACAAGTTTTTACATCTGCCGACATACTTGCAATTGAAATTAGATCGAGCACTGCAAACTATCCACACATATTACTAATATCGTTATATTGGAACCCGATGATAATCACTCTAGATATCATAATGGAAAAACTAAATGATGTAATGTTGGCAGCGGTAGAAAATTCCCCTAACATTATGATAATTATAGGCGGTGACTTCAATTGTAACCTTTCCAAAAGCAATGTGGTCCAAGCAACATCTAATTATGGGTATGTCTCATCCTCCTTTGAAAGGGGACAAATATGGTCAAAGTTTTTTGCACAATGGGATATGAACATAATACCATACATTGCTAAAGATATATTATTTACTTGGTCTCGTGGTGCCAAGAATTCTACAATTGATTATATTGTGATGTTTGGTCCACTAGCCAATACTGCATCTATGTGTTTTATCATAAATTCAAAACTAAGCGATCACTGTATATTGGAGTGTTCCTTTGCAGGTAACTTTCCAATATATAATGTGTCACCTGCTTTGTCACTACTGGAAATTGACCGTCAACATCTATCCATACGATGGAGCACGGGACTATATAGGGAACTGAATTTTTTAGTGAGCAGGGATATTGTTAGAATGGATCCGAAGGTGATGAGTGTATCTGAGGTTAAGACCCTCGAATTGCAAAACTATAACATGATACGTAGGCATATAGAAAGGTTGGCAGCACAAGAAGAGAATAACACACAGAAAAATCAAAAGGGACTGTATAATGCTGAAATTGCAAATAGGAAAAAGATGAAGAACCGTGCACTGCGTAACTTATTAAAATTTTGGAATGGTAAGTCATCTTACTGCTTTGAAAAAAAGGCTATTATGACAAGTTACAAAAATGATCTCGAGCAAATAAAAATTGCTAAATATCATAAGGCTAATCAGAATATGATACATAACCTAATTCAAAAAAACACAAGAGAAATTTGGGCAATGCTAAGAGATCCTTTAATGAAGGAAGGATCATCCTTGAGCTCGACGGTCAGCGGGGAGGTTTGGATGGATGTCTATTGTAACAAATATGCACTTCCATCTAAATTTAAACATTTGCAGACTGAGGTCAATATGTTAGATTTGCCAAATAAATGTCCATGGGGATTGGAAGACATAGAATTGATAATAAGGAACTTGAAAGCATCAAAGGCCTCAGGTCCGGATGGCATTCCCCCTTGTGTCTTAAAAGATGATCCCAAATTGTGGGCAGCTATTATACTGAGGAGCATAGAATGTGTTTTGCAAATAAAGAGTGTACCGATGTCATGGTTATCGGCCATTGTAATCCCTATACATAAAAAAAGGGCCACTTAATGATCCTACAAACTTTAGACCTGTAGCACTTATAGATGTAATAGCAAAAGTATTTGCTGCCCTAATCTTAAAGGATCTAAACATCTTTATAGCAAAACAAGCGATCCTATCCCGATTCCAAACTGGTTTCAGGAAAGGGATGGGTACACAATTAAATGCTACTGTATTGGCTCATCTATTAAAGTTAGCTAAGATGAAAGACCACGGACCGATTTACATGGCATTTCTGGATATATCAGGAGCATTTGACTCAGTAATCAGACAAATCCTTTGGAAAAGAATGAAAGACCTTAAAATACCATCTCAAATCATAGCAATGATTGTATTACTGCACACTAATACGAACTATAGGATAAAAATAGACCATAATGGGTCTCTTACTTCACCGATTGACACACATGTAGGTGTTAAGCAGGGATGCAACCTTGCGGCGACCCTATTTAACCTATACTTAACAGAAATTGGTGTAATATGGTCAGGCTGCAATGCCTTTGCGGTCAAACTGGGGTCATTACGTTTGGATTGGATGGCTTTTGCGGATGACCTGATATTATTTGATCTTACTCCTTTCGGACTGCAAAACAAATTGATTCGTTTGGTAGACTTCTGTGACAATCACAATCTGAATCTAAATACAAGGAAATCAAATATTATGGTTCTTACAAACAAAAAAAAGCTAACTCATTACAAATGGGACATTAAAGGGCTTTGTATTCCAAGGGCACTGGGACTGATATATTTAGGATACAATTTAACAAATGCTGACTCACTTGGAAAATGGCAGTTGGAAATTATTACCAAAGCATCGCCACTAACTTCGCAAATGAAGTTAATACATAAGAAGCTTTGTCAATTCTCATTGGTCCCACTAATCGAATATTATATACTTAAAGTGGAACCTATAATCATCTATGGACTAGACTTATGTACTCTTAAAGTTGGCAAAATTCTTAATAAGGTGCTGGGCAAAATATGGAAGCAAGTCTTGCACTTACCGATGTCACTACCTAACTCGATACTAATGCATGAACTGGGGCTTAGCTCGTTAGCCACAAAATATCTGTGGCGCAAAATGGCCAGTTACGCAAAGATGCTAGATCCAGTGACAAACTCACTGTATGAAGATCTTGGCGACATGTTAAAATTGGGAACGCCAAAGTCTATAGTTGATGCCGGTCAACAATGTATAACAATGCTGGAAAAAATCGCCATGAATATAGATGATCTAATCAGACGGCCACATACAGTGAAGATCAAACTACGACAATAAGATTGGGCAGTTTCAGCTGACATAATTGGTCCTATACATTAAAGGGCTTTGTATTCCAAGGGCACTGGGACTGATATATTTAGGGTACAATTTAACAAATGCTGACTCACTTGGAAAATGGCAGTTGGAAATTATTACCAAAGCATCGCCACTAACTTCGCAAATGAAGTTAATACATAAGAAGCTTTGTCAATTCTCATTGGTCCCACTAATCGAATATTATATACTTAAAGTGGAACCTATAATCATCTATGGACTAGACTTATGTACTCTTAAAGTTGGCAAAATTCTTAATAAGGTGCTGGGCAAAATATGGAAGCAAGTCTTGCACTTACCGATGTCACTACCTAACTCGATACTAATGCATGAACTGGGGATTAGCTCGTTAGCCACAAAATATCTGTGGCGCAAAATGGCCAGTTACGCAAAGATGCTAGATCCAGTGACAAACTCACTGTATGAAGATCTTGGCGACATGTTAAAATTGGGAACGCCAAAGTCTATAGTTGATGCCGGTCAACAATGTATAACAATGCTGGAAAAAATCGCCATGAATATAGATGATCTAATCAGACGGCCACATACAGTGAAGATCAAACTACGACAATATGATTGGGCAGTTTCAGCTGACATAATTGGGTCCTATACATTGTACAAAGAGTATGCAAAATTTCGTCATGCCCAAAAACCAGTACTTGATTATATCAGGCAGGTGCCTGGGCAAAAGATCCGTGACAAATATATGCTTTTCAAATTCAATCTTTTTAGAACAGCGGCAAGGACCAAAAATTGGCACAATAGTGTACTGACAGATGTGGAAGGGTGCAGATTTTGTAAATTAACATCAAATGAGACCTTGAAACATCTGGTAATATATTGTCCCTTTTTCTTAAATTATAGGCAGATCCATCTTGGGAAATATGTGACTGAAATGGATACCTATGACCTTGAATCTCTATGGCTTCAATGTATGTGGGGATATAGGAAATCTTTGATTATTGACCTGTACTACCTTTTGATTGTTATCGAAAACAATTTAGAAAAAGAACCAATAAATATGAACCATCAATGAGGTTAAGATGAAGAGATAAATAAAAATTGCAATTGAATACAATATTCTAAAAATTTGCTCTGACATATAGGTCAAGATATGACTTATGATTTAGGAGTTATGTATGATTACGTGAAGATGGATACGCCATAATTATGTTGAATGCTGCTTGATATCTAATCTTACTTTGTGGTAATTTTGTATAGTATCATGAAATTATTGTAATTTGGAGTAATGAAAAGTAATAAGAACAGTTGTTTTATGCTTTTAAATGATTTTTTTTCTCTTTAAAAAAAAAAAAAATAAACATGATTGTTGTAAAGATATATTATCGAAAAACAACAAATAAATAATGATTTGACTAAGTAGCTGGTATGTTAACCCACTAAGCTATCGATCCGGTGTACTGGGACTTGCAAAGTGCATCAAACCTCCCTTTTCGCTCCACGCATTGCCTTGAACCTCATCATCACACTCAAGCTTCCATTGTCTCTTTCCTGCTCCCTTGCTGATGTCCCTGTCTGCTGTGCACTCTGGTTACCTGGCCCCCCACTGAATTTACAGGACCATCCTCCTGCGCTGCCAGTTGCCGCTGCACTGCCTCCGGGCCTCCCAACTGCTTAAGGGCCTGTATCTGCAAACTGACAGTCCCCTGACTCTGCACTTTTGAGCCACCAACCGAAGCACTTAGGAGCTACTTGCACTATCCTCCCTCCTTGCTCTCCCTGTGCTTGTGCCATCTGAATGACACAAGGCCTAGTAAGATCGTTGTTTTAGCCTCCTCTGTCCCCCTTCCTTGTCTTGTCGCACCTAGAATAACCTGTGTACAGGCGCGTAATAAATGACCTAGCATATCATATCATATCGTTCATATTCTGGGATTGTGGGTGAAATTCCATGAGTTTTGATGACCATTTGAAAGGTTTTCAAACCACTCGAACGTCTTTCAAACTGTTTGAAGTTCCCAGGAGCTTCTTTTTGTAAACAGTAAAGAGTGAGCATGCCTACTCATGGCAAACGATGAGACTACCTGGTCACACTGTGTCAATAGGAGGCAACAGTGTGTGTACCAGGGGATATGAAGGTAGGGCCTGGAAAAACGCCTATTGAAAGCTCATACAAAACTGAAACTCTTAATCAGTGCTTCTACTGGCTAGAATAGGTGCCCTCTAAAAATAAGGTATATCCTGAACATAAACAATGTAAATAAAGCTCATTTACCATCCATCATGTGATGAAAGGCACCATGCACAGCCACTTATGTAGAAACAAATTGTAAGCAGGAACATCTTTTTTTTTTATACCACAAAATGAGTCGTATCTTGGGTGATATGATTGTGGCATTTTAAAGCACAATTATCCGGAACCATTGTTTACAACTACCAGCTACAGAGCACAATAAGTAAATAAAATGGCGTCACACTGACCCAGAAAAAGGGCCCACCACGCTGACCTTTTAGGCTCTCGGTTCAGGCGTTGCACTGTCCCTCAACACTAATTCTGTCCATGTCAAAGTGAGAGGTCAATTCGCATTTCACCTATTGACATCGTACATTAGGAAATGAAACGAGTACCTTTGTTCATCGCCACCTTATTGATCGTCGGTACTTTATAAGTGCACTTTTGTTCGAATTCGACAAATTACATACACATCTACCTATTCATGTATGTGTATGTAAGGTTAGTGGGTAGGCGGTTTGGGGTGGTGGGGCGAAGGGGCATGGGGCTGAACACCTCCATTTTAGAAAACGGCACACGATCAAAAAGGCGGGGATGAAGAAACTTGGAGCCGACATGAAAGAGGATATTGCATCAGGCACGGCAGGTGATCCTGAGCAGTTCGCCTCGGATGCTTTTGGGAGCAGTGCCAGCCTCACATCTACCTGTGCCACACACATGCACTTGCTCATAAAGCGGGTGAACACAGGATTTGTCACTGCAGGTAATTGGTTCGCATGCCGCAATCCCTGCCAAGTGGGAACACAGGTGAAGTGTAATTGGGAGCATCGAGGAGGCACCTCGCAGCGTTACCCTGGGAGTGACAACCGAGTGAGAATCCACTGTGTTCCTCAACCCACATCCAGTAATTATTTCCTAAATGATGTCTCCGATTGAGGGGATCACGTGGCGCTTATCACAGGTAGTCTTATTATGTCTCCTTAATTAGCTGTATAAATGTCCCCGGGCCCTGCAAGTGAAGCTACATAAACCGGCAATTAGAGTCATGAGGAATAATCGCGGATGCAGTGCGTGTGTGGTATCATGATGTGCCATGGGAATAAGCTTTCACCGAAACACCGAAAAAAAATATTCTGAGAACTTGCAGCCTCGACGCGTCGTGATCTTTGCCAAACCGACGAGAATGGATGCGAATTGAAGTGTGTGTTAAACATATGTAAACACATTTAGTCTCCGCCTTGAACACCTGGTCGTTCTTTGATAAGCAATATGTGGCGTGTACCACTGCCATACGGCGTGACCTGTGGTCCCCATCTATTAAGCACTACCTTTTGCAGAAGACTTACTTACATGATTTATTAAACATTCACCACCAGTGCAAAGCAGCCCGCTCCTCTGTGTGGGTGCAGAAGTCAAGGGCAATCTATCAGTGTCCTGCTTTGAAAGACACTGGTTCTCTTGCCATGGGAGTGAACTCTAAAACAGACGTGGCAAAGCCCAGAGACATGACGTTTTGCGAAGCATATGTTTGGGTCTCTTGGATGTGGGTGGATTTTTTATTTAGTTGTGTATGTTGTGTCCTTATTTGTGGTTTGTGGTGTATGATTAGAAGTTGTATGATTGTTTTAAATGATATGTTATGTTATGTTAATGGTACTTGTATAGCGCACCGTGACCAACGGAATTGATCCCCACGCACTCTGGTGGATCTGTAAACAGGAAGGGTGGATAGGGTAAGTCGGGAAGAGGGGAGAAGGAGAGTGGGAGAAGTGGTGTGCTGTTGGCAGCTTCAGCTCGTTATACACCGAGTGATGGGCTTTGGTGCTAGTATCGGATCGGGCGAGGCCTCGAGTGCTGTGGGTGCAGTTTATGTGTTTTGATACGGTGTGGTAAAGTGTGTGCGGATTTCTGGGAGAGAGATGGTTGTGTGGTTTTGTGTGGGTTTAAAGGCATGGTCTAGTAACATTTTTTATTGTCCCTACGGGTCGGCCATGTTTTTTTAAGCCTAAATGGCTCGATTTTAGAAAACCTTCCTATGGACCTTACCCGAGTTTTCGTCCATTAAACGCACGTGAAAACAGGCACCAGGGAGCCGGCATTTTGTGATAATCCTATCACTTGCCGCATCGCCCTGGCTGACCGGCTTTTGCAGCACTAAATCAATTCCCCCGCCCCTGAGCCTGACATTATCCAAACATTCATATTCCCCGCCTCTCTCCATGACGTTACTCTGCTGCGTAGGCAAACGCACCCAGTCGTCTTCTACGCGACTTCACACAGAACCCGGAAACCAACACAGACCATCTCACAACACAGCGCGCCACAATTAGGAATATGAAACTGTACTTTAAAATCAAACAGCAACACGGTACATTTGGTAAAGTACATTTATTTGACATCAAATGTTTAGAGAATATTCAGCAATGGCCATATGAACTCCGAAAGCCATTTATTTTCTTTTATCTGTATCCGCAATGGTACACAGGGTGTTGCTTTTCGTTAAAAGGAGCACTTTGGAAGCACGGTGAACCGCAAGGCTGTTCCATCAACTAGGCACTAGTCCATCGTAAAGGTTGATATGTTGCTTCTAGCCACTAGTACAGCGTAAGGGCATGTGGGCCCTTGGCGATCGTCCCATAAAATTGTCAGTGTGCTCCAGTTGTTCACACAAAGCTGCAGGTGTCTCACGAAGAAACCGTCTGCCGGTGTCTCAAACCGATGACAGTAGCAGAAGGGGAGCAAATACCTGTCATGAAAACAAAAAAATTATAATTACTCTCGCCAGTCGATCTTCATTAATATTACTCATTTTATTTATTACAGCCGATCAGAAACTATACTCTATTTCAATGGAGTATGTTCGGCTCTAAAATCAATGCGAAAAGTAACGAAATAAATCGAGGCCAACACACAATGATAAACAACAGTTAGTCTACATGCGTGTGGAATGATATGATATATGATATGGCATTTGTAACGCGCCTATACACAAGTGTTTCAAGGCGCGACGAGGCAGGTGGGGAACAAGGGCAGACAGACAACGATCCTACTAGGCCAGGTGTCTTTCTGATCGCGCATGGGGAAGGGGGAGAGGGGTAAAAGTGCTGTACATGGTTAGTCGAATACAAGATAAATAATAGGGCCAGCTGGTGGCAAGTGCAAGTTAAATGCTGGGAGAAGGGGCTGAAGGATACAGAGACAGTCCCGTAGTGCAGGTAGGCAGTGCAGGGAAAAGTAGCTGGGCCAAGGACCGAGATCGGTGAGACCAGTGGACCTGCATGCCCATGTGCCCAGTACGAACACGTTTTCCTTGCTTTTCCTAGCTCTTCATTCATTCATTTATTCATGCATCCATTCATTAAATCTTCATTCTGGTATAAAAGCGTCTAAAGATTTACTCACATTATATTTGAAATTTCCATTGTGTCTCTTCGTAATGCAGTCTGTAAAACGGACCATGCTCTTGACAACGATTTTTCATATACTGAACTAAAATGAAACTCGGTCTAGTTTCTGAATTTTCTGCCTTATCGTCTCTTACGTTATTGCGCACCCCCTTCAAATGTAGTTCTTTCGGCATGGTCCCTGTCTCAAGATCAAAAAACAATAGACCCTTATACTTCCAGTGCGACTTGTGGGACTCTTCTGGGCACGAGCTGAAAATCAAAGCCGCTGTCCTTCGCATTCTTTATTTGCAACATCACGTAGTAAAGGCATCTGTGAGAACTTGAAGTTTAGAATCCCTCTATGTAGTGCGCCTCAATGTGCAAATGCAAACTGGCTTCTCTCCCAAATGCCATGGCCCGCTTGGCCCCCAAATGCTAAAGCCCCTAATTTTGTCCCCGTTGTCTGCGAGCTTTGCAGCCCAAATGGAGACATTTAATTTTTGGCGGAAGGTCAGGGAAAGTATAAAGTACCACAGGAGTTGAGTTAAAAGTGAGATTTATTGTTTGTTTGTTTGTTTTATTATTTGCAATACGCAAGCCTCCCCTCCATTAACAGTGCGCAACAGTGCTCAGCATTTACGTTTACATGAGATGAGACATGAGAAAAATATATACATACACATATATGAGGTGAATAGAGAGAATTCAAAGATGACACCCAGCTTGTTCGCCACCCATGATGGTGAAGGTAGGGGTTAGGGTTACAGGTACACTGTACAATAACATTTATTTACAAAAAGACAATCGAATTGCAATTATTTAAACCAGGATTTGTACTTCACAACCAGCTGTGCATCGGGTGGGCATGGCACAGTTGCAGTGTTCGGTGGCAATGGATCACTGCTCTGCACAGAAATGTCCAAAATTCCATTTCTGTGCTTCTCTAACACAGCAACAATAAGGCCTTTCACAAAGTCGAACTGCATTTCATCATAAACTGGTCTGATCACCCATTGCTTACTTCGTTTTGAAAACACCTTAGTGTAGCGAGGCATCCTTACTTTACCCCTAGTCCTAGATTGTTCACGTCCGACATTGCTGTTATGGGCCAAGACCGCTAGTAGAGTGCGATGTTTCATGCCCCGAAAGCTAAAATGCAAGCGCTTTGGCCTGTACTTTAGGCACATATTGTGGAACACCTCCAAATCTCCTGTGTGACAGAATTCTGTCAGTCCTCTCAAATCTCTTGATAGAGTTTTGTCGAAAACAATCTTCTCAATGGCTTTGTGTGTCAGTGAAGATGGAATCAACCACTTCTTCTTCCGTGCCTCCTCTGGGGACAAAGGGCCATGTTCACATTGGTGGAAATGTTGATTTTCTGTCCAGCGGTGACCGCCATTTTTCAAGTAGTATTTCCACAGACCCTTCACAAGTTTTTGAGCTCCACCAAAGATGGTTGGTGATAGAATGGGACATCTGCAAAATACTTTCAAAACCTTTTTTTCCTGCAGCCAAGATTTTCTTACTGATTGATTTAGCAAGATGCCATACGTCAAATTGATGATTAATATGTGGGAACTGCTCTCTCATTGTCTTTGCAATTGAAACGTGTCTGTCCGTGGCTATGAGGTCGATGTGCATTCCCCTTGATTGTAGATATTCCACTGATTTTATAAATCCTAGTTTCTCCATGGCCACTGAGGATGTACATTGTGTTACCTGCACGACCACCAAACTCACAATTTTCTTACTATCCATGTCCTGAAAGTGTTAGGTGCAGTACTTGGCAGAAAATCCAGGGCTGTCGCACTGTCCATCGCCGGCTAGCCTGAAACGTTTCCCTTCAAATGTTCTTATTAGAGACAATTGTTCAATTTTCCAAGCATCACTAATGGCCGGAAACAGATAATCACGTTGGTATATGTAGTACAGCGATTTAGAAATGAAATGGAGTCCCACAAACTGAAAGAAAGCCTCTAACTTTCTAAAACTGGAGCCACTAAAAAGTGATGCAGCTGCACACAGTAGATTGCCTGCTGGCATTTTCCCCAGCATCGTTTGTGCAGACCATGAGAACCTATGATTTAATCTACAGGCGGAATTTTTTTGACGTTACTGCCTTTTATTTGACGAGTCACATTACTCAATGGCTTCCCACATACTTTCCCTCTAACGGAAAGCACACATTTCAGCATACTTATAATTTCCATCAAACAACTGTCGAATACAATGTATTTGCTCTCTTTCATTAGACTGTCATCCTGCGTCAACGTTGTTTCGGCCTGTGACGTTGCAGAGATTTCAACACATTGGAAAGTAATATCGCTGATATCAAGTTCTGATGCATCTATGGATGCTGAGGCTGGTTCATTCTCTGTCATTTCGACATCTATTACTTCAACATTGATGGGAGAACACAACAATGTCGACAGGTTTTTGGGTGGCAAATTTTTGGTGGGTGTAGATTGTGTGAATTGATCTGCAACTACTTCAGAGCTATCTTCAATACATTCAATAACATCTTCTTGTGGTGGTGCGGTCGCACTGTAGCAATGGTCCAATGCAACTTTGCTGTATTCTCCAAACACAGTTAATTCATGTTCTGGCCATTGGACATGAGCTTCTCGAGCCTGAACACGCCTCGCCTCAATTGATAGTTCCTCCATAGTGTACATGGTCTGGCAAGCAACATCTCTCATTCGCTTCACTGTCTGTGTATTTATAGCTCTGACACCCACGGGTAACCAGAGGAGAGATTGGAAAAGGGATGTTCAGTTTGAACACAAGATAAAGTGTAGTCCAATTGACTGGAAAAAAACATAAAATAGTCCCCAGCACAAACATTTTTTTAAAGTTATGAACTGTTTGTAACAAACCTTTTTTTGTTTTTTTTTCTTTGCAACTTTTTTGACTCGACCTTCAACATCTGCATGCTCTAGCTCTGATTCGTTTCCGCATGTCCTCCCTTCCTCTTGCGCTGCAACGACTATATTTTCTGTATCCGCATAGACAGCACGGAATGAGGCTCCATCGTCTCCCTGAAACATAGTACTTTCATTACTATGTATCAAAATATTGTTAGCATAAAACACACGTGAGGAAGAACACACAGGTAAATCTCAATAGCCAAACACGATTTAAACATTGTGTGCAACAATCAAACGACAAGTATTCGACCAGTGATGATCTATTTCGATGGAGCTGTCAGTATCCATACCTCTGTCTCTGCATGGACTGCCATGAATGATTGTATTGGAGAGGAGGCATCCGCATCTCCCTGAAACACAGTACTTGCATTAGTATGGTTTTCAATATTGGAAACATAGCACACACTTGGGGTCGACGGCACAGGTACATATAAAGAGATAACCACAAATGATGCATTGTCTATAACAATCAAGGAAAATATAAGTATGCAGATTTCATCGACTTACTTCTCCGATTTCTTTACATCTGCATCATCAAAATGGGATGTTGTGATTGTAGTGGAAGCTCCGTCGTCTCCCTGAAACACAGTACTTGCATTAGTATGGTTTTTAATATTGGAAACATAACACACACTTGGGGTCGAACGCACAGGTACATATAAAGAGATAACCACAAATGATGCATTGTCTAAAAGAATCAAGGAAAATCTAAATATGATCACATTTCATCGACTTATTTCTCCAATTTATTTACATCTGCATCATCTAAATGAGATGTTGTGATTGTAGTGGAAGCTCTGTCGTCTCCCTGAAACACAGCACTTGCATTAATAGGGAAGAAAGTATAGCAAATGGAATCACGTTATATGAACACGCATGATAGAGCTGTCAGTATCCATACATCGTGTTGCTTATAGTGCGCACTTCCGAAAGCTGTTGCGCAGATTCGTATCCGCATGGCCCCGCTTCCACTTCCCCTGGAATTACTTGAATGTCAGGCTCTGCATCAAGTGCAGGGGTTGACGCTCCATCAACTGCCTGAAACATAGTACTTGCATTTGTGAGGATTGCAATAGTGAAAACATAACACACACCTGGGGTCGACAGGACAGGTACATATCAACGGCTAACCATGAATGAAACATTGTGTAGAACAATCAAACGATGGAGCTGTCAGTATTCATAGCTCCTGCTGGTGCAGAACATCTAGAAATGTTGTAGATGTGGTGGACGCTTCAGCATCTCCCTGAAAGACAGTACTTGCATTAGTATGGATAACACTAATTATAACTGAAAACAAACACCAGTGGACGATAACTAAGGTGTATATCAATTGGAAAGCACTAACCAAACATTCAGTAAAATAATTGCACGATAGAATAAAACTATTACTTGACATGCATAAAACAAGTCTGTAGCGGATTAGCCTAGTAAGATTACCTGATACGCGCTAGAAGTGGTTGATAACTGCGACCACGTCAAGGATGTAGAATGTTCTTGCTTCAGATCCAACGGATAGTCAAGAAGTTGTAAAGGTAAATTAATGATTGATAATGAAATGCCAATATTAAAAATAGCCATGTAAGGCGACAGAATACTTGAAAATGCTCAATACAGCAGAGTTCCCTGTTCCCATATATATACATTGCGTTTGTGGGTTATGAAATCGAAAAAGAATATATTGATAAATGTCATTATTCAAAAAACTATACACTCATATCACCTCCAATATCAATTAATCCATTCGGCTACCTACACACTAGCGCAAGGCCTAAAGCTAAATCCGGACACTTGACTCACCGGTGGCGGAATGTGGACGAATAGAGTGGGAATAGCGTTTTCGAGCAATTTCCGTGTCGTTCGCCGTTTATTCTTCTTTGTTACCCAAGATGTGTACATGTCCAAGGAAAAGTGCCGGCTGCAGATGTGGTATCGATCACCCCTCTTGTATTGTAAGACTTGTTGGACTCTACTTTCCAGCTCATCCAGTGGATATCCGCAATGTCTGACCCATTCTCTTATTCGATCAAAAGTTTTTGGGAATACATGCATTGTAGTGCCTTCAGATTTCGCATGGGTCTTCGAAGGGCAACCGCTAATCGAACAGGCAGGCATTGTTGATAAATCTGAAAAGTAAATATCGACATTATTATACAATCTTCAAGAATAAAGATTTGATACAAAAGTAAATGAATCATACAATGATCAATGCAAGGTTTGTTTTGGTCGCAGGAACTATATCAGTTCATTATGTGCGGCTTAATATTTGCATAAGTTGCAGAAATGTATAAATGATGTGACTAAAATCTGAACATGTGACTCGTCCCTTGGATGTTCTGTCTTGCACGAGAAGGAAACATGCTTACATTATAGACTGGACCCCCGACGGATGCAATTCGATGACAATAGACACAGATGAAAATAAATAGATCTATTGATAGCATAGCAATGGAAACTCAAGTCAATAGCAATGAGACCAATGAACATAGCACTATTGTGTACTCTACTCGCAAATAGATAGAAATTTAAAAATCTGCGAAATATGACTAGGATACATTCCCTTACCTTGACCAACAAACAGTTGGATTCAGCAAGCAGAGCAGTATGTTGCAGGAGAATAGGTGGGTGGCCACAGGTAGCACACTGATGGGTTTGCTCTAAGCGGTCACAGAAGTTCACGGATAGCACGACGACGAGCAGATTAGCGTAGATCTCAGTGGTTGCCAGGTAGCACGTTCAGGAGTTGACTTGCAAAGCACAAAGATGTTCTCATGAGACATATCAAGTGGTTTATAAAGTATTAGAAACGGGTGTGTTTGTAAATGAATGACGTATGTATGTCGTGGTCTTAGGGGGGGCGGCCTGCTTCAAGGGGAGGCCTGGCTTGAGACACGGGGTCTGAGGAGGCCATGTGACCGATTTCCCCTTGGCGTGGGATACCTTTTGAAGTGTACATGTAGTTTGGCACCTTGGCCTTTCGCGCCCCTGACAGCGCGCATCCACTGGCGCAAACCGCCTTTGATAGAGTGGGTGGGATGGATGGGCCTGGGGCATGCAGATAAGGCACAGGAAGACTGCTGAATGGAGACACACTTATGTGGATTGCAGGGGGGCGGCCTGCTTCAAGGGGAGGCCTGGCTGGAGACACAGGGTCTGAGGAGGACATGTGACTGATTGCCCCTTGGCTGGGATACCTTTTGAAGTGTACATGTAGTTTGGCACCTTGGCCTTTCATGCCCCTGACAGCGCGCATCCCCGGGTGCGAACCGCCTTTGATGTAGGGGGTGGGATGGATGGGCCTGGGGCATGCAGATAAGGCACAGGAAGACTGCTGAATGGAGACACACTTATGTGGATTGCAGGGGGGCGGCCTGCTTCAAGGGGAGGCCTGGCTGGAGACACGGGGTCTGAGGAGGCCATGTGACAGATGGCCCCTTGGCGTGGGATACCTTTTAAAGTGTACATGTAGTTTGGCACCTTGGCCTTTCGCGCCCCTGACAGCGTGCATCCACTGGCGCAAACCGCCTTTGATAGAGGAGGTGGGTTGGATGGGCCTGGGGCGTGCAGATAAGGCACAGGAAGACGGCTGAATGGAGACACACTTATGTGGATTGCAGGGGGGCGGCCTGCTTCAAGGGGAGGCCTGGCTGGAGACACGGGGTCTGAGGAGACCATGTGAGCAATGGCCCCTTGGCGTGGGATACCTTTTGAAGTGTACATGCTGTTTGGCACCTTGGCCGTTCGCGCCCGTGACAGCCCCGCATGCCAGCGCTCATCCCTGGGTGCGAACCGCCTTTAATAGTATATCGTTGCTTATCAATAACAAATTCCACATACCGGAGATTCTTGTGAGCACAGACCCACACTTCAACCGGTGTATTATAGTGGTCAAGACCCTAAGGCCTGTATAATCCAATGGTAATTGTTAGTATAGATATATGTGTGACTTTTATAGAGACATAACCTACTGAAAGACTTTGAACAAGTGTTATTTAGTGCATGCATTATCGAGAATATGTTATGTTAGCTTAGATAGATAGTGACCACCCTGCTTCACAGCGACCAGACCTTCACCCATTCGTAGCACAGATGTCTGACGTCTATCCTTGAATGGAGACACACTTGATTCATTTAAAAAATCGAAACAACCATTGTTAAAATATATGTGGTGTTTTATTTTGTATCTTATTCTCATGACACAAAAATACAAGACTTTAAAGATTATACAGGTCAGGTTGCAGCACAGCGAGAGAAAATCCCCTGTACTGACCGCTGTCACTCGGGAACATTTCTCTTATGGCACGAACGGCACAGGCGGGTATCACTCTTCGAACGCGGTTTCCAAGCCTCCCGTGGAGCCACCATGTAAAGGAACGATAGGCCACCAGCCTGTACCACCTGTGAAAAGGAATGAAACAAACTGTTTTTAAATGACCAAGATAAGTTTAATAAACGTTTGTTGTCAATGACAATTCTTGTAACTAATGGTTCTGAATGGACAAATGCTATCTAGACAATGCACACTTTTGAACGACTTTCATGCTTTACTATGATATGAATATATAATTTTGGATATAGTAGAAGACCATGAAATAGGAGTGGCATGACAAGCAGAGTATACTTACTCGTTACTCGGATTACGAGGACGAACAGTTGCGCGAAGTTCGTGCATAAGCACCATCATTATTCTCAACACGGCCCGTGTGAGGCAGGCTGCCCTGAAGTCTGGCAGCTCAGTGATGCATTGCGGTCGTGGTTCGCCTTCCGAAATGTAGGCCAGGCATCCCGAGTTTTCTTGGCAGCAGCAGTTCTCCTCCTCGGTTGGCATTAGCTCAGAACGATTGCATGTGCACCAGGTGGAGACGCCGTCCATGCGACTAGGCCCAGGCTCTTCATCTGTTGATTCGTCCTGTCAATTGCCGTCCGAATCCCCATCGTTTTCGCGTGCTTCCCTTTCCAGTAGTTCCTCCTCGGTATACTCGGGCTCGTACATGTAGGGCATTATTGTAGCCATTGTGTGGTAAACAAAGTAAAATAATTTACCGAGATGGTACAGGTGTTCACACGGGCTACAAGCGGCGAAGGTAGCTGACCAGAGCACAGAAACGAGTCACAAAATACTCTAAGTAACACAGAGAGAGGAATGGAATCGAAAATCTGCTGCTGTGTGTTGTGAAACGGTCTGTTTATACTTATTGAGGAAAGAGGCGTCCTGCCATATCCATGGCGACACGTCATTAGCTGAAGCGCAGCAAATGTTGACACAAGACGTGCTTTGGCGTTGGGAAATGGGCGGTACGAGTCTGCTGATGGCAAGCTCAGGCGCGGGGGAATTGATTTAGTGCCGCAGAAGCAGGTCAGCCAGGGCGATGCAGCAAGTGATAGGATTATCACAAAATGGCAGCTCCCTGGTGCCTGTTTTCGCGTGCGTTTAATGGACAAAAACTCGGGTAAGGTCCGTAGGAAAGTTTTCAAAAATCGAGCCACTTAGGCTTAAAAAAACATGGCCGACCCGTAGAGACAATAACATTTTTTACTAGACCATGCCTTTAAGTATGCAGAAGATTGAGGGTTGGGTTAGTGGGGTCTGTATCCTTATTCAGGTACTTATGGTTCTGTTAGAGTTGTATACCTGTAGGTTGATATACGTATGGATGGAGTTTATTTGCAAAGGGGATATCACTTTTGTGGTATAAATATGGCAAATCATATGCCAGGTAGCTCATGGCCTGTGCATGGTATGGTCAGATAAGCAGGCATTGACATCATATGTCCAGGTATTCCCACACTATATAAAATATTGGCATGATATGCCCCGGTATTGTGGTAATGTACCGTGCTACTGCTGTACATTTCCATATACTGCCAGCATGTATTAAAGAACTTACATTGTTTATGAAGTATCCCCATAAGATATGCAGGTACAAGAGTATTTTCCCAGGTACTGCCATGATATGCCCAGATATTTTCATCATATGCCTTTTGTTATCATATTCCTGTTTTATTAAGTATTGCTCCATACCATGATACACAACCTCACACACAAACACACATAAAGGTATGCATACACAAGTACACTCTCACATATTTCCACGTATGCACTCACAAACAGATTTACGTATTCACACATACACATACACACACACACATACACACATACACATGCTCTTGCACACAGATCCGCACATGCACTCTCACAGAGACACACAGGAATTCTCTCTTTCTCCCTCTCTCTCTCTCTCTCTCTCTCTCTCTCTCTCTCTCTCTCTCTCTCTCTCTCTCAAGAGCTCTATCTCTCCTACACATGCTCAGACTTGCCAAAGTATTTTCGCATAGACATGCAGCAATACAATTATGCACAATGAGCTATACTTGCACTAACACACACACACACACACCTTACTGGCACACAGCAATGCAACAACACATACCGTGTATTGCATTGACACACAAACATCCATGCACACAATGCCTGGATGCAAAAACACACACACAGGTAGATTGAGATTCTGAGCTAATGAATATTTACTGAGTGGCAGGTGCTGATAAAGAAAAATGTACCATCTTATCAACACTAATACATGTCACGGGTAAAGGCAGTGCCTTGTGTTGAGTAGCAGATGAATACATCATCAATAGCTTCTGCCACTCCCCCAGTTCAATATTGCACAGGTGAGAAACATTACTAAGACAACTGTATCGCCCTTATCCCAGGCAGGTACAGCAGGAGATGGACACAATCTAAAACTGAAGATAGCACGAGTAAAACAAACCAATGTTGTAACAATACATGTACATGCATTAGACACAAAACAAATTTGCACTCAGCATGAAGAACGCAAACAGTAGGTAACATTCATTAATACATTAAGAATATTAACATGACATCCATAAGACAAGAATAGTACTAACATAAGCAATGTATAAGCTGAATGCAACATGAATGACATGCAAATATTGCTCACTAACAAAGAAATGCAACAGTAATGAGAAGCCATCTTTTCCAAAATGGAAGCCAGAACACACTTATAAGTGAACGAAAGGCCTTAAGGCTGAAATAACAAAATACAGATCTATGCACAGCTCGGACAGTAGCTAGTAAACCAAGCCAAGGTTACCATGAATAAGGGAGGATAGGAACATTGCAGTGAAAGCACAAGATAATTCCCAAGACGCAAGCCATATATTCTTAGATTAATTAAAAGTACAACCAGCCTTTTTAGGCCAGGTGCAGGACAACTATAAACCAAAAGACTCAAGGAAGAATAACCCAAGACTGTCCCCATTCATAAATGAAACCATAACACTTAATATTATCTAAAATCCTAATAAATGTAGGGTGAAATTACTCCAAACACGGTCCCATCAAATGTGACCCATAATTCAAGAACATTGTCTATTCACTAGCAATAAACACAGATAAGACACTTGCCTTACTCCTTACAGTAATCCACAGACAGGCAACACCTCGCAAAGCCATATACAAAGAAATCACCTTGGCTCATGGCCTACAGATGAGGGATGGTATCCTCTTTAATTGAAAGGAAAGCAGTCTGTAGACCTCTCTCACCCTACTCTAGACTGGCTCACGCCATGTCGACCTGTCAGTTGTCCAAGGTTGAATAGTAAGAAGTCAACAAATCAGAATCCTTAATGTTAGGCCACCCATTATGTATTATGCCAACCAATAGCTTATTGTGAAGAGGAGGCATTTTTACTGTTATCAATTTAGAGGTGGTCTCAGGTGGAGCCCTCCGGCATGTTTTACGCAATCAGAAATGTAACCCCTATAGAATGTAACTATTGTCACCAGTATTAAGCAATCCCTTTACCCCGTAGGTTTTGGTAACTAAGATTACAGTATGTCAGTTGTGACGATTATTGAATATATAAACTGTCTTTTTTGATAATCAAGTTGAGAGTGCCAAGACTTTATATGCTTGTATGCTGTGCCTGCTTTATTTTGATGATAATAAAGCTGGGGTTTGCCTTGTAATTTGTCTATTTCTGTTATTGAGTCTTGTTTGATCTTGCTCTATAATGTCTGTTCGCAATATAGGGGGGTGTGTGGCCCTCTTTTTTATTAGGGGGGGCCTAAGTCATGAGGGGGTTCAGAGATATGAGAAAACAGGGACTTAGGCTACCCCACCTGTCTGACACGGGCCGGGTGTGGATCCAGCACACTTTGTTGACAGAGCCCTGTAAGTGGTCTGTACATCAGAGAACACCAAAGATACATATAACACAATATATTTTATTCATGTGAGTTTAAAAATAGCACAACATAGCTATTGGGTGACTTTAGAATGTGGTCGAGTTGACTACACTTCTGTCTAGTCGACACTAAATGGTGTTTCTGGCACAGTGAAGGTGGCTTGTGTTCTGGTGCCGTCTTCAGGACAAATATAGTGGACTTGATGGTGTCACCGATGTATCACTGAGTTTGGACATCTAAAGGTAAGGAGGTACAAATTAGAACATAGGTGTGTCTCTACAGGGACTTGGGTACCTGGAAAATGTGCTAGGTGACATCCTACCTGAGGCTTTTCTTTTCAGTGTGACAGGTTGGTGAAGAATCTTGCTTGAATACTTCACTCCAAGTGCCTTTTGTGCACTGTATATCATTTGATCCTGTGTTTGTAGGATCCGGTCTGCAGCTCAAAGGCTGTTTGACAAAAGGATAATAAATATCTGGTGAAACATAGCGTTGTCACGTGGTGTCTGCACTTGCATATGTGTTCATGTGCTGGCTCTGATATGGGTCAACTATCAGTGCTCACTATTGGGCCGTGGTCGAGTACTATGTGCCCAACCCGTATATGTCCCATGTTTTCATGCTGGGTGGTGATGGTTTGACAAATTGGTGTCTAACTGAGATCTTTGTGACACCCCTAGCGTGTGACTATCAGTACCGTGCGAGGCCTCTATATTGTGGTAGAAAAGGGTCCATCTGTGCGAGGCATTCGGGATGCTGTGCGGGCGGGTGGTTGTGTCTAGCGGGATCTAGCGATTACCTGTGTGCGTCCATAGCTGCAGCTCGCCGTGGATGTGGTGGTGTCTGCAGCTACGCGCACGCGTGTAGGCTTATCTAGTGGACGTCATTGATGTGTGCAAGCGCGGATCTTAGGCGCGCATGCGCGCGCGAGTAGTGTGTTGGTTTAGAACACGGGGTAGTGTGTGGCAGAGTGAGTCAAATCAAGTTTGTCTTGGGCTGTCCAATTAGCGGTATAATGTCAATCTATGAGCACGGGAAAGATCTGAGCATAGTAATAGCAGCTGGTTGGCTTCCAAACTGTGCTGCCAGTAGCATGTGTACGTGGGGGTTTGGATTACATTTTACATTGTATGTATCACCGGAGGCATTACTCTAAAAGAACCTTCTAACATAGCGTTTGTTCTTGACATTTTCAACTTTCGTATACACAAACACTGACATATATGTAGCGTTACAGCATTGGACACCATTTTAATATTTTATGTTGGGTTTTCAAAAGGTATGCATTATTTACTGAATTATCACAAACAATTTAGAAAGGACTTTTTAAAAGAACAAATTCCACTCGATGGACACATTGTACATTGTCACAAAATTCAGCGCATTGGTAGTGATTGGCACGTGAATTGTAGTTGGGACTGGGGTGATGGCAGTGGTCCCTTCTTGTGTTTTTGAGCATATTGGGTGGGGTAGTGACTCCCTACACATAGAACAGGAGTGCCGCGCTGATTGGTCTAGAACAGGAGTGCCGCGCTGATTGGTCTGGATGGTGATTTCATGTACGGGGTCTGGATTTCCTATGAATTGACGTTATAGATCAATGAGTAGATGAGGTTCCCTGCTAATTGAGCGTTTTAGTTCAGTGAGTGGATGATGTTTTCCCGCAGGAGGTAGCTAGATTGTTCCCGAGTGCGGAAGATAGTTGGCTGGTTAAGGTCCCCTGGTGAGGAGCGTATCACACACTAGGCGACGCAGTGTGTGCAGTCCAATTATAAGAGTTTTATTGTGGTTTACCTTGTTCCAGTTGAGACAGGAAGACAGCTGTGGGGATTGTGGGGTTTTATTTTGGGATTTTTGTGGGGTTGGGAGAAATGGGTTATTGTTCTGTGTATGCACATTTGTCTGTTCATTTGCATTGTGTTTTTAGTTTGGTGACGTCACCCTCAGATTGATGCATAGGACACAAAGTTTTGATGGTGAGGAGATAGTGGTGTGGTTTTGGATTTGGAGAATAGGTGACCCAGAGGCGGTGTGTGGAAGACACATGCGCAAGATTGTGGGGGTGTGCCGGAGAAGGCAATGGTTTGGTGAAAATGGGTTGCACGTGGAGTGCACTGGCTAAGGTGCGGAGCCAAGAAGGCTCACAGAAGTTGAAAATGTTGAATTATCTTCTAACTTTTGCTCCCTGAACAGCGGACTATCGAAATTTTCGAATTGAATAGAGGTAAAATGTATCACACAATACAGAAATGACTCCCCTTCACCTGTTGTGTAGCACACAGCTTCCATGCCGAAATAAGTCAGTAAAACATAGTGTGCAAAGATTCAAAAGTACTGAAGGTAAATTAAAAAGACCATGGCTGCTCATAGGCGGCTTCTCCAGAAGCGTGCAGCAATCGCTAAGGACACACATACACAGCACTTACACGGGAATAGCTTTAAAAGCACATGGCTACAGTTGAACTGTGTGCACGAAGGAAAGGGAAAATGCGAGGGGTCAGCTCATGCTGAACCAGCACGAACAGAGGGAAGAGGGGACTCACCCTTCTGAACCTCCGGGAGTGTAATATTGGATGACACAGGGGCAGAGAAAGGCAGATGAGGACAAGTAGGCACAAAATAAATCATTCAAGCATGCGATGGGAGGGGCAGTTAAAAACAGCTTCAACACACACGCACAAGAATCACAATAGCAGTGTCAACAATCACCACAATGTGCACCGCCCATGTGGGGAGGATACATGGGGCAGGATGGGATCATTTCAGCAGACACCACAAGCACCAACGCAGGTACTGTTACCACTACATGTACAGACACAACAAATGACAGCACCACTACCCCAGGACTGACTAGAATGACAACACAGGGGCACTGCACAGCAGCCAGCACCCATACAGAACACTGACACAATAGCAATGGTACCGGTTACATGACTGGGTGGGGTCTTCCTGATGGGGAACAAATCTTTCAAAGGACATAGATTGACATTATACCGCTAATAGGACAGCCCAAGACAAACTTGATTTGACTCACTCTGCCACACACACTCATGCTCCACCTCTCCGACAGAGCGGGCGAGACGCGCGCCGACACACACACTCACGCACACTCAATAATGCAGAGTACAATTGCATAGGGGTGGTGATATGTATCAAAACATTTTCTTTTCTGGGTGACAGTGGGGCGACTAGGCCATGCATTAAGGAAGAGAGATTTGTGACATCATGAGCAATGTGGATATGACCACCTTATTAACAGAGAAATCCATAACTTGTTAAACACCAGACATACACATGTTGAAAGTAAGGAAGATTGTTTAAGCATAATGGGGGTGCACGATACAGAGGGGGGTGCATAATGATAGCGCATCACAAGAGAGTACATTTAGCTACATTTTGAGCACACATCTTTCAGTGAGGAGACTGGGCTCATGAATACACGATTAACACAGAACAATTAAATGAGACACACAAGGTGGAAGAAGGTGCACTTGAGGGGGGAGGCCTACATTTCAGTGACAGTTCACCACGGGAGGAGAGAAATAGGGGTAAAGGGTGGATGGTCCATGTTCCCAACAGAATTAATTTGGCGACACAATAACAGTGCAAGTGGTACTGCCACTAGCGCTTTTGAAAATAACACTGGCACAAATGCATTAGCCAACACACATAGGGAAAGAGGTCATTGCTGCACGAACTGGAGAATAATGGTTGTATTAAAATTTGAGAGCAGATATTGGGGGGAGAAATATATATTGTTTAAATGTAACAGTAATTAGAAATATATATTGTTTAAATGTAACAGTAATTACAGTAGTGGAGTAATAAAATACTAGACTAAATGTGTAATTAACAGAGTAGGTAGGCTTTAAAAGGTGGACATGGGGTGGGATAGAGAGAATGGGAGTAAATTGGTAGAGGATTTCATTAGTACCAGCTTAAGGTGCCTGCAGTTCACTGCGAGGCACGCCTTGAGAAGTGTGAGAGGAGCCATAGAAAAAAAAGAAAAAAAAAAAAAAAAAAAAAGATTTAAAAACCCTGCGATTATTTTAACTAAGTAACATGGTGCACTTAATTTAGAAACACAGCCACCCTATATGACAAATTTACCACCCTGATCTTTCCCTATTTAGCTTGTCAGTGCCTGATGCCCCACGGGACAAAGGCACGCACTATAAATAGCTTACAACAAAAGCACAGTAAATATAAAGATCCAAAGGCCCATTTGTACACTAGCACCCAAATTGCATATATATGATCCAAGTGTGTAATGAGTATCTTCACATAAATTAAGTGCCTACCCATTTTCTGGGTACATTCCGAATTGTGTAATAATTACAGTCAGACCACCATTGAACGCCACCAGGTGGTGACAGGATGGTGCATAGGTGTACCATTGGCTCCTCCCACTAGGACACTGAATAGTGTGAGAGTAGTGCAGAGAGGTTAGGTCAAGAAAATGAAGAATATGTAAATTCTCAGGTCTCAAGCGCTTCCATTTCATTTCTCGCCAGATACAAAGGACCCAGGGCAGGCCTGAAGACAACGGACAACCAACACCCAATGGCTATGGACTACAGTGGGACATTTTCCCCTCCTGACAGACTTTGTTATTTGTTAGAAGTGTAAGGCGTCAAGCCCTACAAAGCGGTGGCCACCCTGGCAACGAGGGAGCAACGATCAACAGGGCCAACGCAAGAGATTTTCATGAACTGCAAAAAGCACGAACTCTCCCGAGTTAGGGAAACATGGCCATCCCATGTTCCAACGCACACTAGCAACTAGAATAGGGACCGACACACGCATTTCCAAAGTTTAATTGAGTTTCATATTACATTTTGTGCACCTACAGCTGTAACACTGTTTTGTTTCTTCTCTTTTCCCCGCACATGCAGGTTGTTGCGTATGTATGCTGTTAGAAATGTGTAGGAAATTTCCTTAATGTTATCTTCCATTAGAAATTGCGAGGTCTACTGAGTAAAACATTGTGAAGCATTCCCCACTCAATTGCCCACCCTATCAAGAACCTCAGACCCCTTAGAGCATGTTTCCCTGAAGTATATTTCCTTGCTTCCATTGAATAAACAGCCCAAGATTTTCCCTACCCATATTGAGAAATTTTGAAAAGGCGAAATGTCCAGGGGGAGGTTTGATTTTTGCCCTTAGTGATTGTTTAGTTCGCGGAGCTTGAGGTTACTAACAAGTACTAACTTATTAACGCCTTTCTTGCGATTTTCAGGCGGGCAACTTTATCATCTCATCAGCTGCAAGGACCCAGCAGCGTAAGTGGTTATGGGCAAGCAAATAAGGACTTTTACCTTCACGATGGGACTATTACTGGTGAACGAAATAATGGGGGTGGTAATTTGAAAATTAGTTGTAATAATGAGCATTACCGCTGTATCCCCTGCTAACATTCCCTAACCTAAGCAGGAAGAGTTACGGCGTCAGTGGGTAAGGAAAAGCTGCTACTAAAGTAAAGAGAGTTAAGGGCAGACACAAGGGGAGTAAAACATACACATAACACACATATCAGAAGTGACCAACAACATGCACACATGTACAAAATTGGTAGGGACACCACTGGAGAGAGCTGTCCTGACTGTTCTTTAACATATGCCGGAAGAGAATTGATTACAACAGAAATCACTACAGCAGAGCACGACGCCCATGTATGACAAGGTGCGAAGAAGATTGCAAGGGAAGACAGCAACATTGAGATTGAAAAAATAAATAAATAAATAAATGAATAAATAAATAAATAATAAAAGAAGAAAGAAAAACAAAAAAGAGAGAAGAAAAAATAAAATGAAAAAGACAAAAATATGATAAGTCCCTAACAGAGTGAGAGAAAAGAGCAAAGATGGTCACTGAAGAAGGACGTATACTGTTAAGGTACCAACGTTATGTTACCAGCACAACAGTGACAAGAAGTGGACAATCATGCTGGATGCGAGGAGGTTGAGAGAAGTTGCGAGATGAGAGCAGGAACATCACTGCTTATGGACTACTATTGAGCACATGCATCTAAAGATCAAGAGAAACTACCACTGAATTGGGGAGGAGAGTGTTCATTGGTGCGCATCAGCATGCCCTTGTTGGGAATGACCAAGGAAGATGTGAAGAGTGACACATTCACCAAGATGGAAAACAACGGAAGAAGAGAAACAGACAGAGAAGTAAAAAGAGGGGGGAATTACTTCTCGAGTGAGAAAGAAGAATGAGTGGGTGCAGTACCAGCATACCAAAAAATGATCAGCAAAAATGCATCTGAAAAGAGAAAGCAAAGAACTAGCTAGTGCTTGCATGGTAATGGATGACATCATGTCTGCCTGGTTGATTGAAGGTGATAACGGAAGGACGAGTACCGAGCACAGCACCATTGTGCAAGATAGAGATACATTGCAAGAGAACAACAGAAGGAGACATCAGAATGCAAATAAGAGACATGGTGAAAGGATGAGCCGGACTAAGGGAGAAGATAGCGGTGTGCAACATGGTTCCAGCAGTAATAAAGGTGGCCACTCCCTGTGATCAGAGGAAGTACGAAGGGAAGTGAGTGTGGTGGAACACAGAAGGAGAACACTACCATATGTACTGTTGATCAACAACAATGCAGAAAATTATGGACACTTCAAGGAATTGGCAAGGATATGCAGACCGGAAGGAGGTGAATGTTGCTTGGTGGTGTGGTCGACAAAGTCGACCAGAGGGGGGACTGAAGAGGGAAAATCGAGACCAAATCCATGCCCCCGCACCCCAAGCGCATACATAGAAGAACAACAGGAAGAACAAGGAGCGCACTTATCATTTGAACCAGGCCCCAGCGCACCCATGGGTGACAAATATGCTGAAACACACCCACTTCACCAACAGTGCAACTTCCATGCTACATTAGAATCAATGCTGCAATATCAGAATCTACCAGCACAAAAATCCCTGTTTAAAGGCTTGCAAATGCCTATATGAATTAACATGGTCTAAATGCACAGTGTAAAGCTATGTTTCAGGAAAATTACAGCTAAGTTCATTTCACTCACTGAACACTGGCTGCGGGAGCCTTATCAACATTCCTCGCAAAACATTCGAACTGCCAAGGCCGCAAATTCAAGATAAAATTGTTTTCTGCAGCAAATCACGGCAACCCAGTGTGCTTTTTTTTTCTTTCTGGGAAAGAAAGACATTTTCTCAAGGACACGCACAACATTGAAACATAACTTGTAACAAGCCAGAGCCCAGGTGCGAACTGCTTGTTCAGCTAAAAGTTATGGGAACAAAGTCACATTGCAACAAGATTAGAATTAGGTAATGGGGGCTGGCACAGCTAAATCAACCCACTGACGCAGGAGGTTAATATCCAATTATCAGGCTCTCTATAAGGGCTACATATGTAACCCACCACTTTGCAGCCAATAACAGGAGGAGATAGGTTTCTGGGAGCTGATCCAATTCTGTGAGGTCAGCCTGCAGTGTGATTATAAAACTTACTTGCAAGACAGCCCCGGGGGAGACGGCGCCTGAACTCGCAATGCACGATGCTCTGTGTTTTTCTTTTGCTTTTTTCTTTTTTCTTTGCCTAGAAATAAAAGCAGTTTGAAACATGCTGCTGCCTGCTTGGGACTCTGTTGCATTTCTGGGGGCCGTATGGGAGGTGTTGGGGCCTCCCATAGCTGGTGAGGGTATGGCTGCTGGCCCCCCACTGCCCTGGGGGGGTGGGGGGATCCAGCTTCTCCCCAACACACCTGTAACAGCTCATAAAAACATAGATGCAGGCACACTCGCACCCACAAAGAGGTGTGCACACACACGCACACACAAACATATATATGTAGCCGTACATTAGATGCCATGTGATTATCAGCATAAACAACAGTGACTCATTCATGACAGCGCCTTGTGTGTATTCAGTTTGTTTGGACTGCTCTCCTCAAAGAAACTTGTGTAGGTCTCACCCTGGGAGCCCTCATTCAATCCCCCTGAGAAGGCTTGCCACATCCTCCAAGCAACAAGAACTCTCACTTGCGTTTTAGCTGGGGACAGATACTTTAAAGGCACACCTGTTATTGAAATAGCCACTTCTCACCAGAGTGCTGACTAATGGAGTCCTTTTGTCATAGGCACACAGAGGAAGGGGCTGGAGTGAGAGCAGCCCAGGAGGTAGCTTCAGTCCACAGAGCAAGGCCACCATCTTGGACTTTTCTAGGGCTCCCACACTTCCTGCCCATCTCCCCATTTCCTACAGACACAAGCACTATGGCTATGACAACATAAGGCAAAGGAATCGTGTTGCAGCAGTAAGGATTGGGCCCCTTACAGAAGACTAGAAAGGAACATTTTCCCATATAAGGGGGGGTTACTCCGCCTAAGTCGATTCATCTTTGTATTCTGAAAGCAGAAGAGATCACCTGGAACTATGTTGAGAAGTATGATATGCTATGAAGCCTTCTGCCATAAGGGTGAAGACAGAGAGGTAGAAGAAATAGGAAAGTTCTTCCCCCTAACCATCTTAAGGGAATATTAACCATGAATGCTGGCTGGACAAGACACACTGCAGCTTAGACCAGTGTTATCCAGGAACCTGCTCCCTGGAGGTGGAAGAGCCCTGCAAGTACTGTCTACATAACTTCCTGTTAGGAAGGGAAAAAGAAAGAAAATATCCTGCCCTCAGAGACCCTGCACTGGGGCCCCCAGCAACGCATATGCCCAGAAACAGCCAACATACTTGTTTTCCACCTCAAGACACTTTTTGAGTTGGCTTGACTATGCTGAACTCACTTACAGTAACCTTAGAACCTGCTGTACCAGTGTGTATACTGCAAGCTCTTTTATCTACTTACATGTTTTTCAAGCTAGCTCGACACTGACTCATTCCATTGTAGGTGATGGTTCGAACTAAACTCACCTACTGACTCAACTCCATGAAAGCAACCAACTGCCTGGTTCTTGACTGCTAACTCAATTCAGAGGATGAAACGTCTCGATATGACTCGAACGCTGACTCAACCCACTGGACGTCATCAACTTGCCCCCTTGGAATGCCTACTTGATCCACTGGGTGCCCTCTCTACTTATCATCTTGATGCATACTCATCATTGGGAAGTGTGACTTAGCCATATTGGCACTGGGTTGACTGCAGCAAAAAACTCAGAAGCCCAGCTTCACACTATTGAGCCACAAAGATAATCGTGATAAGGTATTTGAAGTGCTCCTAATCCACTGGCCTAACTTAAATGGCCTTAGTAGCTTGTAAGACCCCACTCTTCATTTTTAAGACATCTCAAATAACTATGACATCTGCTGCAAATGTCTGTGGCTTTGCAACCCTGTCTTCAACTAAGAGTTCCCCTTTTATTCCAAGGTGTGCATTCTCTGGAGCTCATTTAAAAAATGAGTGTAAATTGCCCAGAGGGGACCGCTTACATTTGCACAGATATGCAAGCAGGTCCCATAAGGGAGGATTTTCTCCATTTGCAGAGTGCTAAAGAGAAGAGTAAAGTGAAGGAGGAAGCATTTGCAATGATTTCCTGTAGAATGTGCCTGCTTTTTACTGGTGTAAGAAGCAAGCGGATTAAAGAGGACATCATTTGTTGTACACCTGAATGAAAATCTCATGCTTTGTTTTTGATGGTCGAGGGTGAAAGGTAAGTGGAAATGTAACTCCCTGCTGCATCCTCACCCTCCACCTGCATGAACCTACACCTGCCTTTTGCCCCTTCATTCATGGGCCAAGAAATATGAAAATGTTCCCCTCTGTCTTTTCCTTTAAATGGGTGGGTTGCAGTGTTTATGACTAGTTTCTTTGTATTTGTTCGTTTTAGTGAAGTACACTTTTTTATTGACCCTTTTTGGGCATTCTGCAAACGAGGTATACCTGTGGGGATGTGCCTGTTTCACGTATGATGGGCATCCCTGCTGGGTTAGTAATAGAGTGGGACTTAGCAGGTACTTTAGCCACTGCACAACCCTGTACGCCAGTAGAGCAGAAGTCATTTCTTCAAAGCAACCATCCTACGTTACCCACAAAATATATGTATTTAGAGCAATATTCATTAGTTTTCACTGTTGGTCTTGCTAATGCAATCTTCTGTTTAGGTTTCCGTTGTATACTGGGTGTTACATATAAATTGGTGCACTCCTGCCCACTGGCCCACTCTAAGTCTTCTTGAACCTGCTCTGGTAATGCCTTGCATCCAGAGGTTATCCGGGCATAGGTGTGCCCTCAGGCTCTTGGTATGAATACTAGATAGTGCATCTAACACCTGTTAATAGATGAACTTGACAGATTTCCCTAAGTGCTTCCAATAGTCAAGTACTGCATCTTCCAACACTTATTCTGTACCTCGTCTCTATGGCAGTGGAAGAGTTTCTAGTTAATGAATTAGCTTGCCAGTGAGTATTTCATATAGGATCAATCCCACCACTATGCTGCGGTAACTTGCATGGTCGTTATTTATACCGTGCTTAATACCCAGCGGTTTCTAAGCACGGACCCGGGGATCGAGCCTGTGTTGCTCTGTGTCGTCTTGCTTCTAAGGCGAGTACGTTGCCGCTGCGCTATCCTCCCGAGACTTTAGCATGTTTTAGCACCATTGTCGTGATTTGTAATCTTTTGGATGATATTTGTGTGCTCCACAAACCTCACCAACTATGGATGATATGGGTAATGGAGCCTTTTTTGAATATATGATACTTTACAGTGCTTGTGTATCAATTTCCCTGTAAAACGGATACCTCTATCACTATTGATACTCAATGGCACCGCACACCTAGGGATAAAGTCACATATCAACATTTTGACTACAATATGTGTACCATCCCTGCACGTTGGATAGGCTTTGACCCATTTAGCGAACATGAACATTTAGAGAACACCATCAAACTGCACTTGGCTTTGTGGCGTATATTTTCTGCCAGGGTTTTAAGGGAAGGGACCGTCTCTCGCACTGTTTGGTCTGTCAGAAAGTCAGAAAGTTCCCTTGAATTATGTCTTTTAGAGGGTCTTGGTGAGGGGCACACTTTATGGCAATTGTTTGCTTTGGGAACGTACTGTGTCCATGTTAAGCATTTTATTACGAGTGTTTGCCACTGTAAAATCGCCTCTCTCTTTCCACAAGCTGCCATAATCACAAACAATCCCATGAGTGTACTAGGATCTAAATACATGTCTACGTGCTTATCCTTGCTATATTACATAAACTACGTATGCTACCTGTGCACATGTAACTGTCTGCTTGCCAGTACTGGGAAAACAGTTCATACTGCCTACACAGCCTTCAAACCCCATTTATCATTTCCCCCATAAGAACCACTATAAACATGTCCTCATCCTGATTGATTGCGTTATTAGGTTTCCTGCAGATATTTCCTGGCCTTATTGACCATCTTCGTTAATAGAATACACTTGTGTGGCTCTCCTTTAGTTTGGCATTACAATAGAGAGGCTGGGTTTAACATTGAGCATTGTGCATGGGTCATATGTGCTGAATTGAAAGGTAATTGCTCATAATGTGTAAATCGAGATGTGCAGACATGCTGTGTTCTGTTCGTAAGCAGGATTGCGGCCCTGCTAAAGTAAAGGATGATCCTTGTACTATCTGTTTCAGAACCTTCTACTGCAAGTGTGACTCCAGCCACTGACCACAAACAGGGTGGTGGCCCAACTCCCACTGGATTGTATGAAGTGGGGTGGCCAATTCCTAGGTTGGGAGTTTGTGTATTCTTGAGGTTATCTATAACAGTAATTATGTTATGCCAGTGACCCCTTAATTAAGTTATATTGGCATTCGCACAGCCTGCGAAGAAACGCCATAGAATTTCATCAGGTTGCGCCCTATTATTTGTGTGCACAAAAAGGTTTGAAAGGAAGCAGCCTATTTATTTATTCATGTATTTATTTAGCCATTTGTAGAGTGCACAAAACGCTGGGGCAACTAGGCGCTGGTTTCGATTCAATTATCCATGGTCACAGTGAACATCTCAGCAGGGCAGGCAGATAAGAGGTGTAATAGCACCAAATGCCAGAAACCCTAGCATTTCACCCAATAATCCAAATAAGATATGAAGCAGCAAAGGTAGAGACAACCTTATTTCCACACAGGTATGCAGATTTAGGGACACCAGTATAGTATTCTTTCTGGCTTTGGACAGCATGTCTTTACAGCACTGTTCAAGTCCTGCAGAATGCTGCTGACCTTCTCACATTGCACACATCCCCCCTCTAATGACTCTTGCTTGATAACATGATGGAAGCTGATGCAGCAGCTCCTTCCCCACATGCTTCTCTGTTCAGGTTCACACGCCATTTACCCAACCTACATTCATGACATAGACTGGCAACATGGGGGTGTTGCGGTGTAGCAGACCATTTCCAAGCTCTGGCCAATCCTGATGTAATAGATGCACTTTCTTATGGGCTTTTGTAGGTCTGCCAACCAATCGCACTCCTTCTACGTCACCTCCATGATCATGGCAGGAGCTCATTGTGGCATTGAAAGCATAGCTGAGTCTTAGCCCGTTGCACGGCACAAGTACATTCAGGACCCCAGATAATAAAATGCAGCCAGTTCCAGCACTTGTAATTAGCACTATCTTCCAGATGTTGATGCTACCAATGAAGGGCACGGAAACCGGAGTTTACCATGAGGTATAGCTTGCATTCAGAGCATACTGATCGAGTGGGAGTCCCCATGACCTCTCTGCTGGGTGATAATAAACAATCTACTGTGTTGGAGGAATTTGTCCTCTGGGAGACACCTCTCGAAGCAATCAGCAAAAGGGGGGTTGGGAGGGCAAGGATGGGTCTACTCTTCCTCTGGTGGGTTAAGATGTGCAACAGCTGTCTCTGCATTCTGCTCCTCTGGATGAATGGAGATCCTGCACAACAGCCAACTTATCTAAGCATGCATTATCTGTAGCAATTCAAAGGCAGGGTTTCCGTCATGTTAATTGTCAATACATTCGTCTTCGGTTTTTAAATTGAACACATTTGTATCACATGGATGGGTCATGAGGTCAACTGTGGCATAGCATTCCGTCAGCACAGCCTCTTTCTCAGGAGTTCCTTCAGTGTTAACTTGAAATCGAGCGCATGCTGTACCCACTTATGGCTCTTCAGTGAGGGTGTGTTATAAACATTGCCCATTTCCAAGGCAATTACTGCAGGTATGCAGTGTCCCCTTGTGCCAGTTGCTGGGTAACCAATGGTCATACCTTGAGACTGCCTCCTACCACCAAAAGGTTCAGAGAGCAGCAAAAAGGTAATACTCAGTCACTCCTGATTAGACAACTACCAACACTTTATCAGGACCAACCTTCTTGACTGACCTTCAAGGCTGGCTACTCAAGTCCATCACAGGGAAACACCACGCAACACCTTCCGAGTGGCCCTATAACCTGTCACTGCACCTATTAATTACTCTACAAATAGGGTTTTGGGGGTAGAGTCAGGGAGGAACAAAAGCCACTGCATAAATCAGCAGGGATTCCGTTTCTCAAAACATCTCTCATCACGAATACTCCAAAGGCAATCTTCCTTCTATTTTCTGCATTCTGTATTCTGCACCTGCTGGATCCAGTAACCTGAATATAGTTAGAGTCAGCACAGCCTCTTTCTCAGGAGTTCCTTCAGTGTTAACTTGAAATCGAGCGCATGTTGTACCCACTTATGGCTCTTCAGTGAGTGTATGTTATAAACATTGCCTATTTCCAAGGCAATTACTGCAGGTATGCAGTGTCCCCTTGTGCCAGTTGCTGGGTAACCAATGGTCATACCTTGAGACTGCCTCCTACCACCCAAAGGTTCAGAGAGCAGCAAAAAGGTAATACTCAGTCACTCCTGATTAGACAACTACCAACGCTGTATCAGGACCAACCTTCTTGACTGACCTTCAAGGCTGGCTACTCAAGTCCCTCACAGGGAAACACCATGCAACACCTTCCCAGTGGCCCTATGACCTGTCACTGCACCTATTAATTACTCTACAAATAGGGTTGTGGGGGTAGAGTCAGAGAGGAACAAAAGCCATTGGCCCTCATTACGACCCTTGCGGAGATCCATGGTGCAATTTGCACCATGGACCATGGCGCAAAGCTGCCAACACCGCCATGGGGGTTGGCGGACTTACCGCCCCATTCCGACCTTGGCGGGGCGGTAAATCCCCAATCCCCATTTTGCCCTTCCCCATTCCCATTTTTGCCCCATAGGGTATAATGGGAGTGGGGAAGGCGTTAATTACGCCACCGTAAAT
This sequence comes from Ambystoma mexicanum, assembly GCF_040938575.1. Taxonomy (NCBI): domain Eukaryota; kingdom Metazoa; phylum Chordata; class Amphibia; order Caudata; family Ambystomatidae; genus Ambystoma; species Ambystoma mexicanum. Next base: position 368,614,894 of record NC_090927.1, on the reverse strand, counting down.
TACGGTGGCGTAATTAACAACAAGGTCCCGTAGCGCCATGGATTTTTCCGCCCGGAAAAAGCAGGCGAAAAAGGCTCCATGGCGCTACGGGATCTCGTAGTAAGGCGGAAGGGTACGCCATGATTTACGCTGGCGTAAACCCTCTCCGCCAGGGTCGTAATGAGGGCCATTGCATAAATCAGCAGGGATTCCGTTTCTCAAAACATCTCTCAGCACGAATACTCCAAAGGGCATCTTCCTTCTATTTTCTGCATTCTGTATTCTGCACCTCCTGGAACCAGTAACCTGAATATAGTTAGAGATAGCTGAAGGAGGGTAAACAGCAGGTATAGAAGCATTAGCAGGTTCATGTTTTAATGTTTATTTAATATACATACAGCTATCAAGCTTTGAATATTCAACAGATAAAACAAATACAAATTAATTTACATAAAAAAAATCCGGACAAAGTAAAGTTGAAATTGTATAGATGGATTGGATCCAGAAACACAACACGAGGAGGTCTTTTAAACTGTATGGAAATCTTGGGGTGAGGAAAAAAAGCTGAATTGTTTGCCCAAGTTCCTGAAGCTATTTCCCAACTGGTATTTTAGAATGCAATCCCTAGACTACGACTCAATTTGTTCCCGACAAGGGAAATCTTGAGACCAAGGAAAGAGGGAGATGGGCAATTGGGATGCCGTCTGTGTAAAGAAGTCAACTCAACTGAAACCCTCTACCATATGGTCAGGCTATGCCCGGCTGTGTCAGATCTTTGGGTACTTCTGATGTCAGACTCAATCAAGAAATATGGACATCGACCAAAAAAGGAATGGTGGAAAATATGTTACTATCAGGAGATCGTGTTTCAATCACGTTGTTCTTTGTGAAACCGGTCCTCAGAATTTTTAAGAAGATACAAGACCCTGCATGTAACCAAGTAATGTGAAGTCTTGGTGGGAAGGACTTATTTGTGGGGAGATACAGAATTGTATAGATCAGATGACTTGGCTGAAAGGTTTAATTTGTTTTAACTGTTAAATGCCAATAAAAAAAATAATTAAAAAAATTAACAATCCAGTAAAAACTAAATATTATTCATTTCATTTATGCATTACACATCATTACTCTATACATTTTAAAATCTCTACAATTCTCAAATAAAATTTGGCTAAAACATATATTAGATTAAGATCATCTCCTTGCATGAATGATATCCATAAACCCTCTGTTATACTGATATTGATCTGATTGTTAAATGATTTAAAAAACGAAATTCTCAACACTTTTAGACTTTCAAACACATCAAAAGATGGTGTAAGGATTATATCTCTAAGCAGCCACACAGTCTCTCTATGCCAAACCATGCTTCCTTTATCACAACAGGTTTAACAGGTTCAACAACGGTGACAACACAGATAGCAACCCAAATGGGAAGCACACATAAGGTAACTAGACTAGGCAGTCCACAGCGGAAAATAAAGATGGACTCAAGCCACACTCAGAAGGGTACACTTCTAAGTCTCAAATGGGTGCCCTTATTTGCTGTGGCCTTACATGGTCATGGCTTGGGAAGTCTACACATTTGAGGTTACATTAGATGAGCCCAGGCCACTGGAATGCCGCCCTCCAGAGCTGAACCACAATCTTAAAGATTGCCTGAGAAATAAACATGCATAATTTAATTGAGGTGTCCTCTCCTGATTTGGTGGTTGCAAAAATATTTAAGAGAATGCACTTAACTGATTGGGCCTTGGTATTCTAATCATCACCCCAATTGCCCACAAGTAAGGAGGGTTTGCTATTTTTACTTGGCACAACTTTCAAATCTTTAAAAAAAGACATGCAAACCCGATTATTGATCTGAAGAATTCTTGCTGGAAGATGCTGCCTTCTAAGACCCTTCTGACAGGGAAGCTCTACCATTTACTTTGGCTCGTTGAAGACCAGGCACACTCCCCTTTGTCAAGTTGGATGAGCCTTGGCATAGGGATCAACATCCATGCTCTCAGATTCCCTCAAAATTGAGTCACTGCACTGATCACGTATGACTTAATGGTGATAATATTACAACTGATATACCCCACAGCATACAGAGCCCTAGCTCTGCAGTTGTCCAAGACCAAAAAGCATACTTACACTGTGAGATGAATCCCAGTGGGCTGACCTCCCTAGCCTCACAAGGGGGAGCCCCCCTCTGTGAAGCTAGGGAGGTGAGCCCACCCTGCAACACCCTCCAAAGGGGTAGAGGCAAGCAGGACATAACTGGGAGGAACTCCCCCTTCGGGGACAGGGACTCCCATTCCTACGAGGAGCTCCCTAAAGAACGTCCCAACAGTGCCTCTCCAAACACATCCAGTAAAAAGCCATGTGATGAAAATACCAGTAGGTGTTATTGTAAACAGGAAACTGTGACTGGTCCTTTAAAGGACAAATCACATTTTACTGTGACGATGAGGATAACCTGCAGAGGAGAAGAGAAGCCGGAAAAGACAGAGAGAAAGGAATTCGGTCTTACGCCAGGGAAGGCCAACCACTATGTGATATCAGAGAGGAGAGGAGATTGGAGACCGGAAGAGGAAGCCCACGAGTTACGAATCAGTTTGCTGACTAATACAGAGGAGAGGCTGGACGTGCTGCATCTGGTTACTGCGAGGAGGCAACAAGCAGAAGTTGACACATGGCGTTCAGGAGATACGAGAGAGAGATACCAAGGCAAATGTGTACCAGAGAGAAAGACAACGAAAGAATGGTGGCATGACCACAGCCAATTCAACCTGGACCTGGGGTCTCGAGAACAATGCTGATACCACTCTGCACAGGCAAATGAGAAACCCATTGGTTAATACAATACAGAGGAAACAGCTGATAAGACAATACAAAAAATATGAAAAAAGTAATAAAAGGAACATCAGAGATCAAACTGATGACACAGAAAGAAGAATCCAAACGGACAGCAAACCCTGTGGCATTATCCTTTGTAACTACAGGTAACAGGGAAAATGGGAGAACCGGGTGGGAGACAGAGAAACATTATTGAGATGTTAGTATGCGTCCTTGTCAAGACAAATTATTGACACATATAATAGTCAAGCAGAAACAAAGGGAATTATCCCAAAGCAGCAATCAGGCTTTAGAAAGGGCCTATCTACTTCACTGAATGGGCTTGTCTTGAACTGCCTTGCTCTGCAAAGTCATTTATCAAGGGAGGCCGTGTCCTTTTTGGAGCCTGGATTGACCTATCCCAGGCTTTTGATACGGTCGATAGGAACTTACTGTGGGGAAAAATTGATGCTTTGGGAATCCCCCCTAGTCTACTCTCCATTCTGAGAGAACTGCACTCCAATAATTACATGCGGGTCAGACTTGGCTGATCGGGCTTGCTCGCTAACCCAATCAGGATAGCTAGAGGGGTTCGACAAGGTTGTTTATTAGCCCCCCTGCTTTTCATCCTTTTTATGGCGGATCTAGCTAACTGGCTGCAGGATATTGGTTTAATATCTCCATCTATTGGCAATGCAAAAATAAATTGGTTAGCCTATGCGGATGACGTAGTAGTCCTGGATTATTTGCAAGTGGGGCTGCAACGTCTGTTGTCCGCTTTAGAATCTTATGCCAGGAGCAATAAGTTAAATATAAATCCCTTAAAATCCAAGATTCTACTATTCAAGAAACCTAATAAAATAGCGAAGAATTTTGCTTGGAAGTTGGATCAGTTTCCGGTAGAGGTTGCTCAGAACTAACTTATCTGGGAGCCACACTAAGATCTTTTCCAACAAAGAATATCTTGCTGTCATCTATTGATCTAAAACTAGTGAAACTAGGTGCACAGATGAAAAAAATCAATTCCAAGTTTGGCAAATTTTCTATCCTTCCCCTACTAAGATTCTACATAGGGAAGATAGTTCCCATAATTGTATATGGTTTGGACTATAACGCTGTAGCTTTGGAGATAGATTGGGATGTGATAGAATCTAGGATATGGAAACGTACTTTGGGTCTGCCAGACTGTGCTCCAATTGTTTGCTTGCGTTATGAACTCGGTCTTTCGTCACTCAGATCATGGCTAGAATGGAAGTGGTTGGCTCTCTACAGATTAATCCTAGATCCTCCAAATAATTCCCTTTTTTAGGAAACAGCTATAGAGCTGCAACTAGGAAACAATGGTTTTCTGTATAGATTTGGGCAGAAATGTTTGGAAATATTGTCTGGTTGTGACTGTGATGTTGAGTTGCTTCTGCAGAACCCATTAAAAGTGAAAGAAAAACTGAAATTGAGTGATTGGATAGGCACGATTGATGATATGCGAAAAACCAAAAGATCAGCCTCTTTGACAGTGCTGGATAAACGCTAATCATTCATGCCGGCCTATTTAAAGAAGTCCCCTAACCCTCGGTTTAGATCTTCTTTCCTCAGAGTTCGCTTAAACCTACTCCCTACTCTAGAAATACTAGCTACTAGAGATAAGGAAGGGGGGACTCTACCAATCTGTGACAGGTGCCCTAGTAGCAAAGTCCAGACTGTTAAGCATCTATTATCTAATTGTCTTGGGACCTGGAGTATCAGGGCCAGACACTTTAATAGATTTGTTCATGACGAGTCTCATCTTAATACCGATGATTTTTGGGAAAGATTATCTTCTGGTAATGAGATGGCTCTTTCGATTGAGGTGGGAAGATGTCTAAGGGAATTAGAGTTAGTAACAGACTGAATTGTTAGCGCTGATTTGAATTTCTTTTTAGCCGTTTTTTCCTTTTTTCTTTTCTCACTTTCTTTCTTTCCTTGATTTTTAATGATGTATGTTTTGTTCATTGTGATATTTAGAGTATGTATAGTGATGGATGATTTTTATCTGTTTTATCTTTGTGTACTGTATGTTGAAATGTGTTAAAAGTCACATTTTGGCTATTGCACAATAAATAAATAAAAAATAAAAAATAATCAATCAGAATCATTATTGGGATACTCAGACTCATCCCAGTTAAGACAAGTATTGACATATAGAAGTATGAAGGAGAATGATTATTGAGATACTCATACTTGTCCCAGTAAAGACAAAGTATTGACCCATAGAAGATTGAATGAGAATCCGCAAGGAACTTGCATATTTAAGCAATAAGCCACAAGAAGGAGGGCATTACTGTGTCAGTTAATGCCCAGGGGCCCTTAGTTACAGAAGGCCCCAGGGCATTACCTGACATGGTAATGGCCCCTTGTCGAGGTGCTTACTGCTATTATAACCCGGCCCGTTACACCAGGGTACTAATAGTGTGCTTTTCTGTTGCGAGAAGCTCCGGGATTTTGCAACCACAAAAAAAAAAGAATGGCCACCATGGAATGGAAAATTAAGTCAGCTTTTCCTTTTCAAGGCGGCAATTGAAAAAAGTTTTAAAAAGTAAACATATAAAATGGCCGCCATGGAACGGGAGAAGGGGCTGCACGTAGTCTTCTCTCCTGGGTGGCACCCATCAAAAGGATTGGGGAAAAAAGTAAAAAATAAATGGCTGCCCTGGAACATGATAAGGGACTACATGTAGTTCCTTTTCCTTTTCCATGGTGGTGTGTCGCAGATCGGGAGCGGATGTGCCAGGGACAGAAGTGTACCCAGAGTGTCTGCTCCTGATCCAAACCAGAATGAATAAGGTAAGTGGGTCGGGAGAGAGAAGAAGGGAAATACGAGGTAAAGGGGGAGGGATACACCTCTCACCTCATTCCCTGTCGGGGAAGATGGTGACCTCCAGCCCTGAAGAGGCTCAGGGCTGCAAGATTACTGTCTGGTAATGCCCCTGTTCCAATCCTCCTCTTTGGCTGGGAGGCCGCCACACCCCCCTCGCCGAGTACTAATACAATATAGAACAGTGAATGAGAATCATTTTTGGAATGTTCATACTGGTTTCAGTCCAGTTGAAGAAAGTATTATTAACAAGAGTAGACATAGCAGGAAAAGGAAAGCCTGCAGATAAGGTCAAAGCAGAGAATAAATTTAAAGACCACTCATAGCGAGACCAAAGAATGTGAACTGTACCACAATAAAAAGAAAGTAGAAGGGAAACATTGTAAGTATTTCATAACTTTACCCTGGGAAAAGAGTAGAGAACCAGAAATAAATGGACATTTGTTACCAAAGAGAGAATGAAAACAGATTCAATAATACATGAAATTAACTATACGAACTGATAGAAACAGTCAGCAGAAACTACTTGAAGATGTATTGAACTGAACTTCATCATTATCAGAAGCAAGTCCTTAGGAGAAGAGAAACATTCTCTTATCTTCAGTTGTTAAGATAGTCGTAGGGTCAGAAAGGGTTAGTTAGGATGGTGGACAGATGCTTTTAAGACATTCACTGACAACTGATGAGCACTGTAGCTAGTTTTGTTATGTAGGGAAGCCACATAGTACAGGGAAAGGTAGGCCGTTGTCCTTTTCTTTGACTAAAGATCTCAGTGAAATGGAATTTCAAAGTCTGTATCCATCTTCGGACCCAACACAATGTCTACCAACCGTCTGTAGCACCCACACCCTGAGTACTGCCTCTTTATTGCCAGGGTATCACTGAACCTGTCTCAAATGAATGTACAACATTCTTACTGAGTTGTGCTATGTTGCTGCTATTCAGTGCTGTACCCAGCAACTTTTACCTCAAGGACTGACTGGACACCATCACTCCAGTCCTTATCACTACGAAACAAAGCAGTCCAGTCAGAAGAAGCCAACAATCATTATCTACATGTATGCATGGCAGGTGGCATTTGCAATGGATTCCTATGCTTTTGCTCATGTAAAAAGCATGCAGAATCCATCGAAATCCACAGAACTTGTGCAGGAATGAAACTCCAGGCCGGTGCAAATGTTGTATTATTTACAGGGCAGAGGGGAAAGGGTCAGCAGAATCATACCTTAGAATCCACCCCTCCTCTCTGCATACAGATACATAAAAATGAGCCGTGGCGGTAATCTAAAGGCTTTCCACTGATTTTATGCTTTAGATTCCCCTTACTTGCTCATGGACAAAGAACTCTCAATAGATGTAAACATTACATATCATTAAATCTGAAATGGTACATAAAGGGTGGTTAGATGTAATTCCGAAAATAGGTAGTGCATTAAAATGATGTGAGCCAATATAAATACAACATTATGGGGTGAACTGAAACACGTGAATAACAGTATGTGTGTGATAGTCTGAGGGGAGTAAAGCACGTGCAAGATTGTTTTAAACAGATAGGAATGCAAAAAGATTTTATTTAAGAGGGGCACTTTTTGTCATTTACATAGTAGAAACAAAATATCAAATTAGAATTGATATGTTGTGATTCATTCACAAGAAAGAAAGTCATTCTAATAAAAAAAAAGAAAACAAATAGTAAATGAGCAGAACAAACACAGGGACAGCTTATTTAGCCTATGAAGTAGACTGGAAAAGTTATATGACAAGCCCTGATCCTCCCCAAAGACCAACATATCACACCAGGTAATTTAAGGTCGATTTTGTGACACAATATATTTGGAAATAATCCACCTTAAAAAAACATGTTTTCACTGTGCCCGTCAAAACCATTCTGTATTTTCTTCTGTTACAGTTGTGCTTTTCGGAGTAAACATTAGGATAAGAGGAAACCAGTGTTAAGATTTATACTCTGATATGCTGGTACAATATTATTATACAATATTATGAATCGAAAATTAGAAGGTCATTTGAGAGTATTAACATATTAATTAATCTGATCCACAGAAAGATGAAAACAGAATACAGTTCAGAGACAATGTGGCGTGAATTATATGGAGTATGATATGAATAGGAGGCCAGTGGAATAATTTGGCAAAATATTTAACAGATCAAATGCTCCAGAAGAATGTTCTGGAAATAATCAAAGAACAGACACATGTCGAGCTTAATTATGTAGCAATGTCTAGTGTAATATGTTGTATTATATTGCATATTTGTTTTTGTTTGTTAAATGAGCCACTGTGTATGTTTGAGGTTAGATGTCAAATGGTATTGCTTCTGAGTAAACACAGATGCCATTAGTGAAATGTATACAGGGCAAACCACTTGCATGATTTTCTTTATGGCATTCCATTAATGTTGATAAGAGTGTTTTTTTTTATTAGTTTGAATTAATGTCAAAATAATTTTAGAAAGAAATGTAATGAAACATATATTCTTTAAAGAAAACATATCTTGCATCTCAATTAGCCGTGAAAGTATATAGTGGATATATAATGTAAGACAGTAAAAACATGTTGTGTGTTGTAAGTATTACCCAGAGTTCTCTATCGTTTTTTGTACTTGGCTTAAGTAAGTAGCTTCAGTTATTACACTGGGTTAAGCATTTGGTCTCCAACCTTGGAACAGCATTGAGTGTGAATTTGAAAAGAAAGTATTAATGAAGATTATCAAGAAGGAAGGAACTAGGGAATGGTACAAAGAATTTCTGTCCCTGGAGGAGATGATAATGAAGACTCCTTGTTCAATTTAGGACAGATGCTTTCCGGCAATGCAGAGTACAAATATTTGAAAAGTATCGGTAGACACACCATGTAAAATTGGTAAATCCTGCCTACATTGATAGACAGCATTTCCTTACTATTTGTATGTTATAGTAGACCACAGGAAAACTGAGGGAAGAATGAGTTTGCAGGTTGTCTGAGGTGTAATGCAATCAAGGCGGACGATTTTCATTAATTCCTCACTTGCAAGAAGCAGAATTCTTTTTGGTTTGCTGTGAGTAAAGTAATTTCAGATTTAACAGAACTGGACATAGAGGTGTTTCCCTTTTAGATTGTTTTCACAGATATTATGGTAATATATCAAGTAAGTACTAGTTGCTTTGCTTGAAATGATGTCCCTAACTCCAATATGTAGAAAATGGATTCGACAAGAAAGCTTAGAATATGAAGAATGAAAAAGAAAGTAGCATACCGACAACGAACAGTGATGTACTGTTTGGAAGCTGGTTTGTCTTTTGCCCTCCCCCCCTTTCCTTTGGGTCACAGAGTAGTTAGCACCTGTCTCTTCTTCCAATGTACAGTATTTTGGTGGATGAATACCTACATGTGCATTTGTCTGTTACTTAAGTAGGATAGGATGGGTTTAGTCATAGAGCATAGCCATATGCTGGATCATGTTGAAGTTGAATACAATGAGTTAGAACAGAACTTACAGTTCCATAGCAGTAATGTATGGTTAAATGGGATAGTGTACCCTTTTGAGCAGGGAAACAAGTAGTTTAGCAGGGAAAGAGGGCAACATTGTTGTTGAGAAAGGAGATAGCAGTGGAATTGGACAGGAAAGAACATTATACCAAATAAGGTCTGCAATTAGATAATATTTAAACGAATGCATTTGTCATAATAGTAACATTATTCATTGTTGATAAAGAGAGGTGAAATATTTTAAAACATGAAATTATCGCAGCAACGCCTATTGGGTGCATGGACAGGATGCGGTCATGGTTTACTGTCACTTGGGGAATGGTAGAATTAATATTTTAAGGATTGTATAGCCCTGATGGCAGAGTTTACAGATTGTGCCCCAGGAGGAGGGTGTGGAACACGGTATAGCTACAGCAATATTTTGTGAAAGGGAATATGAGCTTGTTTAAAGGGTATGCAGTTCAGTAAGAGGTCAGGTTGTGGGGTATGGATTTGAGAGGGTTAAAAGCATGCAAAGTAAATATTTCATCAAGCCTGGCACAGTTGTCGGATCTCCAGTGGATCCTCACTTTAAGATAAAAGCCTGGGGCATCGGGTGGAGGACAGGTCTATAGAGCATTGAGATCAAGTATCTTTTAGCTTCACATCTCAAAATGTCCTCTTTGAGTTGCAGGCGATGATGATGGTGTTGAGCATTCCCACCACACTTCTCTATGTCTACCTGCAGCCATTGAATGGTCTCCACTCAGTCAACCCTACTGCAATACGTCTTACACCCACATGCTTGGCAGCCACCAGGCAAGAATAGTCCTCACAACCCATTCCCTGATAGACACCATGGACCCACGCTGAGACAGTTCTTTAAACATAGGATTGTGTAGCCCATCTCCCAGTGCATAGAGATAGATTTTACTAGATGTAATTATTAAGGGATGTGTGGGAGGACAGAACTATCTTTAGGTGATGTGTGGAAGGACAAAAATATCTAGAGGTGATTATGAGTTAACATTAATTTCCTGAATCCATGTGTTATAGAGTAGAAATTAAGAAATCCCAAACACATTTCCTGTGCATGGTCGTCATTTGAGGGTTGCCATGCATGGACGTCATTTGAGGGTTGCCATGGATGGACGTCATTTGGGGCCACTAAGGATAGCAGCTGCAACCCCGGTGACTTCACTGTCACCGCTGGCACTGCCCCTGTAGCCCCTGGTTTACGACTGCCGAGGCAGTGTGAAAATAAACAGAGCAAATTCTTTGAGCCCCTCTTTATTTTTGAAATTCACCCGGTGAAGTCTGAGGTACACATGTGCTTTATTTTCAGAGGTGTAGTTGTAGATGTGTTTGTCTATTCTAGGAGAGTCAGAGTGGATACCCAAAACATAAAGCTTTTTATTTGGAGTCAACTTGATTGTTTTATGGTTGTGAGGCCAATCATTGTGTGCATAAATACTCCACATTGTATGTTACCGTGGCCTAAGATGCCCCGTATTTACGTAAAATAGTCATTATATCATATCTGTATGTATAGTGCTTAATGTCTGACTCCTAATTCCTCCTGTTTCTAAGTGCTGTAATAATATGTGTTATTACTATGAAATGTAATATTACTTAATCTATCAATGTCAGACAGGTGAAGCTGATCAGTCCTGCTGGAATATGAACCTGGAAAGTGCAGCCTGGTACCTGTCAGAGTTGAGTTGAGTAGAGTTTAATTAACTGGCTTTCCAATTGCAACAAACTATGCTGTTTAATCAAATGTGACGTTAAAAAGAAATATTTATTAGGTATTTACACACAACCCTCTTCTTTCCCCTCCAGTCCTTATTGGAAAAGAAATATACCACTGCTATTATCAGGTTTACTAGTGGCCAATGACATCTTTCTCTGGCTTCTAAGCACTGTAAAAGTAATTGTTATGTAATTAATACATGTAACTACCAGAGCCAATGCATTCCAAAATGCATTGGTATGCACATTTACAGAGAAATAGCTGGAAAGATAGCTCAGCGGGCTAAGTACTCACTGCTAGGACCTATCTGTATTCTGAAGGTTACAGGTGTGAAGCCTAGCAAGGTCTACTTAAGAAATAAGCCCCTTGATGGGCTGGCATTATGGCATCAGGTAATGGCCTGGGGCCCATAGTTACGGACCCAATCGAAATGAGGGTCTTAACGAAGGCCCTGGGGCATTAACCGAAGCAGTAATGCCCCCCCCTGTCGAGGGGCTTATTGCCATTAGTACCCTGGCCCATTAGACTGGGGTGCTAATAGTGTTTTTTTTTTTTCAGTTACAAGACGATCCGGCATTTCCCAACCCAAAAAAATATATATATAAAAAATGGCCACCAGGGAATATAAAACAAAGTCCATTTCCCTTTCCATGACGGCCATCAAAATATTGAAAAAAAAGTAAACAAAAAAATGCCAGCACGAACGGGAGAAGGGGCTACACATAGTCCCTTTCCATGGCGGTGTGTCGCACATCGGGAGCGGATGAACTGGGTACAGAAGTATACCTGGCACGTCCGCTCCCGATCTGGATGAGAATGAAATAAGTAAGTTGGATGGGAGGGAGGGAGGGAAATATGAGGTAAAGGGTGGTGGGGTTGGGGGTGCCACTTACCTAATTCCCCAGCCGGGGAAATGGTGGCCTCCAGCCCTGAGGATGCTCAGGGTGGCGGGATTACCATCTGGTAACTCCCCCGTTGCGAGCCTCCCCATTGACTAGGAGCCCATCACACCCCCCTTACCGGGTACTAACCAAGCATATATGCATCTGACCATATAGCTGAAACATGTATGTTCAATGGGATATATGGTCAGCGGCATATATGGGCACAACTCTGTGGCACAGACCTTCCTTCCTTTAGCTGAGGAATCACAGTGCTGATGAGCAAGTAGACTCTAATTAAAACCATGTGTACTTTTGGTACATCCCATCCCTTTCCTTCCCCATTCCCCTAATCAGCATCCTATCAGTTGCTCAGAGACTAGGGATACTTCTCATCCCTTGTCCTTCCTCTTATCCTTGATCCTCTTCCTATTGGCTGCCCAGAGAGTAGGAGTGTGAAAGCCCCTTTGCAAGAGCTTCTTTTCCCACACTTCCTACATTCACATGATGCATCTGCATTGTGAGAGCAGAAAGAATTAAATATTCAACTACCTGAGGGAGCTTGGTTTATTGGCGCGCGAGCAGGGCCATGTATTCAAAGCTACAAGCATGAGCAGGGGTTGTGTAAGGGTTTATTGAGAGACCACCTTCAACACAGGGAGTTCCTTCCCTCCCCACTCAAGGCGTCACACAACAAACGGTTTAATGGATAATTTTATTCAGCCCTACTTCAGACCCATGTCATGCCCCTCCGCTCCCTCCGCCTGAGCTACCAATGAGCCAATAACCAGGCCGGTGTACAGGAAATATATTTGCCTTTATTTAAATGAAAACTAATAGAAATCACACTGAACTACACTTGCCATCTTCTTTGTGGTTCATGTGAGAAACCTGAAGGTGTTTCACTTACTGATCCCCTGGGATCTGTCATTCAGGTGGCCAGCACACGACCATTGCTATTGGATCCAGTTCCTGGGGGTGGACCAGTGAGGGAGGATCATCTGGATGGGTGGTCCTCAGGGCTTGGAAGCAGGACACTGACGGGTGAGATGCGGTATCCCCTTCTTATACCTTTTCCCCATCCTACCCCGTAGGCTGCTCAAACCCTCTACCCCCCTTTTCCAACACAAACACTTTCACACATCGCAAAAGACGATGGACAAACACCAAGCCCTGACATGTCCCAAATCCAGGATCAGGCAAAGTCAGGAAATTGGCCAGAATCACACACACCCGATGGCCCTTCCCCTTACGCACAGGGATAAAAGGTGGAGCACAAGAGCACAATTCGAGCAAGGCAGACTGCATGACGAGAGAGCTACTCCAGCCTGGCATTTCAAGAGGAGGAGAAAGACGGCTCAAAACGAGAGGGTGACAAGGAGAGAGGCGATCTTGCCCTTTCCGAGCCAGGCTCGTGAAACTTCCACAGAAGGAATCGTAAGACAGCGAACCATAGCCAACGTGTGTTGCAGCAGATATCAACAGTACACAAGGCCCTCCTCTGATGATAACTGAGCAGATGGGAGACAATTGCTGCCATGGTACCGGCCTTGACTCCAAAGGTGAGGAAAAGGAGCAGTTCATCACAGCCAGTGAGTCAAGGGGAGAGCCGATAAGAAAGAGAACTGTGTTTTGAACGAAAGTAGCAATACGGCTAATTAAAGAAAGTACAAAGAGCTGTTTGTTAAACACGAGGGGAAAACCAGTACAGAAAACAACACATGGGTGTTCACTTGAGAAACTCTGGGTGATTAAACTATAGTTGAAACTACTGTTACCAGAAGACTTTGGGAACGGCATGAGAAAAGGGTCAAAGTGATCATACGGGGTCTAGTAAAATCCGCCGTACAGCCCAAAGTCTTTGACCTACCAAGGGAAGTGAATCCCATGTCACAAGAACTGCATAAATTACAAATGTTGGCAATAGTGAAACCGACGGAGGGATGCCGATGAATAAGAACTGTATGAATTACAATAGATGGCAAGAGTGAATGCGACGGTGGGATGCCGATAAAAATGGGAAAAGTCTGAAGTCCGAATGTACAGTGTGTTGACAAGAGTGAACCCAGTCAGAGGTATGTGCACAGTGAACTGTTTGAAAATAGATTAAGATTTGTGAATGGCACAGAAAATATTGTGTTAAAAGCCATAGTGAACCCGACAGAAGGAGGCTGACATTCGAGAGGCGTCTGAGCCCAAAGGAGGGGGACCAACGGGTGAAGAAACATCACTCTGTAGACAAGTAGAAAATAACTTTTGTTTTGTTATTCTGAGTATATCGGGCCCTCAGAAGCAAAAGAGTGAAACACCGAAGGTTGCGATATCGTAAATAACTTTCGAGGGACCTGAGCGCAGGGGTGAAAAACATCACCCCACGTGCAAGCAGAAAGGAACATTTGTTTTGTTATTTTGGAACACATCAGCTCCTCAGAGGCAAGAGACTTTTTTTAGAAAAGAGACTTAACCCGCGAAGGCTCTGATAGTTGAGAGCAGAACTGTTAGCTTGTGCTGGGAAAGCTTGTGCGTGTGCTGTGCCCCGGAGTCCTACCTTGTCTTATGCTCAAAATGTGGAAAAGGGAGACACAGACTAACACATCCTGATGTATTCTTTGTGAACACTTCTTTTGTTCATGTGAACCATATCCAACACTATTTGTTTAAATTTAGTTTAACTCTTTAACTCTTTAACTGTGGTCACTTGTGTCTGTCTCTACTGTTGCCACCATGAGTTCCTTACACTCACCATTAACTTCTCGTTACTCAAATCAATTACACAAATTAGTTGAAAAATACAAATCACAATTCTTTAATTTATACAAATGTCACTTCAAGAAATAATTAAGCTGACCAATACTAGAGGGCGCTAGAGAGCACGTCCAAGATGGCGGCCTCCCTGTGAGCTCCGTGGAGCTCCCTAAAAGATCCTGAAGAATCGTGTGTTCCGTGGCATCTACACAGTTTTCAATCCTCAGTTACCGACAGCTGTGGCGTTTCTACTTAAGCTCCTGCCCTTATTTCCTCTGACCGCCGTGGTTTCGCCCGTGGGCGACGGATTGTGAGGCCTCCACCCCCCTCCTCCCTTCGGCTGCTCGGGGAGCGCGGCCTCGCTGGGGCCGCAGCGTACTGATACGCATGGAAAACCTGATCCGCCCACACGAGCCGCGGCACACGCCTCGTCGGAACCCCCGCACCGCGGGGTGGAGCGGATGATCGTGCCCCCGCGGCGCTCGTCGAGGACAGCCAAACCACCCATCACACGCCACCGGAGCTCCCAGTAGATCGGAGAGGGCCGGCGGGAGAGCGGCCGCGACCGACGAGTGTCGGGGGAGCCGGCGGGCCTCCCTGGCAGCGTGGTCGACGCAGCGGAGAGCGCGGAGGAAGTGCAGCGAAAAGCCAGGTACGAGCGCCCTGCGCCCCCCCTGCGGCCACGAGAGCCCGCGACAGGCCTGTCTGGCAGCCGGAGCCCCCGTGACCATCGGCTGGCGATTTCCGAGGCCCCATGGGCCCTGGGGCTGAGGGGGGACTGGGGAGCACGGCGAAGATCCGTGATGTTACATCTATAAAGTGAGGGACCTGCAAGTAGTCATCTCACCAGGCCCAAGACATCTAAGATCTCGCGCCTAATATCGGAAGTCCAAATCAGACATTTGGTACAGCCGCGCTCCCAGCACCGGACTGCAGCCTAGCCCAGAACAGAGCCCAGAAGCCCAGAACAGAGCGCTATCTAAGGACGGCCTAAGCATAAACTAATGGGCACATCTACTCGAATTCACGGGCGTTCACTGCCTCTCCACCCCAGCCTGAGGCAACAGTGCAAAAACGAATCTGCGACCCGAGGACCGCACCGCAGGCCAGAGGCCCCCCCAGCCTTCTAGCGATCAGTACACTCGGCGTGCATACAGCTGAACACTTCAGGTGCATCGCACGTCACCCGCCTGGCATCCCGCCATCCATATTCACCTCAAGGATGGGGAAAAATGATAGGTCACAGAGGAAATTAAACTTTGAAGGCTGCATATCCGCCAAAACAACCGCCTCAACCAGCAGACCACAATCACCCGATCAAGAACAGCCCCATGAAGTCGGAGAGCCACAAGAACTTGATATTAGGGAAATCCTGCTGGATCTCAAGGCTGGAATAGGAGGCCTAGGGAGCAAACTAGACTCCCTTTCTTCCAAAGTCGACCAACTCCAGCATAGACTAGACAAGCACGCCGACAGACTAGATACCGTTGAACAGAGGGTCTCCGACCTTGATGACGGTACATCAATCTTAACCGCTAGAGTATCCTTATTGGAGGCGCAAGTGAAGGCGGTGAGTGCCAAGAACGAAGATCTAGAAGGACCCTCCCGGCGAAATAACCTAAGGATTGTCGGCATCAGGGAACATCAGCCCACCCAAAGAATGGAAAAATACATAGAGAAGATCTGCACGGACCTGTTTGGGACAGAGATCCTATCGAAGCTCTTTGTGGTTGAGCGGGCCCATAGAGTTCCCAATACAAGACCCGTTCCAGGAGCAAATCCTCGACCCATCATAGCAAAACTGCTCAATTACAGGGATCGTGACGCTATTCTGAGAGCCGCCAGGGACAAGGGGGTGCTTCAACATGACGGAGACAGGATTCAATTCTTCCCGGATTTCTCCCAAGCAGTTCAGGTGCAAAGGCGTTCATTCACAGCAGTGAAACGTAGATTGCAAGAGAACCAAATCCAGTATTCCATGCTTTTTCCTGCGAAACTCCGTATACAATACGGAGGCAAAACTCAGTTCTTCAACACGCCTGAGGAGATCAATGAATACCTAGAACGCAATGGCTGCAGATCCGCTCCGAACGATGCAAACCCCCAAAGAGGAAACAGACCTAGGAGAGAGCCGCCAAAAGACCCACCCCGCAGCTGCCACAGATAGGAAATATCTTGTTATCATAAAGGCAACAACATCACCACCATGGAACAAACTCACAATTCGACTGGGAGCCACCCCTAGCACAGCAATGCTAACTGTTTGGTTTACCGGGGACTGTTCACCACGGGCCAGTTGGGAGTTGCCCGTGCACGGGAGGGTGGGTATACCGTGGGCCTGTTGGGGGTTGCCCGCACAAGTTACCAAATTGTTCTCGTCCAACCAATTTGCGTTCAAGCACACAACAACCACAGAACATCAACCCGGAGCCTGCAATGAGCGACAGGCCCCTCCGCACCTTCAAGTACTTCCGGATCCGCATCACGGATGTGGCATCAGCCCCCTCCCTTTTGTCGTCACAAGATGGGTCTAATTAAAACCGCTACCTGGAACATCAGAGGTGGCAACCAATCTTCCAAACTCAGGAAAGTTCTTCAATACTTACAGAGGCACAAGATCACTGTCGCTATGCTGCAGGAGACCCACCTTACACCATCGGCAGAGCAGCACTGGGCCCGCTCATGGGGTTGCCATAGATACTTCTCTTCGTATTCCTCGTACGCGAGGGGCGTTGCAATACTGATCGACAAGAAGGCCAGTTTCAGTCTGATCGGTTCTAGGAAGGATGAAGAGGGCAGGTTCCTGCTGGTAAGGGGTCTGCTTGCGGGAAAAGAAATAGTTCTGGTGAACACCTATGCCCCCAATGTCGACGGACCGAATAACTTCAATTGGATCATGTCAAACCTGGAAACATACACCTCAGCAACTATCATCTGGGGAGCAGATCTCAACACCCCCCCGAACCCCCATATTGACAAATCGCATGGTCCGGCCAACAGAATCTCCAAGGCCAGTCGCCAAGTTACAGAGATGTGCCAGGCCTTTGAGTTATCCGACATTTGGAGACACTCCCATCCAAACTCCCAGGACTATACCTTTCACTCAGCGGTCCATAACACCAGCTCCCGCATTGACTATCTACTGGTATCGTTCCGAAGTCCGTTCAGCTGGGGCCCCTGCCAAATTCTATCACGATCCCTATCCGACCACTCCATGGTCACACTCGAATTTACGCTATCCGAAATCCCGAAAACCCCAGTAAATTGGAGATTCAAATCGGGTCCGCTTTTAGACCCTATCTTCGCAGATGAACTCCGGCAGGACATCACCACCTTCCTCGAGACGAACCAAGGCTCAGTCGACTCACCCGGCATGCTATGGAAAACATTAAAATGCTACGTGAGGGGCGTATGCATGGCTAAAGAAAATGGCATCCTGAAGCTGATCAGGCGAGAGTTAACAGATAGTGAACGACGTCTGAAAGATCTGGAAAATAAGCAAACAACATCCCCAGACGCGCAGACCCGAGCCGACCTAAAGATGGAATTAGTAAAATTCCAAGCAGCAGCCGAACGTGAAATGAAATTCTTGGGCCGCAGACATAAGATCAGACAGTACGGCGAGGGGCAGAAACCCGGGGCGCTCCTGGCCCGCCTTTTGAGACTTGATCAGACACCCCCCCAGGTGGAATGCATCCGAGACATGAACGGGAACCTAACATACACTGAAGAAGACATTGTGAACACATTTCATAAATTTTACCGAGACCTGTACAGCTCCCAAATCACTAGTAACCCGGAGGAGCTCCGGAACTACCTTAATGATACTGAACTATACTGGGTTATCCATGACCTTCGCGAACCTTTGAACGAGCCCATCACACAGGGGGAAATCACTGAGGCAATAAAATCTCTCCCAAACACTAAAGCACCTGGCCCCGACGGTCTCACCGGCGAATTCTATAAAGCTCACGCACTCACGCTATCCCCACTACTCCTTCAAGTATACGAAGAGGCCTTAGAGCAAGGGATTCTTCCGCCCACCCTCCGCGAAGCCAATGTCACTCTCATTCACAAACCAGGCAAACCCCGAGACGACTGTGCCTTTTATAGGCCGATCTCATTGATCAACCTCGACAACAAGATTCTAGCCAAGATCCTAGCAAACCGTCTCCTTCCCCTCATGCCCGCACTGGTCCTGGGTGACCAAGCCGGCTTTATTCCCGGACGCAGTACGACATATGGCATTCGCCGACTGTTTGGAGTCATCGCTGCACTCAACCCATCACAGCAGGCCATCGCAGTATTATTAGATGCCGAAAAGGCATTCGACTCCGTCGAATGGCCATATCTCTTTGCAACACTCACACAAATGGGTCTGGGGAAAACCTTGATCAGGATGGTCTCATTACTATACAATGACCCCCGCTCCTACATCACCCTCGGATCTACCAGATCTCCCGGAGTTAAATTGGAACGGGGAACTAGGCAGGGATGCCCCCTGTCAGCCCTCATATTTGCCTTAATTATGGAACCACTTGCCTCCAGGCTAAGAACGCACCGAATCGATAGAGGCCTCACCCTGGGCCCACACAGACTGATCGTCTCCCTCTACGCGGATGACGTAATGCTGTTCATCAAAGATCCCCAAACAAATCTCAATCCGGTCATGCGCGAGGTGATCCGATATAGCGGCATCTCTGGTCTCAAAATAAATCATTCCAAATCAGTAATATTTCCGCTAACAACAGCCACGGATTTAAGTGGGAAAGCACTGGGGTTCGCTATCTCGGCATTCTCATGTCGCTTAATCATGACGAGATATTTAAAGATAACTATGGTCAAGTACTCCAATCCCTCCGTGAGCGTGTCCAGAGATGGAAGTCGCTTCCCCTAACACTATGGGGGAGGGTTTCACTGACTAAAATGATGATTCTCCCCAAACTTCTCTATCTGTTCACGAATATACCCCTAATACTCCCACGCTCATTCCTGCAGAAAATTAGAAGTCTCATTTTGGAACTAATCTGGGCGGGCAAACCGGCGCAGGTCGCCTACACAACACTGACGCTACCGGTGTCACACAGTGGCCTTGCACTTCCGGACATTGAAAAGTACTACTGGGCCGCTCAGGCTCAATTTCTTAGCCATTGGTATGCCTCTGAGTATGTCCGTCCACATGTGCAGGTTGAGCGTGCCCTGGCCTCCCCAGACTTCTTAGCAGCTGTTATCTTCAGCAATCTCCCGGTCCCATATGGAACGTTGAATACAGTCCTATCCTCATACGCCATCTGGAGGAAAATCACCCGTAATCACGGAATACAGATAAGATACTCCCCGCTACTACCTGTCAAGTTTATTCCCGGCATTCCCCTAACCAACGAAAAAGTCTTTCTGATCTGGCTAAATAAAACCAACATAAACTCTATGGGAGTCCTGTTCCCAGACGGCGTGTTCATTACCCCACAACTGCTCAGGGAGAGGGGCGGCACCACTTCACTCGACATTTTCCTTTACTTCAGATTGCGTCATACCCTGCAGGCCCGCTTCCCAACATTCCCTAAACAACCACCAACGTGGACCCTGCTGCACAATGCGATCCAGGCCAAGGGAGAGGGAAGATTAGTGTCCATAATTTACAAATCATTACTCGCTGACTCAACTGTGACCGCCGCTAAGGCGAAGCGCAGATGGGAAACGGCCCTTCATACCATGATACCCGAAGACGACTGGACTTACATTCTCCGGCAAACCCAAAAAGTAGCGCTAAATACTCGCTACAAGCAGACCCATTTTAACTTTGTGCACCAAACATATTATACTCCCCAAAAGAAACAACATCACCACCCCGAGGCCTCAGACCAATGCGAAAGATGTGGCACCCCCTCCACCGACTTCGTCCACCTCGCATGGTACTGTCCAGGTATAGCCCGATTCTGGTCCTCAGTTCTACAACACACGAGTGACATATTGGGCGAGGTGCTGACCACTGACCCAACAGTCGCGCTCTTGGGTATGACAAGACACCTGCTAACCCCGGTGCGGAAGCTGGCTTCTCTGCTCCTAGTGCTCGCCGTAGAAGGATAGCCCTTGCCTGGGGACGTGGCCCCCTTCCCTTGCTCACCGCATGGAAGAAAGATATCCTTTACTGTCAAGACATGGACACTGAGTTCACACGGACCCTTCCCCTACATGCGCGACCACCTGACATTTGGGGTCCTTATATTCGATACTTACTCACTATCACCGATGTTGCACATTCCCAATCTCAGACCCAGCAATCACAACCCAGGTAAAAATCCAGGTCCCACTATTCACACGAGTACCCGTAGAGTGGACTTTCCGACAGAACGAATAGCCCGATGAACATGTGATCCGCATATATCCGATGTGTATTGTGTGTGCTATGAACGTAACGTTTGGCTTTTTTTATTTTTTTTATTTTCCTTTTTTTTTTGTGTTAAGTAAACCTGTTGTCACAGGTGGTTCTTTGTATGCTTATGTTAAAACCTTAAAATAAAGTTTAAAAAAAAAAAAAAAGCTGACCAATAACCAAAACAATTATAAATGTAGTGCTGTGCAATTTTAATTTTCCTGTGGGCTTAACGAAAAAAAAACAGCAGTAGAGTTTCAAGATTGGTACAAATGCATATTGCAATTATGATTTCACCCACACTTTTGTATTAAAATAAATACAGGGTGATTTATCAAGTTTTTCAGACCACCCCTACTTTGGCCTGGTTTGGGAAAGTCAGACAGAAAAATTGGAAAGATTTGGGGAATTTTGGATTTTTGATCCTCCTCCACAGAAAGCTTGTGTGAGGGGAAAGTTGGACAAAAAGATTGGACTGATTTAAGAACAAAGACATCCCTCTTCCTTAAAGAAGTCAGGGTCAACAGGACAAAAAGGATTACCCAATTAAATGATAGGCTATACTTTTTCAGCGCACACTGGGAAGTGAGCTTTGTTAATTTCGAATTTAAACAAAAATCACTCTCTAGTTTTCCACCAAATGGGTAATTAATTAAATTAATCTTTTTAGTTAAATAGGCTGAGGATCTACACAGTTTTTCTCCCCTACGTCCACTATAAAGGGAAAGGATTTAAGGCCAGCAGATTCCCCCACCTTTTGGTTTCCCATGGCTCAGTTCTACTTACATAGAAAGCCTCTGTTTAAAGTTCAGGACAGTCAGCTGCATGTCAGGACCATCTGGAAAGATAGGGCAGGAGTCTGGTCCCCCCACTATCAAGGATGGCCACCTGCTCTCCTAAACACTCAGAAAGCACTCAGGGTTTTTAACAAAAGAGGACAGGACTGTGCCCTTCTAACAACAACTACTTTTACTATGAGGTCCTGTTGTCGGAATAAAAAATATCGTGCCTCCTATTGTAATAAATATATAAATATTGGCCTACGCCAAGCTGCTTGAAAGTCACTTGCGAGATCCGTGTTGCAAGGTCCTGACCTTTAATCTATGTAGGCCACCATTTTAGGTCAAACCGCCATTTTAGGATTTATGTGGAAAAAGTCACCCTGTGAGCTAAAATGGTGGACGATGTCATTGCAAAATACAACATGGCCGTCTTGACCTCTGTACATCGCTAATGTGTAATCTGCCTGCAGACTACTTGTTGAGGTCATGAACTAAGACCTTGTCCTACGTTAACCTATGTGTAAAAGGATTACTCGTGCAATGAAACCAATCTATGAGTAAGCAGGGGCGTTGCTAGGGGGGGGCTAAGGGGGCTATAGCCCCTGATCATTTGGTTGTAGCCCCAGATAGAATCTCAGGAGCTACAGCCAAAAGACTAGCTAGGCCCCAGTCCCGACAGTTCCAACATCAGCTTAGCCCCGGGTCTTTTCCAGACCTAGCAACTCCCCTGCGAGTAAGTATTATGATAATGTATTTACACATTGAGCAAACAACATCTGTTTTACTGCATTGTATTAATGTTTAAGAAAATTTGCAATACGAAACTTAGAATACACAGTTAATGCATACGTTTATTGTCACATGTAATAAAGAACAAACCAGTTAGATGCGGTTATTCGAGACTCGGCAATGAACCCTAGAATTAGTGATGAATAAAGTAGAATATTAACCCGAAGTGGGTTGGCCATAGTGCTCACAAAATTTATAAAAAGCGAATGCATTCTAAAGTACAGTCTCTCACTGAACACACTGAACCACGCTGGAGTTTGTTGTGTTGTACTGAGGGCCGATAGCTATCTGACTTTGCACTGTTTTGTAATTGTATTCGATAGAGAATAAAGTACTTTGTATGTTCCTTTGAAACCTGTGTTTGGTGTATTTCCTCTAAACTACGCCCTATGTAGTTCAGTGTCCCGAAGGGACAACCCCTAAGGAGGTAGCCTCAAAACTGCGAACCCAATATGGAACTTCACAATATATAAATTCAACAGTTATCTTATAGTGAGTATTGACATTATAAACTCACAAAATTGTCCATAAATGAAAAAAAATGTATTACACAACTTCATTAAAAAAACACAAAACATTATTTCATCACTTATTATATATAACAAAATATAAGAAAACTACCCAAATAGTGTTGAAAAGAAATTTTTTAAATACACATCACTATCAAAAATATCTCTCCTAAAACCACCAATGTAAAGGAAAAAATCCTACAAAAATGACACACATATAAAAGTAGCACTTGGTAAAATCAAACATCCATGTGTCTAGTCTTGAACCATTCTTATTGTTGACAGGTTCATTGATTACAAATCTTAAGTAGGTTACTAGTGCCCTATTTAAACTGTATGAACTATCTAATAGTACTTGATCCCAACATGTTTCATTCCCATTTGATTAAAGAATGATGTAGTGAAATTCATCAGGGAAAAAAAAAGGATTTACAACGGGTCATGAGACATTGGTTTCTAACATTCGTCATTCCAACACTGGGTTCGCACTCTTGGGTACTCCTCACGTGGGTTTTCTGTTTTTAATTAAACAGTGATCACACCAAGTTACTTAATCACTTATATATGCAGCAGTAGAATTTCTCACAATTAGAAACCGGATCTCAAAGCTTTGTGTCTCATACAAAACTGATTTAAAATCTATAAGGAATGCTGGTTTCTCCTTAATTCGTAACCTTTTCAGATCAGCCTTAAAGTTGTTTCCTGGTGAGATTGCAATGCCCGCTCCTGCTGCACAGGCCGTGTGATGGGCCTCATTACAAGGTTGAAAGTAGCCTTGCCGGTAAAACAGGCAAGGCTACCTCCAAACTGTCAACAGGGTCCAGCACCCGCGAATGGGCAATTAGCGAGGTATTACGACACATAGGGCTCAATGGGAATGGGGATGCCTGTAGCACCGGCATGGTTCATTACCGTGCCGGTGCTACAGGCTTGCAGTGCTTGCAGGTGCCTTTCATTCTGCCAGATCAGACCTGGCAGAATGAAAGGCACCCGCGAGCACAACTCAGAGTTTGCTAATTTGGATAAAATAGTACCGGTAAGCGTTCCTTTTAGCAGTGTAACAATTTCCACATTTCAAACTGCAAACACCCATGTTTTGCTGTTTTTGTGACAGTGTTTAAAAATCATGTTTTTCATTTGAAAGGGATCTTTGATTTGTATTCTTGCTTTGTGAATTAAAATGCTGGTTTTCCTTGTGTAATGACAGGTAGGCCTTTTTCACATGGCCGGTCAGTTTTCATTTGCAATCAAACATGCAATACCGTTTTTTTTTGTGTAAGTATTGAAAAATCCTGCTTTTCATGTGAAAGGGACTTTGGTAAAGGGCGTTTGAATGCACCCCACATGCCCCCCTGTTATTCCATGATTTGTTGGTGGGGAAGAGCAGGGCAGAGTGGGGTTTCATTAGGTGCAATTTCCTTCATTGGGGAGTAGGCACTCCAGCCTCCCCTTCCCTCTTTGGGTTGGACTATGTGGCACAGCACCCCCTTTTCTTCCTTCTTTCCTTCTCCCTGGGGTTCTCACAAGACTCCCCTCTTGCCACCAGGCTGGAAATGAAGGAGGTTAGTTCTCTAATAATATAAATAAAAAGAGGTTTAGTAATCTTTACACACATACTTCCCTGGAAGATTTACATAGAATGGACAACAACAACAGCATACAAGCATTAAAGGAAATTTTCACCATTTCACAAAACACATTTTATTTATGACTTTGGGTCCTTCCTCTCCGCTATATTTGTCTCTACATGTCATGTCCCCCAGTGGTCTAACCTCTCTCCCTGGCTGTTCAACCAATAACTGGCACTCCTTGCCCACTGCATCGCTGCTCTCTGCCCAAACATTCAGTGCTATGCGGATGACACCCAGCTCATCTTCAGGCTACCCTCGGCCTCCTCCCCCACTTCCCTCATCTCTGACTGTTTGTCTGCTATCCAGGAGTGGCACTCTGCCTTAATACCAGTAAGACTGAGATCCTCCTCATCGGCAAACCCGCTCCCTCCTTTCCTATAGCTCTCTGGCCAGCCTCCCTTGGCCCTCTTCCTGTTCCCACCTGTAAGGCTAAAAACCTTGGGGTCATCTTCGACTCTACACTCTCCTTCTCTCCTCACATCTCTGACATCTCTAAGAAGTCGCACTACCAGCTGTACCTCCTCAGAGGTATTCTTCCTTTCCTTTCCTTCCCCCAGAAGCTCACGGTCTCCAGAGCTCTGGTTCTCTCTAGGCTGGACTATTGCAATAGCCTCTTTCTAAATCTGCTTGCTTCTACTCTCCGCCCCCTGCAACTTATCCAGAACAGGACCCCGAGACGTGTCCTTTGCCTCAATCCCAGGGATCGTATTTCTCCAGGACTGAAATCTCTGCATTGGCTCCCAGTGGCTGCGAGGATTAAGTTCAAAACCCTCTGCAGCATCCGCAAGGCCTTCTGGGGCCAGGGGCCTCAATACCTTCAACTCTCTCTCCCCAAATACCTTCCTTCACGAGCTCTTAGCTCATCTACCTCAAACTCCCTCAGGGCCAGTCACTTCTCCAAGCAACGAGTTGGTGGTAGATCTATTTCTTCATCTGGGGCCTCCCTCTGGTACAGCCTCCCTGCCTCCTTGAAACTTGAGGAGAATCATCTTCGGTTCCGGAAGCACCTAAATACCTTTCCCTTTGCTTCTGCTTTTTCTCCTCCTCTCCCTTGCTAACTTCCTGGCTGGCACTGAATTTGCACTGGTTACCTGGTTACCCCCTGATCTCAGGCCCAGGTCCCCTCCCCTGCCAGTCACACTCTTTCACTGCCCTCCTGGCAACCCTGCACTTGGGGACTGTTTCTCTATCCTACAGTCCCACTACCAGCACTTGACACCTGTTGTTGGCACATATCCTTGCACTTGCCACCTGCTGGTCGTACTTTTACTTACTGTTTAATTTTGTTTTTTTTACCCCATGTACTGCACTGTCCTCTCCTATTTCTCCTTTCGCACTTCTCCTCCTTCCTCTTCACATGCACTTGTCCTCCCTCTGTTCCCCCTCCCTTGCCTTGAAACACTTGTGTATAGGCTCGTTATAAATGCCACATCATATCATATCATATCATATGTTCTTTCTTTTACCTCATAAGCAGCAAAATAATCAATCCCTGTTATATATAAATAGTCATCTTAAAAGAGAGAGATAATCTAGCCTTGCAGTTCAAGGTCTACACCATGTTGCAGGGCCATGTGCCCATTTTCTGCCATTTCCGTAAAAAGCATAACAATTATGAATGTGTAATTCATTACCCATATTCCTAATTTTCCCCTACACCCGTTCACCAACTCTCACATTAGGAACATTTTCAGGTAAGCCAGAAACGCATCTTATATATAATTAGAGTTCCATGAGTCACAGGTGGATGAATTTTATAAATTCAAAATCCCCTGGAAATTACCTAAATAATGGTACATTATTATGATTAAGAAAATCATTTGCCTTATGGTTGCTGGGAAAAAGGCCTAAATGATAATAGTCCTTTTAAATTAATAGTAAATCTTCTTATAGAACAAATGGCAATTCTCCTGCCTTCAGGCCATATGGTCTCACTGGGCATGTCTGTATCCTGAGTCTTTTCTTTATCAGTCTCTTTGAAGTGGGTTACCTGTTTGAAGTTGGAGTTTCAGGCTCCCTTAATTGAATTGACTTCACAGCTTCCATCTTCACACCTACTGTCTATATTATGGT
Source organism: Ambystoma mexicanum (assembly GCF_040938575.1). Lineage (NCBI taxonomy): Eukaryota > Metazoa > Chordata > Amphibia > Caudata > Ambystomatidae > Ambystoma > Ambystoma mexicanum. The sequence continues at coordinate 368,588,241 of NC_090927.1, read as the reverse complement.
CATGCATCAGCCATGCGAAATTGTACTGGAGAGACAATCTAAAGAACACTTAGCCACACCTTACAGAGCAAGACACATTTTATTACAGTTGTAAACACTAGGATGCCAGCCGTTCAGTGTGGAAGTTCCTTGTGACATGTGTCCAACAGCGAGCAAAAGGGTGTGTCTCTGGCCTGCATAACTTTTCCCATGGAAAACAAAGTGGCTTTTCAAATGTCACTGGTATTTGGTATGCAAAACAGAATATACATTACTTTTTGTCAACACGCAGCATGTCTTTTTCTCTGACATTTTTCCTGTTAGCAGTGCTACCATTTTCACATTTCAAACTGCAAATACCCATGCCTAGCCGTTTTTGTGAGTGTTTAAAAATCCTGTTTTTCATGTGAAAGGGACCTTTGATTTTTCTTCTTGTTTTGTGAATTACAATGCTGCTTTTCCTTGGGTAATGACAGGTAGGCCTTTTGACATGGCCATTCATTTTTCATTTGCAATCACACATGCCAAGCAATTTTTGTGTCAATATTGAACAATCCTGCTTTTCATGTGACAGGAACTTCAGTTTGGGTCCTTTGAATGCACCTCACAGTTTGCGAGGTAGGGACTAGCTAGTGCAGCCAAAAATTGGATGTGCAGACATAAGATGAGTACTGCAATGTGTGTGAAGGTTGGCTGATGGGTAGATATGGGCATATGGGTTGGAAGGTGGGCAGGTTCATAGCTGAGGGGAACTGCATGCATATGTGAGGCATCAACTTACCTATCATCATCCTCCTATGTATTTAAGGTATTAACTGGCAATGGATGACATTACTGTGGCATTTGTTGAGGTTTTGCTTGATGTAAAATAGCAGTAGTTGTACCTGGAAGGTTGTACATTACATATGGTGTATGACGAAGATATGAGACCTTAAATGACATTGAACAGCTTTATGGGGCATTTCATGTTTTCCTTGACATGGGATTTTAGATTATTGGCAAGCAAGGCTGCTCAGCGCATAGAGTGACTCTTTTTGGCATATGAGAAATTGTATAATATGTCTGAGTAATTGGAGGCTGCATTTAGAACCTCAAGCCCACCAGTAAAACTGGCATAGGATTAGAGTAACTTGCATTAATTGATAGTCATTGGCAACCTATGACTTTCCTGGCATATGAAGTATTACCCATAGCCTGACTTGGTTCTACTGTATGTACTTCTGTCATGTAATTACCCCCATCAATGGCATATCGAGTCAGCATCCCAGTCAAAATGTGTTTAGCAATAGTCTACTTTTGTCACTACTTGGTATTAAATTCTTCGTAAGCATTTTTATATGTTCCTAATCCCTCTTTGATGCCACTTAATGGTGTGTCATCAGATTCAAACGCCATGTGACATCACTTCCTGTGATGCCATTGGGTTTCTGAAGTCCTTTCCTCAGCATTGATATGGAATGGTATCCCTGGTCTTCTATTTACTTGTCTTAGCCAGGACTTACTTGGGTCCTCTCTAGGTTGGGTGTCAAATGACTCCTCGCAAATCAAGTAACGAACACATTTTTCCATTTCAGTTTGGGATCTCGGTAGGGCATCACTTCAGCTGTGGGAATCATCGTGAACGGGTGGGTGTGTATGTGTGTGTCTGTGATGTTTCAGACTCTGTACATTTTAATTATGTTTCTTAATGTAATTAATGCATTAACGTCCAAAGGCACTGAGAGTCACTTGTACAAATCAGAGTCTATCATTGCTTCATAGAACTAAGAAGGTGTTCCCAAAATAACACATCAGGTTTTGGCGTGGATGTATTGCTTTTAAAAAGTCAAAGAAAGGATAAAGAATGTTAAGAGCAAACTAGATGTATTCAGTGGACCGTTTTTTAAAAACTAATATTACTTCCTTGCAATAGCATCTTTTATTACCCCATTGCAATAGCCTATTACAGCACAGATATGAGAGTGAGATACGTTTTAATACAGTATGTATTCCACAAATATTAGCGCTGTGCACGCTGTGCAGAGATCGCCTTGAAACCTTTTTGTACATTTTTTCAGAGCAATAGTTTTCATTTAATATGATTGCCGTGCTCCACTGGGAGATGTGAGGAAACATGCTCCTTGGGTTTCTCCTTTCTGATCTTGGCTCTCAGTCTGTCTTCTGTCCTTTATGTTCCGTGGGAGATGTCCACACCTCGCTACATCAAGGTATACTGGGGGGCTAAGAGCCATGTTTCAGCTGTGCAGTCCAACTGAGACCAGTCGAGCTGGGTCTGGTCAGAAGATCTTACAAGTTGCACTGACAACTCACGTGGAGCTTCTGTGGTGGCCTGCTGAGAAGCCGCATTCCCAGAAACCTTGGCCAACCTCCAAAGGGGATAGCTGTGTGCGGCGGCGCGGCGGCGTACTTCCTGATGTCTAAATCACATGGTGTGTTTACACATGTGCTCTAAACAGTCATTACTTTTATCATTTCACGTGATGCACTTCTTTCAAATGTCTAGGGATAAGAAGGAATAATGGCATGATATGACTTTTATGACGAAATGTATGATAACATTGCTTTCAGCTACTACGTGTCTGCACTTTCTTTTAATACTAGACTGTAATCAGCAATGCATGCATCCTTTTCAATTGAACGGCATGGATAGCAGTTAAATGTTAAAATATTGTTTTTTTTTAAATGTTTGGACTGTTATGGCCATCATTATATTAGAATTGCCGACAGCCATAATATGTCTGTCAGGAAGTAAAGCCTGTGCAGCACGTGTTAATTAAAAAGGATTTTCACAAAACTCAAGCAGGTCGTGAAAAGAACCCAGCAACCCGTTTTTGAGTCCGACCATGTCTTCCCAGTAGTCCATAGTAGAACAGCTTGCCACCAGAGACCAGTTCACACCCTTTTCTAAATAGGCCCTTGCAAGCTCCCCAGAATTAACATGGAGGCTGGCTAAGAGACATGCTTTGAATCTTGCTTAGACTTTTAGACACATGCACGCATAAATATTGTTCACATCCACAAGTGGCAGTGTCATGAGGTCCCCTGGATGCGCGGAAGGAGCCATGCTCTCCTTTGACGAGCTAACTCGTTTACAAACCTACACTGCTACCGTTGTCACTGGGAGCAGGCAGCCCTACACTCCCCAATGTATATGCCACGTGCTAGTAGTCCGTGGAAGCAAAGTAGTAAACCTGTCCAGGAGGCTTCCTTCTTTTATAAACAGTTCAAAACAAATTCAAACAAACCCGCATGCAGCAGTGGTTATGTATACATCATGGCAACATGTTGTAAATAGTATCCTAACATAGCCTCTCTGCAGACAGTCCCAGTATCTCACACCTGAGAGGGTATATTTTTGAAAACAAGCTTTGTCCAATGCATCATCAACTAAAACCAAGATGGAATATATCATGGGGCATGTGACAAATGCACACTTTTTGGGAATGTTTCAGTCGTCAAAATGTCAAAGTGCAATGGTGCTTTGAAATACTGGATTAGCACTTATCCTGTGATTCTCGCATTGACCTCCGGAATGTGCACACATAGGAAACATTGCAGGCACATATTGCCATGAGCAAATTGCTTCAGACTTTACTAAGACATGTGCATTGAATCCACTATTGATGATGTCCATGTAGGAATACACACTTAGCAAGCTTATGACGCTATTGCTCCTAGTTGTAAGGGAATTATTTGGTTAGATTTTAGGATGCCGGATAGCCTAGGGCATTCTATAGGCTTTATGGGGACGAATGTCCTTTGGTTGTCTGCTGAATATTTAGACATGTTCAATTACATATGGGGGGACTGCTCTGTGAAGTGGTTATTTCTATGATAGGTTTGCGGCTGCGACTTTCAGTTGCAACTCCGTTACTTGGTTTGGAGTTTCTGTTTTTTGTTTTTTGCCTTGGTTTGTTTTTTATTCTTTTGGTTTTGTAGGCTTGACACTCCTTTTTTTGGTAAGCTTGAGAATATGAGAATACAATAGATCTGTCAGTTGGTCCAAGATATGGCATGTGCCCTAACTTAGCTAAAAGGGATAGGCTGATCATTGTATCTTGGCACGTGAATGGTATCACTAATCCAGTAAAAAAAATGCAAGTCTTCTCCCATTGATTCATTTGAAAGTGGACAATGCTCTGCTACAGGAAACTCACCTAACTGATTCTGAGGCTGAAAAAATGTGCATAGGATGGGTGGGACAGGTGTTCCATTCATCTTGCTCTTCAAACTTGAAAGGAGTGATGATCGGTATCAGAATTATATCAGCAGTGATACTTCGTCACATAAAGTCAGATAAAGCGGCACGACAGGTTTCAGTAACTTTGAAGATTCAAAACAAAACACTTTTGTTCAATATTTATTCTCACACAATGAACCGTGTCAGATTTTTTTGGTTAGGTAGGACGCCAGTTGCAAAATACAGATGAACGGAATATCTTAGTAGGAGAGATTTTAATGTTGTTTTTGATCCGTTTTTGAATAGGATCCTTAACAGATTCCGGGATGGCAAGAAGAAGCAAAGGGAGGTTCTAAAATTGTTTATGGAGGACTTTAATCTTTTAGATATCGGGAGGAAGCAACATCCGCCCGGAAGAGATAACACTTTCCCTTCAGGTGCACATAACGTTTACTCTACAATTGACAATATGTTGACCTCAAGCTCTGTCTCCAAAAGTTTCACCAGTATTGAGAATGAGAGTATCCTGATTTCAGACCACGCCCCAGTTAGATTCGTGCTGTCTCTAGACTACTAGTCTAAGGGTTCTCCATCATGGAAGATGACCACAATTATACTGGATAAGGGTTGAGAGACCAGTTGATACACGAGGCAGAGGATTGTTTTTAAATTGAATATGATTGGTGAGGTGGAGATAGATGTTGTTTGGGAAGCCTTTAAATGAGTGATGCATGGCGTCTTGATCAAACTCTCTAGTCACAAGCATAAGGAGAAGAAACCTGAATTAGGACCCTTGAGTGTCTTGGTTAAGGTTCTGGAGAAAACTCTGATGAGGCATCCCAGTGAAGAGATAAGAGAAGGAATCTCATTAAGCCAAAATATGAGTTAAATAAACACTTGAGTGAGTTGGTAGATAGTACACTTTTTAAGACCAAATGTGGTTATTTTGAGGGAGGTGAGAAATGTGGTTGCTGTGTAGAGGAGGTCCCAAATATGGCCTGCACTCCAGCCACCCATTTCTAGATACCAGAAGCATACTTGCCAAGATACGTGACGTATAAGGAGCAAATGAACCAACAGAGAGCCACAGTGGGGTTCTGTCCAGTACCCATCAGAAGGACTTGTATACCTATTGAAGCGCCAATAACCAGACAACTATGGATTGCAAGGTGCCCATTAAGACAACCATACCAGCAGCTGACGCGAAATGAAGACCACTCACAAACTGTCCCTGAAGAGACCCAAAGGACTCTTATTGGAGGCAAATGGTGACGACACAATGGCCCGGACAGACGGACAGATGAAAGAAATGTCAACCAAAAAGGAAATAAAACAAAGACTAAATGTTGCGAACCATGATGTAATGGACATAGAAGAAGAAACAATGCTGAACTTTAAAGAAACGTAACCATTGAGAGCAGGATGGAAACGTGTATCTGGCTAAATGCTTGTAAATAGAAAGCAAGAAGCGAAGGAAACGGTACTGCTTGCAATGCTTAATAGGAGGATAGAACGGCAAGCGCCAACTATATGTCTACCTCAAGAAGCACATTATACAAGTGCGACTCCATTTTATGAAATCAGAATTAAGCCCAGGATGGTAGGGGCCTAACAGGCCAGGATTCATGTACCAGCACAAAGCCGGACGAAAGAGCGGAATCGAAACTTAGCAAGAAGCAGCTCATGGCTAGGAATTCGAGGTCAACCCAAGGAAGGGAGGAGAGCAGCAACTCCGAAGAATTGAAACCTAAGAGCATAGAAGCCTTCCCCGTGAAGGTCGAGATAAGGAGGCCGAGGCAGGTGACGAGGCCGAACAAAGAATCAAATACGCAAATAGATGGAAAATGAGGCAGCTTCGCAGTGTACTGACACGTGACCAGCCAAGCGCGAAGAGGTACCAACGTCTGATGTCACCCAAAAACGGAGGCTGCCATAACTTTCCCAGATAAGAAGCTACAGTTTCGAGGCCATCATCAGCCAACTAATTGACACATGGGCCTGAGGGAAGTGATTGATGGAAGGGAGGCAGGGTGAATCTTGGGCCATCCTGCACCTGAGTGACCATTCTGCATGCTGTTAATTAAACTGAAGATTTATGCCTAGGGGTGTAACCCACCCAATCACAATGGACCAAATAATCTAGGGTCCTATAGCTAGTAGAACCAATGAGACGTTGTACTTTTAGTGACGTCTATCACGAGTGATATAGAGGGATGGGCATAGACGCCCACCCGATAAGAATTATCCAATCCCCACACTCTGTTACCATATACATATATAGTACCTATACTTAAGTTACCTTTTCCAACCAATAGAATTGCATGTCAAACTTATGAGTTTTACACGTCAATGATGATGAGAATTTGCTATAAAAGTTACTTTTTGCATGAAGAATTTGGAAGTTGAAGCGAGACAAGCGATCGCAGCTCTGATGATTTCCATTTGTTTCCCCCGTTTTTTGTACTTGTCATTAAATGGACTTCCCTTTGCCAAACCATTGACATGTCCTTATTGATTGGTGTTGGAGTACGAGAATCCTGCTCCCCATCCTCCTCAACTCCTCAAGGTGCAGCTATCTCGACTTAAGGTGCCGCAGGGCGAGCTCTGAATCTCAGGGGCCCGTTCAGAGGTCGCTCTGCCCTCCAGTACACTTGTCAGCAGAGAGGATGGTTTTGACCTTCAACTATTGAATTTTGATTATTGATAAGACACCTATTGACCATTGACACGAAGTAACTCTACACGAAGTAACTCTACATCTTCGGCAATATCACAGTAGACTATGAAGCTTCTCGTGGACAATGATAGCGTAATACTGTCCGAAAAACTGCAGTGGGTTGAAGGGACCCGTTTTAAAAAAATAAACACTTGCATTCCTGCGGGCAGTGAATCAGACGAAAGACCAAAAGAAGGCGGTAACGGAGGCGGTGATCCCGAAGACACAAAGAGGAATGAGGCGAGCAGTGAGTGAAATGAAAATTGATTCTTTGGCAAATGTCCTTAAGCAATAGAACAAGTAAGGGGAAAGGTAACAGAGGTAGGTGGAGAAAACAAAATAGTGAGAAATAGGGAAGACTGTATATGTATAGGGGGATAATGACTCAAGAATAACTGAATAAAGAGAGAGGATACTGGGGAGGACACCTGAGATAAAGAGAGAGGATACCGGGGAGGACACCCGAGGTAAAGTATATGCCTTGTCCCTGCGCTTTAATATAGCGTTCAGAAGAAATGTGAACTCATAGTCCCACATAATAGGGAAAGATTAGGCTACTACGACGATTAAAGACGTCGTAAAAAGGAGTTTGTTTAAACTCCATGTCGGGTATTGATTAGAAGGCATAGATATCTGTGTCCAGCTGGTGTCCTTCTAGCCTGTTTAACGTTTTTTATACATGTTCTGTTGATGTGTCACATGTAAGGAAATTTGTCTTCTTGTTGTTTGAAATTGATCAAGGGATTTTACGCGATTCTATAGTTGAGAGGGAATCACACATGATTTGATGTTCTTGAGTAAAATTGGTGATATAAAAGATTGGATTGGAGCTTGCGATATTTGGTGCTCGCTCATATTGTTGGGTGTGGTGAAGTTGCATGAAAGTATTGATAGAACAGATTTAAGCATGGAAGATATTACTCTGCTAGCACACTTATGTAAACAATTGCCTAAACATGCACCTAAGCTTAAGAAATGCAGTACAGAGTGGGTTAAGGGTACCGTCCACAAGATGTTCATGCCGTGGCCACAGAACGGGTCCTTATCTAAAGCCGTCTTGCAACATATGACAACTTATTTGCATGCCACATATACAGGCAAGAAACTAGAGGAACACCTCGCTGTTCTAGAACTTTGGAAAATGTTCGAACAGTCGAAGGATGAAGAGCCACCTGCAGACTGGATATTAAATGTATGCACGGAGGGGGGTGAGACGCCTACCGCGCCACCTGCCCCGCCTGAAACAGAGACTGAGGGAAGTAAGTCAGAGGGACTCTACCCATGAAGAGAGCTTAAGGCAGCTACGGGGTACAGCAACCCCGCCTATGAGTCACCTACGTAGAGTAGTGAGGAAATTAAAGGGAAGGATCAGGATAAAAATCTTACCTCCACAGTCCCGAGGGAAAAGGATAGACGCAATGATGAGAGGAAGGATCAGGCACAGACAAGTGCACCTCTCGATAAGGAGAGAGATGGAACGAAATGGAAAGGAAGTGAAGACGGAACTGATGAGATAGCATTCGCAAAAGACAAATGGATGGGAGGGCAGATACTGTTGAAACTCGATGGTAAAGGAAGTGATGATGTGAGACCAAGAGAGAAGTCTGATGAGACACAGAGAAGGGAGAAGGAGATAGGCTGCGGAGAGAACAGCTATATCGCGGAGAGCAAGGAAAGCAGCTCAGTCACAAACAGAACGCAGCCTATGACCAGTACAGGCAGAACCTGGAAAAAACTGGAAGACGAGCAAAGAGCACATGAAAAAAGGATAAAGAGGTGAAATGATGAGGAAGTTAGAAGGGCAAGTGAACGTAGAAATTAAAGCAGAAGGGAAGAAGATAAGGTCAGAGAAGAAGCAGGAAAGCCCAAAGAATTTGATGATGATATTGCATTTAAGCATAGACAGAGGGCACGCGATCTCAAATATCTGGAGCGGGAAATTAAAAAAAAACAATCCTGTTGTAGAATGGGAAGACATTGAAGAATTTTTCCCTGTGTACGATTCAGTACCAGGCAATAGTGGGACGAATATTGTGGATGACTTCGACACCAGAAGCATCGGGGAAACGATTGATAAAATATATGATGAAATGGGGTTAGAACCAATATCCCAAGGGGAAAATGAGCGCTTGGAAAGCACTCAGCTGTATGACACTGAGGATGTCACCCGAAGAAGTGGGAGCAAGAGACTGTCCCTGGATAGGCTACAAATCAGTAAGATTGACGATGACGCAAGGAGTGCGTGAATTGGGAGCAATCACCGTCCGACTCAGGAGAGGAGACGGAGTGCGAGACATGAAGAAGCGAGGCAGCGTGGAAAGCGGCTCCCAAGGGACAAAGGGGTAACATGGTCAGACGCTAGCAAGTCCGCACCAAAGGCATCAGAATCTACATCACAGTCTGACTGACACGAAAGAACACCCCATGGTCAGAGGGGGGTGTCAGCGCCCGCCTATGTGGACAGGTTTAGGACATTGCCAGGCAGACGGCGATGCGGGAATGTTACCCCAGCGATAGACCAAAGAACTATTGGGAAGGAGAAAGAAGGCTGCACATTCCAATTTCTGCTGCTAGAAAAGGGGTGAGCAAGGCCACAATATATTCCATGGCCACACATGGATCAAGATAACCTGAAGAATAAGCTTCCAATGCTGACATCGGGAGCCGGGAAGTGGATACACGAGTTAGAAAAGATGATAGAGGGCGTCATTTTAGCTATAGGAGACATTAAAGGTCTCCTGATTGGAGACCTACATCACTCAGTGAGAGAGCAGACGATGTACGGGCACGGGCTGGGTACCCTGTTGTTACCATAATTAACACTGCTCACGAAGGAGCACCATTCAAAAATTGTAGAGCAGCAGTATGGAAAGCGCTACGAGTGCTTTACCCAGACACTTCGATATGGGAGCTATAATGACTCGCAAAATGAAGGAGTAAGAAGATTTGTTCATTTATATCCAGAATTTCCAAGACGTGTGGATGCTCGAAACGCATGAATCTTGGACAAAATCCATACCTGTGTTTTACCACATTCTATGCCAAGGGTTGCCAGAACCAGTGTAGAAACAACTCAAGAAATTGGTAGGAATTGAGGCCAAACCTTGGGCTGAAAAACAGCTAACTATTGCACATTACTCTAGATTGTTGCAAGAAAAGAATCGGAAAAAGGAGGCAACGCGGAAAGGTGAGGAAGCAAAGCTGGTGCAAAAGAAATTATCAAAGTATGCTCTGGAAGGAGCCATGCTGACTAGCCCAGCTGAACAGAATGTACAACAGGTGGCTAACCCACAGAAAAACAAACAAGGTTAACGTAGGATTGTACCCGAGGGGAATGGGATTTAGAGGAAGAGGATGGCAGAGCAATCATGGGGGTTTCCAAGGGATTCAAGGATGTTTTCAAAATGTGCAAATGGACAACAGAGATATGGCGAATGGACACATAGCCCGACCACCGCTGGTGTGCTGGCCGTGTGGAATGACGGGGCATCTGGCGCGCTTGTGCAGAAGCCTCGACACGTGGCAAAATGGCCCAGGAATGAGAGCAGGCACGGTGAGTCCACCTGCAATCTCCCAACAGGGCGGTGCACAGAATCACACAGTGCAGCAGCAAGCACCAGGCATGCAGCAGGGTGCACAGCACAGGGTTCAACCCCCAAGCATGGGGAATTCGCCACAAGGGCAATTTCAACAGGCACCACCGCAGTCGTCTCAGGGCACAAACTCCGGTAGGGGAGGTAGCCCAGAGAGTGGAGGGAATCCACAAGTGTACAACTTATAAATGAACTAGGACAGCTCACTGGGAACCCTGATGTGTTCTATCCTATCAGTGACACCAGACCCTAATAGGGAACCTAGGGTGAATGTCGCCATAGGGGCTAAAGAATATTCCTTCTTAGTTGACACAGGGGCAACACGCTTGTGCATATGAGGAAGCAAGTTTTCCTTGTCCGGCGAGGCTATAGATAATCAGAGTTTTACAGGAGCTCACAGTCGAGTTCCCTTTACAGACTACTCCCAGTCTCCATAGGGGAATGCGAAATGAATTTACCTTTGTTGTATTCGCGACAGACCCCAGTAAACATTCTGGGTCGAGATTTAATGACAAAATTGAATATGACCATCTTGTTTACAGAGGGGGGCATAGTATGCTCTAATCTGGGAATGCATTATTTGAACGTGTGCGATATGATCAGAGCCTATTCAGGGCACAGAGCCATGAGAGCTATACCACTGGAACCTGAGGTTTTCGCATATGGCATATGTGTACTTATGGCGTGATTAACCGGCCTTGCAGACAAGGTCAGGAGAACCCCTGACGAATTTATATTCAGGCCAAGAATGCCAATGCATGAAGAGGAGGAACTAATATTTCCCTTGATGATACATGCTGCAGCAGTGCGAGGTAGGATAGCGCTAGTAGAAGGCTACGATGATGAAGGCAGACAATGGTGTGCGATTATCGCCATTGAAGAAGGGTATCGAGTGACTGACATCACCGATGACGATCTGTTTGAAGAACAACCAGACAAGGAGGCAAGGGTTGAAGTGAGTCTGGTATTTTGGGTAAAAATTATTAAAAGAGAAGTGCCTAAGAGAATGATGTTGACACTGGTACGTCCGGAATACTTTGATGATGACATGGCCCAAGTGCCTGTCTCAGGATGGACTACAGGACAATATGACGTAGGCCTCCTGAAGGGGGTGGGAGAAGTGAAAATTAAACTGAAACAAGGAGCAGTTTTACCAAGAGCATGACAATACCCCATGTCCAGAGAGGCGGATGAAGGGATTGCGAAGACCATTTCAGCCATGATGGAACAGGGCATCCTAGTGATGTCAGAGTCACCATGTAATACAGTGATTTATCCTGTCAAGAATTCAAGGGAGGGAGTCTAACCCAAGATTTAAGAGCATTAAACGATATTGTTGAAGCTGAGTTCCCACTAGTCCCTAATCCATCTACAATTTTATGTAATGTACCAGTCAAGGCAAAGTATTTCACAGTGATTGACTTGAAAATGCCTTTTTCTCAATCCTGTTGCACCGAGATTCACAAGATCTGACATTGTTCACATTCAGACAAATGCGTCTGAAAAGCATGAGGTTGCCACAGGGGTAATGTGAGTCCCTGTCCATCTTTAACAGAGTTCTCCAGATGGACCTGAGCAATATTGCAGTAGAAAGCGTCGTCTTGCAGTATGTGGATGACATTCTAATCTGAAGCATAACAGAAGAACAATGCAGGCGCGATTCAGTTCAGCTACTGACCATACTGGCTGAGAAAGGTTATAAGATTGACAAAGAAAAACTGCAATATTGTCAACAAGAGGTGCTGTACATAGACCAGCTAATTTCGCATGAGGGGATAAAGGTAACCCCAGAAAGGGCTGAAGCTATCTTGAACACGGCAAAGCCACTCACGGTAAAGCAAATGCAGAGCTTTTTAGGCCTGTGCAATTATGTTAGAGCATGGGTCTTCGATTACAGCTCATATACCAAGCCCTTGCTCCAGGCCCTAAAGAAGGCCCGGGTGAAAAAGGAAAAGATTGAATTGACTGAGACAATGAAAAAAGGGTTTACAGAATTTATGAGAGTGATTTGTATGGCTCCAGTTCTCGGAATTCCTAATTATGCAAACAAATTCTACCTGTTCTCGCACACAGATGGCAGCGTTTTGACGGCAGTGCTAGCTCAGAGAACCTCATTGGGGTACAAGCCCCTGGCGTATTACAGTGGGAATCTGGGCCCAGTAATGAGAGGCCTGTTCCCATGCGAATAAAGCTTATCTGCCGCAGTGTTCACCATAGAGAAGGCGACGACCATTGTAATGGGATGTTCCATGACGTTATACGTCGAGCACTCATTATTTGCCATCTTAGAGAAACCAAAGGGTACATTGACATCTCAAAGAGCTTCTGCCTACGAGGTGATTATAGCTAATCCATTGATCAAAATAGTTTGATGTAAAACAGTAAACCCACCTACGGGCCAGTCACTGAAGGAGAACCGATAAATGACTGTGCAAACTATGAGGAATTCTATGATGAAATCCCCAGGGTGAAAGAAAATGCCCTAGCAGGAGGAGGGATCGTTTTCATTGACGGTTCTTCGAGAATCGTCCAAGAAGACGGACACAGATACACAGGCGTAGCTGTGATGAAACACATAGCAAACAGAGCATTTTGAGTACTCGTCAGTGCACGAATACCATCTCATTACTCAGCACAGGCTGCAGAGTTATTGGCGTTGATACTCACCATTGAGAATCACGCAGACCAGGAAGTAACGTTGTACAGTGACTCCGCCTATGTGACATCATCAGTGCACGCAGGCCTAGCACGCTGGAAAAGGAGGCGCTATCTCTGAGCAGACAGCACGCCAGTGCAGCATGCAGCCTTATTGGACAGGCTGATTAAGGCACTAATACTCCCAGTTGGCATAGCGGTCGTGAAATGCACTGCCCATACCCGGGAGGCAGGCGTATGGCATCCAAAATGAGACAATCATGGAAGTGGAAGTGGCGTGCACCCATGAAAGGATGATGGTAGCACGAACCACACAAGAAGCCTAGAGCAATATGGGGAAGGCGCAATTAATAGAACTTCAATGGGAGGCACCTCAAGGTGAAAAGAACCTTTGGAAACGTCAAGGGTGTTCTTTAAACCCCTCTGACGGATTGTGGTAGAAAGACAGCACTGGTAAACCAGTCATACCTGTAGCCCTACTAAGAATAGCATTGGGGCAATTGCATTACCCATCACACATGTCAAAAGAGAATTTAGCTGCAACGCTCGTGGAAGACTGGTTTAAACCGAATTTAACAGAGCATGTTGCATTTTTTTATGGTGAACTGCATAATCTGCCAGAAATTCACCGCTGGGCACACATTAAAAGTAGTAAGAGGAGTCCTCCCCCGGCCAAATGGGCCTTTTCAGCACTTACATATCGACTACACTGACATGATCCAACTGTGTAACGGGTACAGGTACTTAATTGTAGTGGTGTGTCCATTCTCTACATGGATAGAAGCAGGACCATGTGCACACCCAGACTCTACCTGTGTGGCCAAATTCCTGGTGAGGGAAGTGTTCCCTAGATGGGGGGTATGCGGGGTGATGAGGTCAGACAACGGGGCTCATTTTGTTAACGCAGTTTTTGAGCAGATCAACTTGTTGCTTGGTATAAAGCACAAGTTCTCATCGGCGTATCATCCGGAAGGTAATGGTATTTGCGAGAGGCTCAACGGCTTGTTAAACGAAAGGATAGCCAAGTTGAAGCTTACTCTAAAGAGGGGATGGTTGCACTGCCTTCCACTGGCATTGTATGCTCTTCGGAACCAACCAGGTTCCGACCATCATCTGACGCCGCACGAGATAGTCACAGGAAGGAGAATGAATACCCTACTTACCCCACGAAATAGAGCTAGATGCGATGCCCAGCCAACCCGAGAGGTCCTGGGAACCGAATTACAAGAGTACCTGAACTGCATGACATCCAGCCTTACTGTAATTTCAGACCAACTGCAGCGACAGCGAAAAGGGTGCAGCACAGCACAAAGCATTGCAGAAGACACTGCAAAAGACCCAGCTCAAGGTCTTTGTATTCCACTCATTTTCCCTGGAGACGCAGTCCTAATCAAGAACCACAGGAGGAAAAGGTGGGACAAGCCGAGATTCAATGGTCCTTTCATCGTAGAAGACTGCACTCCATCAGCAGTAAAATTAAAGGGCAGGAGAGCATGGATTTGTCTCAATGACATTAAGCCCTACATCGGAGAAAGCCCTCAAGCTGCACCCCACCGCAAAAGAAATACAGACAACGGGGAAGAACCTCAGCACGTGCAGATGAGATCCATGACGAGGAAGAAGGACGCATGAGCAGCAAAGCCAAGACAAAGAAACCGTTTGCAAGTTATGGCTTAAACTGGACAGTTCCTCTAAGCAAAAAAGGGGATGAGGACATAACGGACACTCTACGCATCGCAGTTGTAGGGTGAAGAAGACAATTGTGCATCTAAGCCACAACACGTTTGTTGACACAAACTTGTAAATCAATCACACTGAAGCGTCGGTGAAAACAAGACTCAAATAGATTCTGATCAAAGAATTTTGCCTAAAGAGCTAAACACAGCATCCTGACTCATCAAAGAGCAAGACGTCGCCTTGCAGCATTTACAGTGTCACCCAGCAGAAATATCACAAGGGATGTGATGTCCTGTTTCCAATTAGTGCCAGAGACATATCCATCACTTGTAGGGAGAGTCATAGACTTCATCCAAGATCCTGCCAACAAGAAAGTAATTTGGCAACAGCTCACTGTCATCACAGAAGCCTTCATTGCGTTGCCAAAATACAGTGATAAGGACACAAATGCTTCCACCACAAGCAATTATAGATGAACTCACTTATACACTTTTCTTTCGCATAATCAAAGAGTGCCCATCTCTTATCGGGAGAACCACAGACACTCTTACATTCATCAGAGATCCAACGAACACTGAACATTTGAACCATTTGTGGACTAAGCTGAACTACTTGGTCGCAATCCACGCGGCAGGAAAGTGTAAGGACTCTGCACGTCAAAAGAAGGGCTTGTAATCTTGAATCCAACACAGCAAGACAAATGTCCCTGTCGCCCGAGGACAGCCGACTGGCACACAACATCCTGTTTCGCCACTGACTTTCCGGAAATGGTGGGGAGACCTGTCGAGGTTGACGTACTCACTTTCATCAGAGATCCAGCTGACGTTGTACAGATGGGAACGCTCCTCCACGGAATCATGCTGCAAGTGGAGCTGTCCAACTTTCAGAGAGACTACATGAGGAGATTCCAGTGAAACCGTCCACCATGATCGAGGGAGGAATCAAAATCAAAATCAAAAAATAACAGGTGAAGTTCTTGTCTCCGAACTTCACCTGTTATTTTTTGATTTTGATTTGATTTTTGATTCACCATGTTTTGTATTTTTTCACATTGAACAGGTTCCAGCATGTCTTCAGGACTGAAGCAGATTTGGGGGGTAGACTGGGAGCTCACATATTTTGAATTTATACAGTAAAAGTGACTTATCTAAGTGTTAGTCTAATCTATTTTCCATAGTCTAGCAAGGATACTGAATCCTGTATCAAGAGACAATCAAGAGACAATCATCATCCGCAAGAGGGAGGACACTTGTGAAGCATAAGACACTTTATGATACAAACTGTTTGAGAACAAGTCAATTGGAAGAAAAAGAATAAACATTGACATTTTGTGATGATTGAAATGGGGGTCCAGAACAGTAACCTGGTCATCCCACCAGCAGAGGGGCGCCCCCGCTTCCCTGTAAGGAAATGCTGACACCTTTCATACTGCGCGATTATATGTATATGCATGGTGATTATCATTGTCTTTCTGTCATTAACAATCAGAACTGCATTCGTTATTGGTGAAGGAAATGGTCCAATTGCAGTGTATCCACCTGATGATGTACGCATGAGTCCCACAAAGGCACCCAGACCCTATATAGTCATTCCAGTCTCAAGAAAATCTGATGGTAAGGTAAATTAACTAAAATTTAATGTAATTAGCAGTAATACACACACACGTGAGGTAACAAATGAAGAGAAAAACTGGAGACAGGGTCAGCACGGAACTAATGAAAACATAGCACTGACCACTACACACACCCACACACTAAATGAACACGAGCTAGGGCATGTGTCAATGGCTGCAGAATCTCAAGCAAAGGAAGCAGAGAGCACGAGACTGCCTACTAAACAATCAGCCCCAGAAAACAAGGAGAGAGACTGAAAGGAATCTAATGTAAGGCCGAATAATATAGACTTAGCAAAAGCCCTCGAGAATACAGAAGCGGCTACGAGGGGATTCACTGCAAGGACACAAATGTTGAAAGATCATTTTTTGAGAAGAAGAAAAATTGGTTGGGAGGCACTCCGAAAAATAAGTAAGATTCACTATAGGTAAATGACCCAAATGGGTCTTGAGTAATGTGTATACTTTCAGTATATAATACTTCAGGTGCAGCAGGGAGAAACTCAAGGCAACTCGAGGTTCAAAAAACTAAAGCAGAAGACACACACCGACCGTTGCCAGTAGCCCTATGCTGCACTCCTGACGGGAACTAGTCCCAAATGGTAATTCCACCTTGCAGATACCAGAGACTCCCGCCTGGAAGTATTAGTTCTACAAGGGTTGATCTCAACAACCTTCAAAATGATACAATTGACTTTGTTTAATGTTCAAATAGCGAACAGTGTATATGAGGCACTGTCAATCTGTAAATCTACAGACAAGAGTAAATCAGGCTGAGAGCAGACAGATATAAGACAGACCCAATTGTCATTATATCAACACATAATCAGATTCAATTTGCACCACGCTGTTACATTAGAGTGTGTTAACACTAACTCAATTCAGAGGTTAATTTATACAAGTCAGTTAACAACTCAAAAACAAAGGACAGAATTTCACGTGAGCTGAGAAAATACTCAAACAAACCCTGTTTAGTAAAGAAAAATAACACATATATGAAGTACACATTATCTTAGTGAAAATAGTAAGGTAATTCATGTGCAGGGTGGTCACCACATTGGTGTTTCCCTGCTGCTGAGCAGTTACATTCACTCGCCCAGAAATTTCCTAAAGACACTCCTATTGAGAAATCAATGCCAACGCGTTTCGGATTATTGGAAATCCATCTTCAGGGCAGGATGTGTTTTAGTTTCAACAAAATTCAGTTGGAATTCCTACAAAGTATAAGGATACACTAATTAGATCTTTAAAGAGTTTAGAAGACTCAACAGGTAACTCTCATAGATGGAGATACACTGACCTGCTTTTCTTGATAAGCAGAGACGATTCATAATCACCTGTATGGTTAAAGTGACATAACATACAGTTTGTAAAAGTTTGATCCTATGTGCAAAATCATGTTCTAGAGTACTATTAATGTAATTCGTAGTTACTCACCTGGTCACAGGACCCAAATGTCTCGCCGGGTTGTGATTCCAAATATGGGCAACTGGAGGCGTGGAGAGAGAAGGGGTAATCTTAATTACTACACACCCAAGCCAGGCGGCTATGTGAGTCTGTGACTGTATTTAGAAGAGTTAACTGTTAATTCCATAAATAGTGCTGGTTAAATACAGAGAGAGAAGGGGTAATCTTAATTACTAAACAAACAAGCCAGGCGGCTATATAAGTCTGTGACTGTAGTTTGAGGAGTTAATGGTTAATTCCATAAGTAGTGCTGGTTAAATACAGAGACTATTAAATATCACAATTCTACAGTTGTGATCATAGACTGTCAGTAAATGCATCCAATTCATAGTCACTTACGTGGAGAGAATTGCCCTCGGTATGCCAGAAAGAGCAGCCCCTCACAAGGACGCGCTGCACGGCTCTCCCAAGCAAAATAGGTTGCCATAGGAGCGGCACGCAAGCGCGTCCCTGTGTGGGGCGCCATCTTTGTGTGGGACGCCGTGTCCCCGGTACGATCATGATTGACAGAAAAATCATGTCTAGATTTAATGTTCTGCTGTGGCACAGATGGAACGCGCACTGTCTAGTGGCGTGGTTAGTCCGTGGAAAGGGTGTATGAGGCAGTCAGACAGATACATGTTGTGCTGAATGAATTCGCCGTGACGCGTATGCGTGCCACAGATTCTGTTGCTAGTGACGCAAACGGGCCCTCGGTCTCCTGCAGTGTACACAGATCCCGGCCCAGGTCTGAAGAAGGGAAGCGCGCGTGCACCAAAAAGCGTTCGGGCACGCGTGCCTAGGTAGACAATATAATCACATAATGTTGTGAGTCAATTCAATTGCATGATAGTAAAATCCATTCCATTAGATGTATATGGGCCAACCTCATTCATTAATTGGGAAGCAGGGGAGGGGCAATATGGCAGCAAAGAGCTGCCGGGTGCCCCTGCCTCCCGCTATGTTACCAGTGAATAACAGACATCACAAGGGGGACAGAACTAAGGCATCCGCCTGCATCCTATCCTACATGACTGTCATTCTAATTATCGACTGCTATTTTGATTTGGTTAGGTTTGGCCAACCTCTACAATCTAATGCCCCTTGGTTTATGGACCTCACAGTAGTCAATGTTACCTATTCAAATCTCACTGAAGATTCTATTGGGCTCCCGGCTGAAGGGCCGTGCACAATCTCAAATCATTTATACAATTAGGTAGAAATCTGATTAGATTATGAAACAAAAAGCAAAAAATCAAAGTTCCCGGTGCCAACCCAGTTCATATTCTGCTTGATCACAGCCTAAATAAAACCAATAGGTTATTTACATAGGGGTCAAACGAAACTGCAAACAATGACAGGTGTATATTGAAAATCAATAATCTTACACTCGCTTGTTATCAGATAAGATGTATAAACAAACCTATCTGCAAGCATAAAACTGTTAAAAACACTACTAAGAACACTTTGTAGGATCTACATGGAAGACATTAGAAGAAACACATTAGGTCAAATTCACAGTTCATGCCTCTTGGGCTGAGACAATCCAACAGGTCAATCCAAATAATCTCCCTCTGGAGTAGTCTCTTTTGTACATCTCCCCCTCTTGGACCCACTTTCACTTGTTCTAGAATCATACATTTCAGTTGGGCAATTGAATGTCTTGCTTCCAGAAAGTGCATTGCTACAGGTGATCTAAGGCTTTTGGTCCGAATGTTGGATTTATGCTCAGTCCAACGCAGTTTTGCCTTCCTTAAAGTGATCCCCACGTAATAATAGCCACAGGGAAACTTGAGAGCGTAGACTACATTTGTTGAATCACAGGTGCAAGAATGTTTGAGTGTGATGGGTTTGCCTGTATGAGGGTGCAAGAAAATCTGATGGTAAGGTAAATGAACTAAAATTGAATGTAATTAGCAGTAATACGCACACACGTGAGGTAACGAATGAAGAGAAAAACTGGAGACAGGGTCAGCACAGAACGAATGAAAACATAGCACTGACCACTACACACGCCCACACACTAAATGCACACAAGCTAGGGCATGTGTCAACGGCTGCAGAACCTCAAGCAAAGGCAGCATAGAGCACGAGACTGCCTACCGAACAATCAGCCCCAGAAAACAAGGAGATAGACTGAAAGGAATCTAATGTAAGGCCGACTAATACAGACTTAGCAAAAGCCCTCGAAAAGACAGAAGCGGCTACGAGGGGATTCACTGCAAGGACACAAATGTTGATAGATCATTTATTCCCGTTCATAGCTTGAGTGAAGAAGCTACATGAGGAACTGAAAAATAAACCTGCAGAGATTGTACTCACAATCACACAAGTTCCAACACAAGGAACAAGTACCAGGCCCATGATGCAGCCATAAACGGGGCCGGTGACAGGCTGGTGGCTAATAAAAACACTTATAGAGGGCAGGAAAATGATGCAAGAAGAGAAGGAGAGAATTGCAAACCTCCACCTACCTCGTTGATGCAGAGAAGGAAACCTGCTCCATCGACCAGAACGCCAGAGAATCCCCCAGCAAAGAAAAGCCACACAGACGCGTTTAGAGATGTAGTTATAGCGAACTACAGAAAGACACTAAGAATCAAGAGAAGCCTGCATGAAGATAACAGTGAACTGAATGACTACCTAGACAGCACAGAACATCTAGGAAACAACATTTGGAGCCAGCATATGAAAGAAGTTGGAAGAAGTGATCAGAAGAAGAATGCTTCGTTTGTGCACTTCTACCGTACAGCATGGGAAAATCCAAGATCGTTGTGGCTGTAGAAATTGACGTCTCGACAGTACACTGTCTTTCACACGTAGCAATGTGCAACACCAGAGGACAGTTTATGGCAAAAGATGCCTCACTGATATGGTCAACTGAAACAGCATATCCCGATGAAGATGATTATGTACAGGACATTAAGACGAGTAATAGAGCCCATACAAGGAATCATGTAATCAGGTACGAAAAGCCTGGAGTTAAAGGAACAGCAATTAAATGGGAAGTGAACCCAAAGTTAAATGTCCAAGGAAAAACTCCAGAATAGGCAAAACATTGGAAGAACAGAGGCCAAATGCAGATTTGAGGAGCAGTGCTTTCACCAAACGGATGGGAAGAAGGAGTGGTTATCTGCCGAGCATGGATGGTCTATGAAGCCTATAAGGAAGCAATAGAGAACTCACAGAGGTTGTGCAAACCTTTATGGCCAAAACTCACAAGATTACTGACATGGGTCGAAGACAGAGGAGGACCCTTGCAGATAGTGCCGCTGGAAAGCCTGAAATTGTGCTTCAGGAACAATGGCACGAGGAAGATGGGAGAGAATCAGAACTGCGGACAAATCTTTGAAGCTCCAGGAATGACTCACGGAACTGCAGTAATTATGGATCTTTACCGGGCGTGTGGATCCAAAGCATACATAAGACTGCCAAAAAACTGGGGAGGCATATGCACAATAGTGAACATCCATGTTCCTGCACTAGATCCTGAAGAGTGACCTGAATATCGACAGTTTCCCGAAAGCAGATGCTCACCTGAGGAAAAGGAGATCTGTGGAACTGGTATCTTGAATAAAGAGAGAGAATTTTTTTGTGCCAAATCATAAGAAGCATTTCATGCAATCCCATATGAACACTGGCTGTTGAGTCTTACCTCATCAGTATCCGCAACAATCCTCATGACAAGATTCCAGGTTGGAGAAAACACTAAATGGTTGCAGATAACCAGATGGGAGTTATTGCAGATCATTAACACTTAAAAGGATTCAACGCGATTAAGGAGGAACTAAGAGCAATCCGATTGATGACTCTTCAGAACAGATATGTACTTGACACGATCACAGCGATGGATGGAGGTGTTTGTGAAAAAATCAGAGAATCATGTTGCACATTTTTACCGTCGCATGATGAAGAAAATGGAACCTTAACAGAAGCCATCAGTATGCTGACAAATCTACAGAACTAGACGATCTACGAAACTGACGAGATAGACGATGACAGCTGGTTTGGAAGACTATTCTCATGGGTCCCACAATGGATGGCAGATGTATTCAAGTTTCTGGGAGCCTTACTATTGATGATACTATTAGGGTTTTGTGTTATCAAGATAATCATCACACAATGCCAGAAAAGTGCAAAGAAAGCCATTGGGATGAAGATCATAATCAATGTCAAACCAGGATGGAAGCCCAGAGACCTGACTGATGAAGAAATAAGAACTTCGTGAAGGCCAGCGGATTTGCGCCAGAAGGAACAAAATATGTGTATCCCAGAAGACGTAGACATTATGAAGGGAAATGGATCTATTGCAGCCCAAATAAACAATGTGAGCTTATGACCTGGAACAAAAACGAACATGTAAGAACAGCAGGAAGCCTGAAAGGAGTGATACAAATATGGACTCCAAAGAAACACACATTCACACCATCATGTACAAACCCAGAAGCCAAAGAATTGGATATAGAAGAACCAAGTAAGAGTAATATAAAGGAGGAAGAAGAAGTGGTCGATAAACCGACCAGAGGCGGCTGTGTAGAGGAGGTCCCAAATATGGCCTGCACTCCAGCCACCCATTTCGAGATACCAGAAGCATACTCGCCAAGATACGTGACGTATAAGGAGCAAATGAACCAACTGAGAGCCACAGTGGGGCTCTGTCCAGTACCCATCAGAAGGACTTGTATACCTATTGAAGAGCCAATAACCAGACAACCATGGACTGAAAGGTACCCATTAAGACAACCATACCAGCAGCTGACGCGAAATGAAGACCACTCACAAACTGTCCCTGAAGAGACCCAAAGGGCTCTTATTGGAGGCAAATGGTGACGACACTAAGGCCCGAACAGACACTCAAATGAAAGAAATGACAACCAAAAAGGAAATAAAACAAAGACGAAATGTTGCGAACCATGATGTAATGGACATAGAAGACGAAACAATGCTGAACTTTAAAGAAACGTAACCATTGAGAGCAGGATGGAAATGTGTATCTGGCTAAATGCTTGTAAATAGGCTTGGAAAGCAAGAAGCGAAGGAAACGGTACTGCTTGTAATGCTTAATAGGAGGATAGAACAGCAAGCGCCAACTATATGTCTACCTCATTATACAAGTGCGACTCCATTTTACGAAAGCAGAATTATGCCCAGGATGGTAGGGGCCTAAGAGGCCAGGATTCATTTACCTGCACAAAGCCGGATGAAAGAGCGGAATCGAAACTTAGCAAGAAGCAGCTCATGGGTAGGAATTCGAGGTCAACCCAAGGAAGGGAGGAGAGCAGAAACTCTGAAGAATTGAAACCTAAGAGCATAGAAGCCTGCCCCGTGAAGGTCGAGATAAGGAGGCCCAGGCAGGTGACGAGGCCGAACAAAGAATCAAATACAGAAATAGATGGAAAATGAAGCATCTTTGCAGTGTACTGACACGTGACCAGCCAATTGCGAAGAGGTACCAATGTCTGATGTCACCCAAAACCGGAGGATGCATATCTGTAACGCTCACCTGATTCCCGTAGAGGCGCCGGTCTTGACTGGGCGTATACCGTATCTTCTAAGGTGATGTGTAACACACGGCTGGCTCTTTGGGCTGGACCCCTGTGCACTGTATGTCTGACTTGAAGGGTAAGGTGTCTGCAGATAGAAAATATGGGATTAATGAACTGGGTTATTGAATGTCTCTCTCTTCTTCCCTTTCTTTTCTCCTGTAGGACCCCAAAGGTTAACGCGCTCACCTTAGGTAAGTGAACGCCGTGCTCTCCATCTGCTTCGGAGCAGGGTGCTGAAACCAGTTTCCTCACTGGATAAGGGAAGCAGGCCTCTTGACTTCAGAGGACTGCTGTCCGTCGTTTTCTTCACGCACGGTAAGTTTCGAGTAATTCAAATGTCTTTAAAAGTCTTTAGTACTGTTGTATCTTGTTTTTTGCAGGGTCCGGCGATGGCGAAGATGGAGCCCGTGTGATGAATAGAAGCGCCTTGAAGCACGTAAGTAAGCGCTTGCTGCCTGCTTCACGGCGCGCTCTAACTGTCTTTTTCCTTTGCAGGTATAAGTTCGGAGTGGCTGCAGGGTGCCGGAATACCCACTGGGTTAGATGTGAAAGGAGTAATGGCTCGTGAGTATTTAAGTTCCCCAAAGTCTTTAAACGCACCTTGTTTTATCTTTCAGATGCGGGATGCAGCGCCGAAGGCCTCCGGAGCGTGCGCAGAATTGGTAAGCTTTTGTCTTTCCGATGCCGGAATGCAGCACGAGGCGTTGATGACAGCCGATGGATCAGGTAAAAGGAGCGCTGTCACTGAAGACTGTAATGCTAACCTGTTCTTTCTTGTCTTTCTAGGTGTTGCTGAAGACTGGATTCAGGATGGTAAGCCTTTTTCCTTAGGCCCAGGATCAGATGCAGAAGACACGATGAGCGTTCTGCTGCAGAGGATGCAGAATAACGCAAAGCAAGATTCATCCATCGGGTGGGGTTTAAATAGCCTCCTGTAGTGCTTAGGTGTCTCCTTCCACAGCCACGCCTAGGAAAGAAAAGAGTCCCTGCTTTCCAGAAGAGTTCCAGGGTTCTGAACCTAGGGAGTGGCTCCTGCCCCACCCAACAGGAAAAGTAGTCCCGAACAGAAGAGGATCAGAGGCTCAACTGGCAGGTAAGTAAGCAGCATGGTCTGCCGCAGGTAAGTCCACCCAATCATTATGAGCTCGGCGCTTCCAGCGCTGGGACTGGGCACATTTATGAGCCTGGCGCCACCGGCGCCAGGACAGAGTCCAAAAGGTCCCAATTGGGACCGGCTGGCGCTCGGAACCTGGGTTATGGGTCTGCTTCCAAGGGAGTTGGGCAAGTCCTGACCTCTTGGAAGCAGAGATCATGACAATAACTTTCCCAGATAAGAAGCTACAGTTTCGAGGCCATCCTCAGCCATCTAATTGACACATGAGCCTGAGGGTAGTGATTGATGGAAGGGAGGCCGGGTGAATCTTGGGCCATCCTGCACCTGGGCGACCATTCTGCATCCTGCTAATTAAAGTGAAGATTTATGCCTAGGGGTGTAACCCACCCAAGCACAATGGACCAAATAATCTAGGGTCCTATAGCTAGTAGAACCAATGAGACGTCATACATTTACTGACATCTATCACGAGTGATGTAGAGGGATGGGCATAGACGCCCACCCGATAAGAGATAACCAATCCCCACACTCTGTTACCATATACAGATATAGTACCTATACTTAAGTTACCTTTTCCAACCAATAGAATTGCATGTCAAACTTATGAGTTTTACACGTCATTGATGGCGAGAATTTGCTATAAAAGTTCCTGTTTGCATGAAGAATTTGGAAGTTAAAGCGAGACAAGCGATCGCAGCTCTGATGATTTCCATTTGTTTCCCCGGTTTTTGTACTTGTCATTAAACGGACCTCCCTTTGCCAAACCATTGACTTGTCCTTTTTGATTGGTGTTGGAGTAAGAGAATCCTGCACCCCATCCCCTCAAGGTGCAGCTATCTCGATTTAAGGTGCCGGAGGGCGAGCTCTGAATCTCATGGGCCCGTTCAAGGGTCGCTCCGCCCACCAGTACAGCGTGTTAGCATATAGATTGAAGGTTCTCTCTGGAAGTAGGGTAATCTGTGCTATTGAGAAGAGCTCAGGTGGTTTAACATATTAACCCAATAAGATAAATGGTGAATTTAAGGCCTTTTATGAGGGTCTCTATTGTGAATCACATGCTACTGATGTTGAGGCGACTACTCGTTATTTAGAAGAACATGCTCTAACAGGGTTCCTGAGGATGAGTGACATTTGTTAGATGATGAGCTGTCACTTGATGAAATTAAGAAATCAGCCTTTAATCTCAATTTGGGCAAATGTCCAGGTCCAGAAGATCTACCAGCAGAATTCTACAGGGTGATGCCAGATGGCATGTTTTGTCGGTTAAGGGAGATGCTTAGATGTGTGTACGGTCAAGGGTGCACTTTCACCAACCCTTAGACATGCCACAATTTCTGTCCTATTAAAAAGGGGTATACCTCTATTGAGCCCCGGGAGCTACAGATCTAAAAGCTTCATCCATTTGGACAGCAAGATTGTTAAAGGTCTTAGCATGGCGATTGGAGATATTCTTACTATGACTGGTGAACCCTAATCAGTCTGGCTTCGACAAAGGGAGACATTCAGCGACACATATGCAGAAACAGCTCTGTCATTATCAGAAGCTAACAAATTGAAGACTGGTGCTGTGGAATTTTCATTGGATGCAGAAACATCTTTTGACCATGTCCTCTGGGATTTTCTATTCTTAACTCTAGAAAACATGAACTTTGGGGAGGAATTCCTTGGCTGGGTGAGACTCTTATACAAGGGCCCGACTGTGGAAATATTGATCAATGGAATCCTCTCCACCAAATTTGAACTGCAACAGGGCACTCGACAAGGCCTACCCCTTTCACCCTTGCTTTTTGTTCTGTCACTGGAGCCATTGGCAGCCGCATCAGATCAGAAAACAGAATTTTTGAAGTGCATTATCATGGTGTGCTGCAGAAGTTATGGTTATATGCTGATGACCGCTCAAACCAAAGGCTCTGTCTCACTCTCTTTTGTAGTAAGGCTATCCTGACTAATTATGGTTTCAAATGGTGCCCTCTTAGGATGTTATATCTGGAGTCTGGCTGACCAGTGATATTAAAGTCATGATGGAGACTATTCTGAAACTGGCCGTGGACAAATTATCAACATATCTGAGGAGATGGGACTTCCTCAATCTCTGATTAGGCGCCAAAGTGCGTGCCTTAAATATTTGCCCATAGCCGCAAATATTCAGCAGGATACCCAAGCTACCGGAGAAGACGAGATCGGCAATGAAAGTGCATCACACTGAATGACAAGTGTTTGGGGGGTATACAAGAGGTATAGGGAGGCAAATGGGAGTTTGTGGGAGTAGGAGGACCTTGCCATGAGGAGATGGACACTTGGTGAGTGAGTGGGATTCCAGGAGAGCATTTTCTTTTTTACACAATTTTTACCGATAATCACGGATATCAAAATCCACAGATAATCGCGGCTCCATGGAGTAGATTAGTATTTGATAAGATGGTGGCATGGATACGCCCCTGCACAACACTGACAATTTTAAAGTAAGTGATCCCTGCTTCCTGTTACAATAGCTATGCAGCAATTGATGAATCTTGCTGCACGTTTCAATCGACACGTGTTTTTCTTGATAGTGTGAAGAGATAATCCCATCATGAATAGACAAGACTTTCCATGTACCTTGAAACCCTGTTACATACGGCTACATATACTAGGTAAGCACATGTTGAGAAAGGTATGTGTGTGTGTATTTTCACTTGACCAACAATCAGCATAGCGTTTTATTCCACCGCTTGACAAACGCTTTTAAGATTAGACTCGTCTTGTTTTGCATATATTGCAGAAAATATGAGAGCGGTTTCACATTTGGAAATACAACAAACTTGGTGCTGACAGACTTTGCACAGAGGACTGAAAGTCTTGATGGAGAACAGGGTAACACACACACACATATATGTTTCCAAACAGACAATTGCTTTATGTACCAAAGCTACTGATGTGGCAACAAGAGACTTGTCAGGATTATTACTAGATTGCATTGTTTGTTTTGTTTTAGATGTTAAAATGCGATGAAGAAATCTGATCAAACTATGTGAGAAATCACTTTAAGGAATAGAGATTGTAGAGCATTTGTGCTGTCTCTTGTGTTGATTTCTATTTTTACGAAGTGTAATTTCTATTTTAAGTACAAAAGGGGTTGGTAATGAACTCATGTCTGTTGATATTTTTAGAGACCGCCCTGAAGAAGGACTTTTTAAGTCCGAAATGCACTGGCAAAGGCCTTTGCTGACTGCTCTTGAATAACAATAAAAATAATTTGATAACTGATCATTTTCGGACAATATGAAGATCATTGAACCTTTATTTTTGAAAAACAAATGCAAATTCTGACTGTTTAAGATTCATTTTAAGTAGTACACACCAGGCTTCTCCATGCTCAGTGAGAACTTAAATGAGCACCCCATGCCCGTATGGAAACACATGTTGGCTTGTAACATAGGATTTATTAAGTAATATCATCACAGACCCCCTGCACAGCCTCTACCACCCAGCTCTTCTCCAACCTCTGTGCCGGGATCTTAGAACACAATAGAATAAATACATGCCACGTGGAGAGTCCACTGCCTCATACTCCATGTGATAAGAATACATTACAACACATCTTCCCTTTGTTTAACCAACCAAACCCCTCTTTACCACTGCAATCCAGTTCTTATACAATACTTGACCCACACTCACCCTGTCAGCACCTTTCAACACAACTGATCATCTTTTACAACACACTTTTTTATTCTCACTCAATCACCGCACACCACTCTTAGCAATTTCGTTCCATGTCTCATATTCTCTCTCATAACCCATACCTCTTTACCCCTTTTCAATCGATTTCTCAACTTATCAACTATTCAGTCCAATGTTCTCGCTCTGCCAAGCCATGGGGGACTCACTTGTGTGTTTGCCTTCCAACCTCTCATTAATTCAAACAGGCTTACCCCTGTCACAGCACGGGGCGACATCTGCAACGCATACAACCTCTCCTGAATAGCCACTTTCCTGTCCTTTCACATGCACTTGCCATACGAATCACATCCATGACACACCTATACACATTTATTTCCGGGTGATACAAAGCAGATCGTTTATGTTTTATACCACACCTCTTCACATACTCCACAAAATACCCACCAGTAAAACATTATTATTATTATTATTATTATTATTATTATTATTATTATTATTATTATTATTATTATTATTATTATTATTATTATTATTATCCGTAAGACTACTCCCTGGAACACCTTCTCTTGCAAACACTTCTTATATAAACTCTACAATACTCTTTCCACTAATATCACAAACAATTTAATATTCTGTCCATTTTGACAACAAATCCACATGAACTATTACACATCTACTATGTCCACCTCCCAAATTCACAGGACCTAAAATATTAATCGCTAGGTCATCCCAAACCTTATTCGGAATGCCAACCTCCAATACGGGTTGTTATTTGGCAACCTCACCCTTACCAACTTTGCACATCCTATGCAACCAGCCAACCTCCTCTCTACATCGCTGTCAAAACCCGGCCACCAATATTAAATCCTCAGAATTTCTTTTGTCTGTGACACTCCCACAGGGGCAATAATTTCCAATCCCCAGAATTCCTATTGTCTGTGACACTCCCACATGTCCAACATGTGCTAAGTCCACAATTTTGTCTCTAATTAACGCTGGAACAATGGCTCGTTCCCACCAAAACATGACATCACCAACCACACTCAAATCATCACATATTTCCCAATACGGTCTCTCTCCCTTTTCCAATTCAGTTTTCCTAGGCCAAACCGAATTCAAATATCCTTTGATCTGCGGCGGCACCTCATCATTAGTCAAAGCCTTCAGTCATTCCTCCTTGGTCACAATGCCTTCATGATTTACAAAAAACATTTCTGACACATCAACCACACTTTCATCCTCCATATGGCTACTCATTCTAGACAGACAATCAGCCATTACATTCTCCTTGACTGGAATAACTTGAATTTCAAATGTATGTCTTTGCATCCTAGTTACCCAACCAGCTACCCGTCTAGATACTTTATCTAAACCATCACTCTCAAAAATGCACTTTAATGGTTTGTGGCCCATCCTTATGACGAATTCAGTCCCCCACACAAAGTTCTGAAATTTCTGCACAGCCCAATGGCATGCCAGCACTTCCTTTTCCAAGACAGAATAATTTTTCTCCGCACCTCTCAAAGCTCTCGAAGCATGGGCAATGATCTCTTCATCACCAATGTTCCCCACTTGCAATAATACGGCTCCAACAACACAATCACTTGCATCCACAGTAACTATACTCCTTCTACACATATTAAAACTCCTCAAAGTTTGCGCTAAATCAATTTCCTCTTTTATCATGGAAAACTCTCTTTAATATTTCTCACTCCAGGTAAACTCCTCCCCTTTTCTCAATAATTTCCTCATCTCACACACCTTATCAGCAGAATTCTTCACAATCTTTGGGTAGAACTTAATCATACCTAAAAATTAGCATAGCTCTCCTTTTGATTTCGGCCTTTCCACACTTTTTATTGAGGCCACTGTGTTCCTTTTTGGCCTCACTACGTCTGAATACACTTTTTGTCTCAGGTACTCTACCTTGCTCTCTTTAAAAACACATTTTCCTCCTTCAATGTCACTCCTCTCACATTTTCACAAACTATTCCAAAATCTTATCATGGTCACTTTCCGACTCTCCACATACCAACACATCATCCTGGGAATAAAACACACCTCTCATTCCTGTAAACAATTTATCCAAATCTTTCTGTAAAACCAAAGAAGCTGATACAAGACCAAATAGCATTCTTCGAAATTGGAAAATCTCTTCATGCGTTAAAAATGCTGTTAGTTTTCTACACCCCTCCTCCAGCTCTATTTGATGATATGCGGAGTCCATATCTAATTTGGAGAAAACTCTGCCATGGCCAATCATTTCACCCATATTTGGCAATGGATGCCTACCCACCACCACACATGTATTTAGTTCACAAAAATCCACACAAATTCAAAACACCTGATACCTTTTTCACAATCACCAAGGGTGAAATCCATTCCTCCAGCACTTCCAATAATACCCATCCTGAGCAATTTTTCAAGTTCACTTTTTACTCTTAACACCATCGGAACAGGATGTAAATTGGCAGACACCGCTATACTTGCTTTTTTCAAAAATGTTGGGGTGACTCATCCCATTCACCTTGCCCACACCTTTCTTAAACATGTTTTTACATTTTTCACACATCGATTAACCTACATGTAACACTTGATAAGCTGTGTTGTGGTGCAACCTTATTTGCAATCTCTTCTGATCACGCAATCCCAGCAATGTTGACTCCTTCTTAGTCACATACACTTTTCCTTGTGAATTCCTTCCTTTGAATTCACATTTTGCATTGAAATTCCCAAGAAGCTCAATCTTATCTTTTTTGTAACCACCTGGTTTAATATCTGGTTCCACCAAGATAGTCACACCTCTTTGCCATTTAGACACACCACGACATATGGACGCTCAGATTCTTCTTCATCCACACCTTGAATAACCTTGACAGCAATATTCTCAACAGTTTGCAAAGTGTCCTCTTCTCTTGCACTTGGCACATGTAACTCGATGACCAGGGCATGACATTGACCCAGCAAAATACAAATTACTGGCACATCGGAAACACAACCACTCTTCCTTCTTTTCTCCTTTCAGACAGTTATTGTCACCAGGTCCTTTGGTAAACTTCTCCTTCCTTTCTTTGTCTTCCCTCAGCAACATTTAACACATCCAATTTTGTTTGCCCATCATCCTTTTCAGATAATTTGGCAACGCACGCCATTGAGTGTTCTACACATTTGGCAATATCCAAGACTTCGTCCAAAGAAGGCTAATGTTTTAGCCATAACTCTTCTCCGGTTTTGTTGCTATTGCAGTGGATCATAAACTGGTCTCGAATATGCTCATCAAAGGACTATTTAAATTTGCATGACAAGGCCAAATGACAGAGAGCCATGACATATTCCTCCTCACTCTCCCTCTGTTCTTGAACTTGCACTCCAAAATTGTATCTCTCTAGGATGGTACTCATTTTGTGATTTAAATTTAAGTCCAGTATGAGTAGAGCTAAATCAGGTTCACTTGTATGGTCTCCCCCACCATCACCACTCAGCGGGGGGCAGTGTATCATAGATGCGCTGTCCTTCATAACCGAGAAAGTGCATCAGGAGGGACTGCTTCCTATCAATTGAGTATGAATTTCCACATGCTGCTTTAATATAATGAATGAAGGACCATGTACACCTGGCATTGCCATCTTAGTTTCCATGCTTTTATTTATTGATATAGTAATTTATTTTATTTTCTTTGTTGTATAATTCTTTTGCCAAAAGTTACTGCAAAGTCTTTTAGCCGAAAACCACATGAGTGAAATGAAGCACTCCTTAGCAGTTCATACAGCAAATAGCAGTCCCATTCACTGCTTATGCCAGTGTGATGTTGATTGTCGGAAAGAAAAGAAGAAAAGAAATGCTGCTCGCGCATGTGCATTAATCCTCTGATGCGTAGGTCAGGCACCGTTATAAACCTGTGGTCTCTGTGCATGTACTATCCTTCTGTCACGTCTGACAAAATTATTATGGCAATCCCATATGCAGCTGCGATTACTTGGATTTAGTTGCTGTCGTTCAAGTGATTTCCACCACAGTTGGGCCAACACAGGAATATACTGGGAGCCTGTCTGTGTCAACGCCGTGCTGGCAGAGCAGATTCACTTGATCGAGTGGATCGATCAAGTCCACGAAGGGACGCAGATGTACACGCCGCTGGGGGTCTATGTTCCTCTTCAAAGTCTTACCCCATCCTAGTTGCCACTGATAAGATGACGGCATGGATACACAGTTTGGTTTTTAACATAGGACGTATTAAGTAATATCATCACAGACCCCCAGCACAGCCTCTATCTCACAGCTCCTTCTCCAACTGCTGTGCTAGGAACTTAGAACACAACAGAATGATGTATGCGACTCTGGTTGAGGCAAGTGGGGGGACCACAGTGACCTTGAGAGGGCAATGGGAAAGAGACTTAGAGGCGGAAGGGGATGAGGTCCTCTGGAACAAACTATGCAGTGGGGTTACCAAGACGTCATTGTCTTGCCAGTATAGAAAGCATTCTATTATGCTCTTCCACAGGTGGCAGTTTGACCTGGTCAGGCTGTCAAAGATGTTTCCCACCACGAGTGTTGGAGGGGTTGTGAAGAGAGAGCCCACTATTGGCATATGTGGTGGGGCTGTCCCAGGATACAGGTCTTCTGGGATGAGGTCCTTGGGTGGATCAGAGATCTGGAAGGAGTACCCAGGGGTAAAAAAAAACAATCCAATCCAATGCCTTGGATTGGGGCACAGGTCAGTGGGGTACTGGGAGGAAGGCAAACTTGTGGGTGCTCTGTTGGGTTGGAGCACAGGTCATTGGGATACTGGTAGGAGGGCAGACTTGAGGGTACTGCCTGGGAGGATTGGGGCACAGGTCAGGGGAGCACTGAAGAGGGTGGACTTGTGGGTGCTGGCTGTGCTTGGGGGTTGGTGCAAAGGTCAGAGGGGTATTGGGAGGAGGGCAGACATGCCGGTGCTGACTGGGGTTGAGGGATTGGGGCACAAGTCAGTGGGGTATTGGGAGGAGGGTGGACCTGTGGGTGGTGTGTTGTGTTGGGGCATAGGTTAGTGGGGTACTGGGAGGAAGGCTGAATTGCATGTGCTGCCTTTGGTGTGGGCCCAGGCCAGAGGGGTAGTGGGAGGAGGGCGGACTTGCAGATGCTGCCTGGGATTGGGGGTTTGGTGCCAAGGTCAATGGGGTACTGGGAGGAGGGTGAACTTGCAGGTGGTGCCTTGGGTTGGGGCACAGTTCAGTGGGGTACTAAGACAAGGCCAGATTTCTGGGTGCTGCCTGGGTTTGGAGGGTTGGGGCACAGGTCAGAGGTTTACTGGGAGGAGGGTCGACTTGCGGGTGCTGCCTTGGGTTGGAGCACAGGTCAGTGGGGTACTGGGAGGAAGACGGCATTTGGGTGCTTCCTGGGGTTGGGGTGCATGTCAGTGGGGTACTGGAAGGAGAGTCTAGTTGTTGGTGCTGCCCAGGAAGTTGGGGCACAGGTCATTGGAGTACTGAGGGGAGGGCTGACTTGTGGGTGCTGCCTGGGGTGGGGGGTTGGTGCAAAGGTCAATGCGTTATTAGGAAGATGCTGAACGTACCTTGGGTTATGTCACAGTTTTGTGGGGTCCTGGGAGGAGGACATATTTCTGGATGCTGCATGGGCTAGGGGTGTTGGGGCACCAGCCAGTGGGCTACTGGGAGGAGGGCAGATTTCCGGGTGCTGCCTGGGGTTTGGTGGGTTGGGGCACAGGCCAGTGGGTCACTGGGAGGAGGGCAGACTTGCGGGTGCTGCCTTGGGTTAGGGCACAGGTCAGTGGGGTGCTGGGAGGACCACAGACTTTGGCTGCTGCCTGGGTGTTAGGGCACAGGTCACTGTGTTACTTGGAAGAGGGCAGATTTGCGGGTGCTGCCTGGGGATTTGTGACGTTGGGGTGCAGGTCAGTGTAGTACTGGGAGAAAGGTGGACTTGTGGGTGCCACCCTCGGTTGGGTCACAGGTAAGTGGGTTACTGAGGGAAAGGTGGATTTGCGGGTGCTTACTGGTGTTGGGGCACAGGTCAGTGAGGAACTGGGAGGAGGGCAGACTAGCGAGTGATGTATGGGGGTTGGGTGATTAGGGCACAGATCAGTGGGGTACTGGGAGGAGGGTGGACTTGCGGGTGCTGCCTGGTTGGTTAGGAGGTTTGGACACAGTCAGTGTGGTACTGGTAGGAGTGCAGACTTGCAAGTACTGCTTTGGGTTGGGGCACAGGTCAGTGGAATGCTATGAGGTGGGTGGTCTTGTGAATGCTGCCTGGGGGTTTGAGTCACAGGTCAGTGGGGTACTGGGAGGAGTGCAGACTTTTGTGTGCTGCTTGGGTTGGGGCACAGGTCAGTCCGGGACTGGGAGGAGAGCAGACTTGCAGCTGCTGCCTGGGGGTCCGGTGTTAGGGCATAAGTCAGTGGGGTAGTGGGAGGAGGGCAGACTTATTGGTGCTGCCTGAGTTTGGGGAGTTGGGGCAGATCTCAGTCAAGTACTGGGAGGAGGGCAGACTTGTGGATGATGCCTGGGGTTGGGTGGTTGAACCATAGGTCAGTGGGCTACTGGGAGGAGGTTGGATGTGCGGGTGCTGCCTTGGGTTGGGTCACAGGTCAGTAGGGTACTGGGAGGAGGGCAGACTACTGGGTACTGCCTTGCTTTAGGGGGACAAGGCACAGTTTCCACAGGTGTTTGCTGGGTGCTGCTTTGAGTTAGGAGGACGAGGGGACAAGGCGCAGTTTCCCCAGAGTTTTCTGGTGATGCTTTGAGTTAGGGGGACAGGTGACAAGGTGTAGTTTCCCTGGGTATATGGGAGTTGCTTTGAGTTACGGGGACAAGGTGCTGTTTCACTGGGGTTCTCGAGTGCTGCTTTGAGTAAGGTGGATGAGGCACTGCTTTGTTTGGGTACGCAGGTGCTGCCTTGAGTTAGAGGGTTGGGGCAACAGTTTCGTAGGGGAACTGGGACGAGGACTTGTGAGTAGCAGTAGAGGAGTGGAAGTAATGGTGATTGCTTGTAAGTAATCTGTGATTATTTTTTTACATATGTCCGGCGCAACGGTTGTTTAACAGTGCAGGGTTTTGATTTCTGTGGTGGCTTGTTGTGGGTGATCTGGGCACAACTTGTTGTTGTTTGCTCTGTAGGTTTCTTTGTGCTTTTTATTCCATGAATCGGCTCACCTCGCTATTCTTTTCATCTGTGCAATGTTCTTTCTCATGCTAAGTAATTAGCACGGACATAGTGTTTTTTTAAAAAAATGAGGCCCCTTATGTTTAAGAGTTTTCAAATTGTTGCACTTGTGATTCCTTAAAATAGTATGTTAGGTAAATAAGTACACAACATTGTACCCCCCTATGAGTTTAGGTACTATTGATGTCACCTATCCCCAGGTATGTCTACAGACTTGTGATGCATTCCCCGTATATTCTACATGTTATATGGGCGGCGGAGATGATTGTTTGGTGCATAGTTTGGAAAGAGAACATTTAACATTTGATAGTAAAAAAAGTTAATTACTTTGAGAGCATCACCTAATCTCAACTTGACAGCAGGTTCGACTCCATAGAAGCACCCAGCGGTATCACACCAAAATACTGCAGGCTGTCACTGTGAAGCCCAGAATACTGATTGTCGAGAGCCCCATTTCACTATATAGATAAAAGTGGTGTGGCGGGTTACATTAATAGAAAAGGTGGAGGGATATTGGCAGGTTTTTGGGGAGATTATTTTTGGCTTTGACATTATATTTTCACAGTGATAATATAGATCCCACCCAACCTGACATGTCTTGACTTGATCCGATATAAGCATCTCCTTAACTTGACTCAAAAGCCGACTGGACCTGCAGGAAGCCATCAACTCAGCCATCTGAAACTCCAACTCAACCCAGCAAAAGTATCCTCTTGACTATTATTGACTGCTAACTCGACCATTGGAAGCTGACTTGATTCACTGGGAGTCCCAGCTTGAAAATGACTCAAGGCTGACTTGCCACTCGGAAATAATTAGTCAACTGTTTTTACACTGGCTTGACTGCAGTTAAGCACTCTGAAGCCCGACTCAATGATATTCTGTCCCAAAGACAGGAAACTCAAAGTTCTTCAAGAGATTCTTTTCCCCGGCCCACCTTAATTGTCCCTAGTCACTGATATGTATTGCTTTTCTACCTTTTAAAGACATCTTAATTAACCTTGACATTGATTGATGGGATCACTTGCTTGGCACACCTGCCCACAAACCCAAAGTGCCCCTTTATTTTAAAATTCTACTTTCTCTTTTCTTTCCTTCCAGGGTATAAACATTAGTGTCTTTATTCGTTGTGTGTGTTTTTGTTAGTTTAATTGAAGATTTATTGTGTGCACTCTTGTTTGGACATTAATGTATTGTGGTACTGTTGTATGTTTGTTATTTGCTTGCTTCTGTGCCAGCTCACACCCATCCTGTAGAGTACATCCTGCCCTCAGCCTGCATTACCTTAAAGCAGGGAAGGAGGTACACATTTAGGGCTGTGTTTTTTCAAATGTATGATTTGGATCTCTTTTGCTTTAGTAATAGTGTGGGGTTGAGAAGAGATTTTAGCCACTATTCATCCCTGTAATCCAGGAGACCAGCAGTAATTTCATCACAACACTCTCAAGGGGTTGTATGGATTTTCTTCTGTGACTCACCAGAATGTGAAGATGAAAGCCCAGAAATGATGGGTGAAAGTTGACACATTCTCCATTAATTGAATTAGATGGGGCCAATTTACAAAGTGTGCCGGAGGTGCTGCAAACAGTTTCTAAAGAGGGAGTTGTGTTCAGGTGAAGGGACTGGCTACCGGGGTAAGGGACCTGTTGTCAGCCCGAACAGAGATATTTCAGTGTCATGTGCATTCCTGAGGTGGTTGGCACTCAGTTTATTTGAAGAAATAGTTAAAAAT
Source organism: Ambystoma mexicanum (assembly GCF_040938575.1). Taxonomy (NCBI): domain Eukaryota; kingdom Metazoa; phylum Chordata; class Amphibia; order Caudata; family Ambystomatidae; genus Ambystoma; species Ambystoma mexicanum. The sequence continues at coordinate 368,551,170 of NC_090927.1, read as the reverse complement.
GACATTTTATTATCTGAAGGCAGAGTCTTGTAAGGGCGGGCCCCTTAATCACCTCAACCCAAGCGGGCCCACCACTTGAAGAACAAGTACACAATTGTACACAAAGCAAGTTTATTTTACAATAACCTGGGGAGCAGTTAGGTGGTGTCACACGGCCAAACTAACCCAAGTCTCAACAAACACATCAATTGACATCTTATATACATTTCTGCAACTGTTAAAACACTCCCAGATACTTTATTAAAATCCAACCCCCACAGGTGAATGGACATACACCTCTCAAAGAAATCCCACCTTTCTCCAATGCCTATGTTTTCATTGGTAGCCCTTATCTTATCTACCATCTTCAGCTGATGTGTAGAACACACCTCTTCTTCAAATTCATCCATGGTGGGTCATGACATCATCATTCAGTTAAACATTTGTATGCAAACATAATTCTTAACGAGCAATAACTGGCCTCAACCCCTTGAAACTTACTTTTTACTTGCACATGGTCTACGTAACTATATCAAGCGATATGAGGAAGGTTGGGTAAATAATTTCTCTTTGAGTTAGTGATGCTATCTCATTCCCCAGGTCACTGATTTCATTGGAAAGTTTATAATCTAAATAATCACTGCTTTATCAGGCACACAGCGCATCTGATAATACCATTGAAACTCCTGGGTTTCCCATTAGTTAGCCTTGGCAATTGACTCGCCCCATGTTTTACTGGTAGCCACAACAACTAGTGGAACCCCTTCTGTCATGCAGACATTCATCAGGAGATTCCCTTTGCCGTCTGAGATGTTTATCAGACCATAAAACTCATGGCCAATTTATTCAGCTGATTTGACCACGAAGGTTGTGAAGTCACTTATTCAGCCATCCCCTGGCTTCTAAAACTTTGCAGAATCATTTTTTCAACAGTCAAATCTCACCTTGCAAACAACCCCGACTACCGTGTTTGATTCATTTGTTAAAAGCCCAGTCAATTGAGATTCATGAATTCTCATGTGTAGTCGTATTTATGTTACATTTGGTGGTTTTAACATTTTATTTTTCTTCCCGCGTGCAAGCTAATATGTATAATTTCTAGACCAACTGTAACTCTAAAAGTAACATATCCCATCCATAATTACCTATACTTGATATATATAAAATTGCAACATTGCGCTCAGTTTGCCGCCACCCCAGTCATCAATATGGTATGCATAACATAAACCCCGTACTCATGGGGAACCTTCCTGACCACCCCAACAGTCTTTATCTCTTGCCTGTGGTTTTTCAGAGAACCTGTCTAGCCCACTGTTATGTACCATGATCTTGTTAACCCGCTTCCCCTACTCAGCCTATCCTAACCCACAATACTCAAGGGTCAAGTCCTATAAATTAAAGTTGGAGACTCACCAACAAATGCAATGGGATGTGAAGTCACCAGAAATTAACATACCAAGTTGAAATATACACATTTCATTAAATTGGCTTTGATAACCAACCAGATTGCACAGGATATATGGCATTTGCCTTTCAAAAAATCAACACACACAAAACCAAGAGAGGATATTTTCTTCTAATAGTGTTTTTGAAAGCGTTAAACAGTGTGCATGTGTTACATTCTAATAACCAATACAAATGTTTCCCCTGGAGCATACAGTACAGTACCAAAATGGCACATTTCAACTTTAGTTGTTTGCAATTTTTCAACAGGTTATATAGTGCAGTGGTGAAGTGTCTGGCCTGCAAACCTGACAGCTACAGTTTGATCCCTGAGGTTGGCTTTGATTCATAAATTGAAAGTGGACCTTCAATGTTTCTTATTTTAGCTGGGGGGACTGAGACCACCTTCTGAAAAAAATGGGAGGACTCCATCCACCTGCGTGTACCCTCAACTTGAGCCCTGACATTACGTTTGTATAGCTTCTGTCACACAGTGCATTACAGCAGATCAACTGGAAACATCTTGGGTTTTCAAAATGTTTTGACTAGCAGTCCCACATATATCAACTCATTGTGGGAGAGTCCAAGCAATTATTTTATGGAATTCCTCTTTTGAGGGAATTTCGTCTTCTGGTTCCAGGATCCATTCCTTTTAATTGTTGAAATCCACCTGATTTCAAATTTTTTCAGATAGTAATGTAGAAGGTGTGTGGGGGATCTCCCCTTTAAGGGTGGAGTCATAAAGACGTCATGATGTGCTCCTAATAAAAAGAGCCTCCTGCTAGCATGTGCGGCAGCACGGCAGCAGACTCCCTGAATGTCTGCATTATATGAGTAATGCTGTGTGCCCAGAGCATTGTGTATTTTTATTTCTGTGTGATCACGGAACCATCCGGATAAGCCCATGTGACCACGGCCCCACTGTTGCAGGATTGTATGCCCACAGCGAAAATCCAGACTGTGTGAGCATGGCAATATCAATCCCTGTTGTCTGCACACAGCGATGATCCGGTAGGTCTGTGTGCTCATGGTGCAGATACAACAATCGAGACAAAGTCGTAGTGGCTGCTTTCCCTCAAACCCAGTGTGCTGCCTCATTTCTTGGAAAGAGGTGGACTGCGAAACACAGTGTGGGGGTGTCGTGAGCGACCGATTTTGCTGTTTATCATTGTGGCCTGAACCGTGTGGCTTTTGGTGGCAGTGCACGTCTGCACTTGCGGAGAAGATCCGGGTGATGGGCTCCTGGAGACGAACTTGCTTCTGTGGTCCCCCGCACAGCCTATTGCTGCAACCTGATCCCAACAGCTGCTGCTATTGCCACACGTGCATGCTGCCTTCAGCAAAGGAAAGGAGGGCAACTGATGCTGAGAGACTACCAGACACAGCCGTGTCTGTTAATACAGGTACTGAAGGGCCTGTAAGGGTTGGGGCTCAAGGTGGAGTGTTAATGCACCCATGTCATTGACAGTGCACCCAAATGATGAAAACAAATATAAAGAAAGGCAAATAGGGATAAAGGAAGAATTTTCTCTGGGGCACACAGAAAATGCTTGGCTCAGACTGTTCCCTGCACCTGTCATGCCTGTGCCACTGGCACACACATTGGCAACCATCATGGACTATTTGGAACTCATTTATCTTCATAATACTCTTTGAACAACCCATATTCACACTTTGGTCCTTAATTTCCATTTGCATGACTTTGGTACTTTCTTATTTAATTCAGCTAACTACATGTACCATAATACACCATGCTACAGTTATCAATTCCTGGCTATTCCCATTAATCAGTATTGGAACCACAATCTCCAGAAGCCCGAACATTTCAGTGCTGCATCCACCTTCTCAGGACCAGAGATGGAGGAGGCAGATTACCTTCAGGTGTGCTTCTCCAGGTGGTGCCAATTAGCCTGCCTCGGTACAGGGCAGGGCTGTATTTAAGCAGTTGCCTGCAGGAGCTCGGTTTCTTGCATCAAGAGTTCTCCCAGCCCCTTTTTGCCTTGCGCCACGATTTGTATGCTGTTCATGTTGCCGTATTATCCTGCTTCTGATTCCAGTGCTCCTTGCTGCCCTGCTCCGCTGGGCTCCCTGCCTTGCAGCCTGGTACACTCTTCTGCCTGCAGCCCTGGTCCTCTGGGCTCCCTGCATTGCTGCCCTGCTCCTGTGGGCTCCCTGCCTTGCAGCCTGTTACACTCTTCTGCCTTCAGCCCTGGTCCTCTGGGCTCCCTGCCTCGCTGCCCTGCTCCTCTGGGCTCGCTCCTTGCTGCCCTGCTCCTCTGGGCTCCCTGCCTTGCAGCCTGATACGCTCTTCTGCCTTCAGCCCTAGTCCTCTGGGCTCCCTCCCTTGCTGCCCTGCTCCTGTGGGCTCACTCCTTGCTGACCTGCTCCTCTGGACTCCCTGCCTTTCAGCCTACTACAGTCCTCTGCAGTCCACAAGTCTGCCTGCACCGTGTGCCACCCGTTACTGCAGCCCTGCTTCCTTGTTTGCAGCCCCCCTGTTTCCTGGCTATGGCTCCCTTACTCTATTCCTTGTTTGCAACCCCCTGTTCTTGATCCCTGACCTTCTCTTCCTTGAGTCTTTGGTCCTCCCTTAAGTTATCCATTTCAGTTATACTGTTTCTGTACAGACACCCACAGCTGTTGTTCCCAGCCATGAGCATACAGAGTGGGCTCCTGTAATAGCAAACTGTGCAGAAGGCTGGAGTTTCCAAAGGTCCATGGAACACTCTTTCCCATTTCTGCATACACCCCAAGAGGGAATCCAGTTTGTTTGTACCTTTGTATTTCCTGCCCCTTTTTGTTCACAGCTATTGTTACCTATTCTTCTTTCTTGTTGAGCTTCCTGCTGTGTGTGCTTATCTGTCGCCTTACATCAGCACAGCCACCCAAAACCTACCTGGGTGCCCGGTACCACTCTTAACAGAGTGCCATCCTTGACAGCACCTCACTCATGCTCTTGCAATGCCCTGATCTCGTGGGGAGGCTCAGACTGTTCCCTGCACCATGCCTATGAACTTGCAAAGCTGTGTCAGTAGCTGCTCCAGATTAGTTCATACATCCCCTGTGTGGGGCTCACAAACCAAGTGGACACATCAGAGCATCCTGCAGTGCCCCCATGGCTGATGAAGAAGAGGAAGTGGCAGCGGTTGGCAGAATGTCTCACCAACAAGGATCACTAGCACCATTAGTAGCATTTGATGTAGCTGGGGCGACATCCAGCTATGGGCCGCGGTAGACCTCATGGATTGAAAAGACTCTAAATGTACTTTGAGGCTGTTGAGATCAATGAGCAGGCTAAAGGACCTACCATACTGTAGTCTGCTACCCAGCAGTACAGAAGCTATTCAAGACACTTTGGCCCAGAGACAGCTCCTACTTTGCTGCTGTCGAGGTGTTAATCTGTTACTTCTAAGGTTAATATTGATTATGTGGGGATTAATCAAAGCCCCCATATAAAATAAACTGAAGGGCCACGGGAAGCATGACCTGCCAGCTTTCATTAAAATAAATATGAAAAACCTTCACACAGAAAAAAGGGTCTATTAAGGCAGACTGTGGGGGTTTCTGCAAGTAACACGAGGATGCACTATCTGAAAAGGTGTATCTGTTATAAAAAGGAAAAGCAGCTTTTTTAATTCACAGTGGCAGAAGAAATACCAAGGCCCCTTTCAAATGAAAAGCAGGATTCTAAAACACTGACACCAAACTGACTTTCTACGGGTGTTTGCAGTTTAAAGCAAGACAAGAGAAAAAATGTTCCCCTGCCAACATAAAGATGTGAGGGAAAAGACTTAGGGCCTCATTATGACTTTGGAGGCAGCCATGCCCTTATTAAGGGCATGGCTGCCTCCAAAATCGGGTCCGGGTCTGGCTTCCCTGAATGGGGAATTACTGGGCCATTCCGAGTTTGGAGGGCCTGGTAATTCGTCCTTCAGGGAACAAGGGCCTGGACCTTCCCCATTCCCATTTGAGTCCCCTCAATGGGTGCGGGAGCTAACAATGGGCCGATTACGCCGGCACGTTGTTAGCTCCCTGGTCCCCTCGCGGGACCCACTCTGGACGTCTGGTAAAACCTCGTAATATTGCGGAATGGGTTAAACGGGCCACCAGCATTAGCGACCTTAACCCATTCCGCAATTGTTGTAATGAGGCCATTAGTATGTGTTGACAATAAGTAATGTATATTATGCTTTACCTGCAAAATTCCCAGCAAACATTTGAAAAAAAGCCAACTTTGTTTCCATGAAAAGGTTCCTGTAGGCCTGATACTTAGCCTTTTGCTTGCTGTGGGGCAAACTTCACAAAGGACTGCCCCACTGAAAGTCTGGCTGGTATCCCAGTTGTTTACAACTGCAATAAAATGTGTCCCAAAGGGTTTCAAAACACAAGTTTTCCTAGACTTGCTGTCTCTGAAGGCAGTTCTGAGCAGAGCAAATGGCTTTAGGTGGTGCATGACTGGAATATGAAGATGGGGATCTCTGTGTTGCCAATGCCTCCCAAGTGTTTACAAGCTGCAGCCTATACTTCAAACAGCAAAGAGCAGCAAAGAGATTAATCAAAACACTGTCCAATGAGGTAAATGACACTGCGGACAGGAGGGCTCCAATTTGCATGACTAAAGATGTCCTATTCATTTAAAAGTACCATTATAATTTAGCCATTTTTTTCAGCAACCGTAGGTCATACTTCCTTGATTGGTGTGTCGGTTTTATGTAATATCCAGGCAATGAAGTTGAAACACAATTCCCTAAAACGCAGGTGGATGAATTGTAATGGCAGGCTAAAAGGGGTACCTGGCTTCTATGAGCATGTCCCGTATGTAAGATTTGGCGAACTGGTGGAGGGTAAAATTAGGTATTTGGAGAGTAAATTACATGTTCATACGTTTTATGCTTTTTGTTAAAACAGCAGAAAATTGCCAAACAGCTGTGCAACATGGTACGGACCAGGCTGTCATTTTATTAAATTCCCCATGATTAGCTGAATCGGAAAATATATCCATTATGGCAGTTAGTAGTAAGTCGTAGCGTTTTTAACACATAACTAGTGTTGTATTGCCGGTTCGCGGCCGGCGCGCGGGGGCTGGTATTACGCGGGTAGGCCGCGCGGCCTGTGGCGCAGCTCCAGCGGGAGCTCGCAATGACTCACACCCACGCTGGATACTCGTTCGCCCGGAACTGCTCCCCGAACGCGGGGGCGGGGCTTTTATTAAGGACGCCCTGCGTCACCGCGTAGCGGGACGCAGGGCGGAACATAACATTCCTCCTTTATTATAAAACAAAACAAAACACACAACTCAAACAGCCGACCAACGGCCAAATCGAGCATAAGCGCTCAGTCTTCAACACTCAGCCACCTTGCCATTGGGTTTCATGGCACTAGTGCACCAGTTACCACACATAGTCACTTAGCTTGGCTGGCGGTCTCGTCGTGGTTCTCAGTCGGTATCGTCCTTCTCGGGGGTCCTTCCCCCTTGCTTCAGACTCGGTTCCATCGTCGCTGTTCGGGTCCTCGAGGCCAGGTTCATCCATCGGTTCCCAGCTTCCATCCCGCACTCCATCCTCCTCGGGGATGGCCTCCGGCTCTTCTTCGCTGGGTGGATTGTCCATGCCTTCCCGATGGCATTCCTTATCAGTCCATAGTGTACGGGGTATGGCTTTGAACCATGACGCATTTCTCGTCACTTGGCGGTTACCTCGTGTCACAGTGACCATGGTTCCATGCCGGTTGCTGACGGTCCATGGAAGTTCCTCGTACCTTGTGTCAAGTTTTGACTTGGAAGGGTTGCGTAGCATGATAACCTGGTCACCCACTTGATGATGGGACGGCCTCGCTCTCCGCTTGCCACTCATGTGTTCGTTGGCATCCCTCCTCCTTCTCTCGGTGCGTTCTTCGTTCACCGTGTCCGGGGTTCTGCTTGGGTGATGCGGGATCGAGGATCTGATGACGGTGCCGAACATGAGGTCCGCAGGCGGTATGCCGGTGGTGCTGTGAGGCGTGACCCGGTAATTTCGGAGGAATCGGAAGAGATCAACCTTCCAGGGGCTGGCGTTGGCCTTAGACACTCGGAGTACCTTATTGATAGTCCGCATGAATCGTTCCACGTCCCCATTTGCCTGGGGGTGTCTTGGGGTGATGTGGTGATATTTCACATTGAGGTCCTGTAGGTACCTTTTGAAATCCTCTCCCGTAAACGGCGGGCCATTGTCGCTTTTGATCGAGATGGGTAGTCCATGGGTTGCGAACATTTTCTCTAGGGCCGGAATGACCACTTCAGCTGCTGTGGACTCTACTATCTCAACCTCCGGGTATCGGGAGTGGTCATCGACGGCCACCAGCAAATGGAGGCCTTCCCAGAGCTTGCAAAAGTCAATGCTGATGGCCTCCCAGCGAGAGCGGCCCCGTTCTGCCGATATGATGGGTTCCGGGTCTGGCGGCCCCCCTGTTATCTGACAGGCTAAGCACGTTGTGATGAGTGTCTCGACTCGCTCCTCGATCTGGGGAAACCATACTCGGTGCCGAATGCGGGCTTTCGTCCTTACCAGTCCTTGATGTCCCTCATGTGCTAGGGCCACTATCCTGTCCTGTAGTTTGAGAGGGATTACGATGCGGTTTCCTCGAAGTAACAGTCCACCCTCCGTGACTGACAAGTCTTGCCGGACTGTGAATATGCCTGACAAAAACCCTTTTGCTTCCGCTGTTCTGTTGTGTGTATGTCTCATGAAGGTCTTCCAGTCACCGGACAGGATGGCATCTTTCACCAAGTCGCAACACGGGTCTTGGTGTGTTTCCGCCTCGATTTCCTCGATGCTCACCGCTTTGGGCCTCATTGCTCGCACCACTTGGCATATGTGTTCCTCTGTTTCTGCCGCTACTTGGATCTCTTGTTGAGTGGCCTCTCGCGGATGCCTGGATAGAAAATCCGCTGGGTTCCCGCTGCCTGGTTGGTAGACGAGGTTGAAGTCATATTGCTGGAGGTGCAATAACCACTTGGTTATTCGTGCCGGAGGGTGTGCTGAGGTTCCCATGAAAATTGGTAGGAGGGGCTTGTGGTCCGTGATCGTCGTGAAGTGACGTCCATATAGGTAGAGGTGAAAATGCCGGCACCCCCACAGCACGGCGATGGCCTCCTTTTCGATGTGCGAGTACCTTTGTTCGGTCTCGGTGAGGGCTCTCGATGCATACGCGATCGGTCTTTTCTCCCCTTCCCTCGTGACTTGCATTAGGATGGCTCCGAGCCCCACGGGGCTGGCATCCACGAATAGTTCTGTGGGCAGTTCAGTATTGTAGTAGGCCATCTTGGTGTCCGCTGAGAGGGAGTCCTTGATGTTTTCGAACGAGTCCTGGCATGTTGGCCCCCATTCCCACTTGACGTTGGCCTTCGTGAGTTCCCGCAGTGGCTCAGATAGTGTGGCCAGGTTTCGGATGAACCTCCCGCAGTAGGTGGCCATGCCTAGAAAGCTGCGCACTTCCGTGGGTGTCATCGGAGGGCTAGCCGCCTGGATGTCTGCGACCTTCTGCGGGTCCGGGGAGATGCCTGTGCTGCCAAACTTGTATCCGAAAAACGTGATCTCCGCTTTGAGGAACTCACACTTTTCCCGATGTATTGTGAGCCCAACCTCTTGTAGTCGGCCCAGTAGGGCGTGAAGCCTCTTGATGTGTGTCTCTTTGTCGGGGGCGTGAATCAGAATATCATCGCTCACGTTGAGGACACCAGGGATGCCCCGGATGACCTCCTGGATGGTCTGCTGGAACACCTCCGCAGCTGATGATATTCCAAAACTTAGGCGTTTGTACCTCCGCAGCCCCAGATGCGTAGAGAATGTTGTTATGTATCGAGAGTCTCTGTGGAGCTTGAGTTGATGATACCCCGCCTTTAGGTCAATCTTTGAAAATATCTTCGACCCTGTGAGGTCAGCCACAATCTCGTCGATTGTTGGGGTTATGTGGCGTTCCCTTTTAATGGCAGTGTTGGGGAGACGCATGTCTATGCAGATCCGCACCTTTCCAGGCTGCTTGGGCTTCCGTGTGACTACCATTGGGGAGACCCACGGTGTGGGCCCTGTGACCTCCTCAATGATGCCCGCTTCCTCCAGTGCCTTGAGTTCCTGCTCCACTTGTTCCCTCATGTGGAACGGCGTTCTGCGGTGCCGGACGGCTTTCGGCTGCACAGTCTCATCAATATGCAGTTTGATGGTCTTGCCTCTTAGACAGCCTATGCCTTCTTGCAAGTCAGGGTATTGGTTAAGCATCTGCTCGATCTCCATTTCTTCGTTGACATGGCAGACGAATTGAACCACTCCCAAGTCCTCCGCTGCGTCCCCACTCAGGAGGCTCTCAACACCTGCCTTCACAACATAGACTTTGGACCATAGTCTGTTCTCCCCGTGTTCCAGCGTGGTGCGGAACCTGCCAATTACCGGCAGGGGCTTTCGACAGCCGTATGCAAAGAGCAGAGTGTCGGTGCTTTTCAGCTCTGGTGGAGGACTTAGAGTCAGGAAAATGCTCTCAGGCATTACGTTCACCGAAGCGCCTGTGTCGATGGTCATCTGAACGCACTGATTTTGGATGGTGACCATGCATTTGCGCCTTCGGGTGGCTTTTCCTCGAGGTCCACGGTCCTGGCATAGTGCAGACACTAGGTATACCTTCCTTCCTTTCCTGTCTGTGTCCTTGGAGGGGGCCTGCAGCATTGCCGAGACATCGTCCCCTTCATCCTCCGTGGAAGAGCTGGCCACTGCGACCCTTCTGGCACTGGCTTGCTTCTTTTTCTTGGTCGCGATCTTCTCCGGCTGGTTTTGCTGAGGCTGTATGGGGGTGTCCGTTGATCGGCATACTTTCGCGTAATGGTCCTTCCGGCCACATGCCCCACACGTGGTGCCTTGAGCAGGACAGTTGCGACGGCCATGTCGTGGGCCACCGCACCAACCACACTCAGTGGGTCCCGGAATACGCGGTTGCCACCTGTTTTGTCCGTATCCGCCACTGTTGTCGTCTCTCGAGGATTGTTTGGTGGCGATGCGGGCCACCATAGCCGTGTTGAGAGCAGGTTGCAGCCTGTGTAGCGTGGCCTCCATGTTGGCCGCTCTAGTGTGTGCCAGTTCCCTCTGACGTCCTAGTTCAAGGATACGCTGTAGGGGGATGCCCTTCTCGCTGAGTATCAGGCGCCTCAGTTTTTCCGAATAAATCCCGTTGATGATCTGCCTCCTGATTTCCCTCTCCACATTTGTGAATTCACAGGACATGGCTAGCTTCCTCAGGCGGGTGTGGTACGCATCAAGGGTTTCCTCCGCTGTCTGTAATGTGGTGCAGAAGAGAAACGTCTCATAGTCTGGGTTTAATTGAGGGAGAAAGTGATCGGTGAGGGCGTCTTTCGCGCTTCGGTACCCATCTAGGCCATCATCAACGTTCAGCGAATTGAAGATGCGCAGTACCTCATCACCCACACTGAGTAGCAGGTGTGCCTTCAGTTTCCTGGGCGCAGTGATCTCTTTGCACTCCATCGCCATCTCGAACTTCTGGATCCATAGCTGCCATCTGGGTCCGCATGACGACGGGTCCGTGAATGGGTCAAACGGTTGGACCAGTGTCGACGAAGTGCCTTGGGTTCGAGGTGGAGGCGGCGTCATGGACAGGTTTGCCGCAATTCTGGACGGCGTGGAGGGCCCAGGCGTGGATGTGCCGGCCGCCATGCTGGCGTGTACCTGATCCGTGTTGTCGTGGGTGCCTCCGACGGCCACCAATGCTGTGCTGCGACGTCTGCCTGCCTTGGAGGCGCCGCCGTGTCCAGGCGCCGTGTTGCAACTCCTGGCCTGGCACTCCCCACACTCTGTGGTGCTGCTCTCCTGTGGTGGATGGGAAGAGCTGTGGTCTTGGAGGCAGAGCTCGTGAGTGTATGAGAGAAGAGAGAAAAAAAAAAAATTTTTTTTTTTTTTTTTTTTTTTTTTTTGGGGTGGGGGGTCACGTGTGTGATGGCACCCCCACCGGGTGTCCAAAAATTAAGCCGCGATGGCTGTGTGTCGTTGTGGTGCCTTCAGAGCACCGAGCTTATTGTGGAGCTCGTCTCTCCTCGTCGCCATTGTTGTATTGCCGGTTCGCGGCCGGCGCGCGGGGGCTGGTATTACGCGGGTAGGCCGCGCGGCCTGTGGCGCAGCTCCAGCGGGAGCTCGCAATGACTCACACCCACGCTGGATACTCGTTCGCCCGGAACTGCTCCCCGAACGCGGGGGCGGGGCTTTTATTAAGGACGCCCTGCGTCACCGCGTAGCGGGACGCAGGGCGGAACATAACAACTAGATTTCTAGCTCCAGACTCCTAAATCAATCCTAAGAGAGAAACTGGAATTGGGAGGAGGGAGAAGGGTAACTGTTCAATCCTGGTTGCCGGAACTCTTTCATGGCACTGCTCAAAATTGAAATATTGATGGTGTCATCACTGCTAGATAAAGTGGATGCGCTATGGTAGAAGGGAGAGCTGCCTGCCGCACCGGTTGTGGACTATCCATCGGTCCTATCCTGATCGTGAACTTGTCTCTCCTGGCAGTAAGTGTCACATGGAAACAAAAAATCAACACCAAGCAAACAGAAAACACAGTAGTCATTGTTAACGCATATTGGAATCCTGCTGCCATTAGCGAAGAAAGCTTCATCTCAATGTGCGAACAGGTAATCGATGACGCGATGGCCAAGCTGTTAGTGTACTCCATAATGATATGTGGTGACTTTAATGCAGTTTGCAAAACTCAGAAAAGCACTCGAGAGAAGAAACAGCCGTCAGCAGCGGAACAGCGAGGCAGAGCATGGTTAGACCTTACTCACTCCCTTGACCTGCATAATCTTGATATCGCCTTCCCACAACTAAACAGAACACCTACCTGGGAACGTGCAGACTCGAGTGAGACAATCCATTACATATTTGTCTCCAAACCGCTGCTAAGCGCCACCACCTTCTTTAATGTACGACGTACAATTGCCAGCGACCACAACCTACTGGAGACCAGCTGGTCAATCCAAAGCGCGAAAAACACCCAAGCAGGCTTGGGCATTGAGAACAATGCCAGAGGCACCCAGCTCAAACTAAGCTCAGCGGCGATCAAAGATCTAACGCATAGGTATAAGGACAAAGTACAGAAAGCAGAAAACAAAGCAGTCGATTACCAGCCACTGCTAATGGCTTACGCGTACTCAAAAACATGTCTGAAAAACAAAGGCTCCATTAAAAAACACACCTATAACAGCGACCTAGTTTCAAGAAGACGTGAGTACAGAAGAGCCATGAGGATCGCAAAGAAAACTTTGCCAACCGCTGATGGCATTACCACACAAAAAGCCTTTAAATCAGACTACAAAGCATGGGTACGAGCCCATCGAAGTAATCTATATCAGTTGGATGCAGAAAACATCCCCAAAGCACTAACGACGAATAATGCAAGAGACTTTTGGTCCTTACTAAAAACAACAGAACATCCAGTGGAAAACTCAATAACAAATAACATCTCTCAAGTTGTTTGGGAATCACACTTCGCTGAAGTGTTTAACTCCGCTACACCAGAAAATCTAGGGGAGTATCCCCACTACCAAGTCAAGTGGACCAACCTAGAAGATAAAGAAGACATTCTAGAAATCATCAAAAAGATCAAAAATTCACGGGCGCCTGGCCCAGATGGGATCACCAACTTTGAACTCAAAGCGCACCCAAACGAATGGGTCACCTTCATCAGTGAATTCTTTCGACGCTGTGCAGCGTCAAGTTCGGTGCCCAAATCATGGACCACAGCAACAATAATTCCCATCTACAAAAAGGGAGACATAAAGGACCCCGCAAACTTTCGTTCGATAGCGCTGCTTGATTGCATAGGTAAAGTCTTCGGATCATTACTTCTAAAGAAATTTCAAAATTGGGCTGCAACAGCCAAGTGCAACGACCACCTACAATCGGGCTTCAAAAAAAACACCGGGACATCAGGCAACATACTAATCTACAGTATATTGAAAAGTAGAGCCCTACAACTTGGCCAAAGGTTGTTTGTCGCGTTCATCGATTTCACGCAAGCGTTCGATCGCATTGAAAGACATCTCCTTTGGACGAAACTGAGAAGCTGGAAATGTCCTGAAGACATATTGGCCCCCATACAAATCTTGCACCATAACACCTCGATGAGGGTGCGTCTAAGCTGTGAAGGTGACTTATCCGATAAAATTCCAACCACACGAGCAGTCAAGCAAGGATGCCCATTAGCATCAGCATTATTTCTAGCCTACATAGGCAACCTTCAAGTATGTACAACTACCATGCGTGCATTTCCTCCAAAAATTGGAAACACCCCGATAGAACGACTTCTTTATGCGGACGACCTCACACTATTTGACCAGACACCAGTAGGCCTACAATGTCAACTTAATGGCCTACAAGAGTATGCAAGAAAAAACTTCCTTGAAATCAACAAGGGAAAAACAAAGGTACTGATACTGCAGAACAAGAAAAAGAAAATCGAAAACCTTAAATGGACCCTTGGAGATTCAAAAATTGAAATCGTCCAGTCCTTCAAGTACCTTGGAGTACAACTTGACAGCACAAAAGGCGAAATTACAATGCATGCAAAATTATTCAAGAAGATCAAGAAGCTAGCCGCACAGGCAAAAACAATTGATCGTAAATTTGGGAAATTTTCACTGCAACCAACAATCAATTCCTACAAAATGAAGGTAGTGCCTGCGATAAAATACGGCACCGAGGCCATGCCGACCATCCCAAAAAGCATCTGGACCAAACTAGAAGCCTCTTTTTGGAAAGCAGTGCTCAAGCTCCCGACCAGTGGTGATAAGACGCGAGCTGAGCCTCCAGTCCATGCAATGCACGGTAAACTGCAACACACTAATGCTCTTTAGAAAGTGCAGAATGGTAGATGGCAATGAAATTTATAGTATGATCAAATGCAAGATGGACAGAGGCAAATCGGAGATGCTAACTACATGGCAAAAAGAAAACATCTTGCTCTTGGATACCATTGCCTCGAACGAAGACGACCTCATTCACAATCCATGAATGCGAAAACTGAAGGAAGCAAACTGGGCAAAAACGACTGAATTAGCCGCAACCTCAAAGCTCACCTCTCATCTTCCAGGCAATACAAGAAAATTAAATGAATTGCAAAACTTCATAAAGGGATTTCCAAGCAAACAGACGCGCAATCTGATTTTAAGAGCACGGTTAAATCTCCTACCAACAAATGAAATTTTGCACATTAGAGGCCTATCACCAACAGCCAACTGTCGCTTCTGTCAAAGCACTGAGCCTCCTACACATGAAACCATTAGACATCTTCTGATGGTCTGCCCTGCGACACGCTCAATGAGAAAAAGGTATTTTTCGTATGTTTCAAAAGACACCCCTCTGATGGAAGAACAAACATGGTGGTGCAGACTTATTGGAGGCGAGAAAACCAGCTGGCAAATAATCACAGCCAAACTACTGGAATTTATCCTAAATGACCTACTAAAGACAAATAATGACTCAAAGAAATTAAATGTCATCCAGCCATCAATCTCTGTTAATACGAACTAAAGTATGAGAGGCAAGCTATGGACACAAGGAGACAGATGTATTGTAAAAATCTTATTTTTAGATTAAACAATAAGAAAAAAAAACTAAAAAAAAAGAAGGGAGAGCTGCTAAAATGACCATCAGAGAGAGCTGCTGAAATGTACCATCTGACAGCTGCAAGGAAACACCAGAGGAGATTGCTAAGATTGCTGAGATTGCATCTGCCTCGAGCTGTCTATTGCTGGGGAGGACTAAACAAGCTGACTGGGCCCTATGGTGAAGAGTGGGTGATCATCCTGGAGAGTGGAGTGACCAGACCCCTGCCTGTCCTCCTATAGGGTCCCGAAATTGAGCTGGCTTTCCTGCAGTTTAAACAGATGTTTTAAATGTAAGTAGAATTGCACCATTTGAAACCAAATGGTGGGGCTGTCTGCTTGCCTTAAATCCTTTCCCATTATAGTGGCCGGGGGCAAACTGTGTAGATGCCTAGCCTATTTAACTAAACAGATTAATTTAATTAATTCCCCTTGGCAGAACACCATGGGGTGATTTTTGTTAAAATTTGAAATTAACAAAGCTCATTCGCAGTGTGTGCTGAAAACTAGAGACTGTAATTTAATTGGGTAGTCTTATTTTGCCTGTTACCAACGACTTATTTTAGGAAGAGGGGTGTCTTTGTCCCTAAACTAAAAAAATCCCTAAACTGCCAGCTTCGTCAACACAGGCCTTCTAACATTCTCAAATCCTCCCAATTTTTACCATCCAGCCTTCCTAACAAAGGCCTTTAAGTGCAGGGCGTCTAAAACCCCAAATTCTCAAATTATCCCAATTTTTACCATGCAGCTTCCCCAATGCATATCTATAAGTAGAGGGGGGTTCTGAAATCCAAAATTCTCAAATCATCCCAATGTTTACCATCTAGCTTCCCCAACACAAAGCTTTACTTGGAGGGGGGTTTGAAATCCCAAATTCTATCATCCCATTTTTTCTGTCTGACTTCCCCATCGCAGGTCATAGTAGGGGCGTTCTGAAAACCTCAATGCTAAATCACCCAGTGTTTATTTACTGCAAGAGTTTTTAGTGTGCAGGAAAACCGAAAATTGTACAGCATTGCAAATGCAGTGATGTTATTCAGGGACCAGTGTTGATGAGCATTTATTTTGAAAATTGTATGAAGTAAAACATTGTGATTTATATTTATGTAGAGAGAAGTGTATTGTGTTGTGCCACGGATAAAATGGTGTGTGACATTTTAGGCCAATTTTCTATTACCTATCATCCAAATAAATACAAATATATTTCCTGTGTACCGGCCTGGTTCTTGGCTCATTGTTAGCTCAGGGGACGGGGAGTGGTCCAAGGGGTATGATAGGCATCATAAATAGGGCAGAATAAAGAACTGAAATTAAACCGTTCATTGAGTGACACCTATATTAGGGAGGAAAGGAACTGTGTTGAGGGTGGCCTCTCAATAAACCGTTACAAATACAAGCATTTCCGGCTGAGGTTGGTGAGACAGAATCAGGGCAAGAGCATAGATGTATTTCATGGTAGGTTGAGACACATTGCATTGTCCTGTGCACTTGGTAATGAGGCAGAAATTAGTTAACAGATCATTTTTGCATGTCACTTTGCCAAAATAAGGAGACAGGTCAGGCATAAAGCTGGCCAGAATATTGGAGGTGGGGCAATCCCATTAGCTCGCGGACATTCGGGCCTCTACCATGGACGCGACCATGAAGACTTTGAAGCATGAAGACGTCTTTGCATTGTATTGTATTTTATTTATATAGCTCGCCAAGCCCTGGGTTATCTGGGCACATTTCTTACAGTTACAGTTGAATAGAGTAGATATTTACAGTTGCATATAGTATATATTTACATTTGCCTATTGGAACAATATTTACATTTGACAATGAATAGGCATTTTGCGGTGTGTAGTTAACATTACGACATTACATCAGGTATGAGAGAGGCTTTACAAAGCTTGCAACTTGAATTGCAATGCAGGGATCATAGAGAGGGAGTATGTTCATGCCAGATGAGCTAATTACAAGGGAAGATACTGGGAGCTAGGTACTGGTAGTTAGTCTTCATTCAGAATGAGCCAGGTTTTGACATTGTTCCTGAATTTGAGGAAGGAGGGTTAAGCTCTAAGGGTAGGAGATAGGGAGTTACAGATTTTGGCTGCTAGAACTGGGAAACTGCTGCCTCCTGCCTTTTGGAGCTTAAACCTAGGGATGATAAGGCAGTAAGCTTGTAGAAATCTCATTGGTCGATCAGAGGAGTTTAGTTTGCGGTAAAGAAAATTCAAGGAGCCAGATCCTCAGAGAGAGTGAAGGGCCCAGGAAACATGCTGGTGCAAGGGATTCCCCATACTGCCCACAGTGTAGGTGGGACCTGTCACATGTACATGAATGTTCTGCCAAAGGCCACACATGTGGGAGGTGCGGAAAGAGTGACCATTGTGCAAGGGTTTGTCAAACCCTGTCACCAGCCAACCCATCAAGGGTATATGCCAGACCAAGAGCTGGGGGACTACCGCCCAAACAGTCTGTTGGTTAACTCATGCCAACAGCAGGTGAAGAGCCTAAGTGGGAAGAAGAGGACAATGAGGATGTCTTCTTCCTTTTCGGCATACAAGGGAACAAGCAGGAGTTTAGACAGCACGTGTCTGAAGATCTCAGCTCTCTAAAAATGACCACCTGAATCGCAACATCCAGCAAAGAGCTAATCACCCAGTTTGAACTACGGCAAGAACGTAACATCAAAGATACACCTTGGTCAGCAACCAATGTTGATGACAGGGGAATAGTTAATGAAGGAGGGAAGTGGAGAAGTACCACTGAGGAGGTGACCCTAACTCTCAAACAGGGCCCGTCCTAGGTCATCAAGGCAGGAGAGTATATGGTGACAGCCTCAAGATGTCATGCTGCCCTCCTGGGTCAAAAGTAGTCATGACCTGGATAAGAGGTAAATCAAACATTCCATGATGGGAGTTCCCCCTGGATGCTGGGTCAAGATTTCACGAGATAAATGAGCGACAAGTTTGACCCAGGGATTGTGGATCCAGTCCTGAGCAAGCAAGCACAGGAAGGGGGCCAAGAATGTGCAGGATTGATGAGCACCTGAGTCAGATCTCCAGTTAAGGAGTGTTGATGATCACCAGTTGAATTCCAGGACTATTTGTCCCAGATAGTTAGTGAGATGGGTGCAAGGACTCGAATGCATCAGCAGTTGTGATTTTGGTTAACGTATATGGTTGTTATTTTGTTGTTATGAAAAAGGAGGGGTGTGGTGATGTCCCTTAGTGCCAGATTAAACCCTGTGGAGGCCCCTAAGCAATCAAAATCTCAGCCCCCCCCCCTGCAAATTATCTCCTAATACATGTTTTAATTTTCTGAACTGCTTTATTTTGATCCGTTGTCGCGGGGACCCTAAAAGAGTGTGGCCCATAGGCCAGTGCCTTCTTGGCCTAATGGATAATTTGGCACTGATGTCCCTTCAAGGCTGGAGTCATGACCATGTCATGACGTGTTCCAAATAAAGGGAGCCTCGTGCCGGCACATTCAGCAGTACAGTGGCAGATTCCATGAATGAAATACCTGTGTCCATTTCCATTATTTGAGTAACGCTGTGTGCCCACAGCATTGTGTATGTTTAGTTCTGTGTGATCATGGCACCATGCAGATAAGCATGTGTGACCATGGCCCCCCTGTTGCAAGGTTGTGTGCCGACCGTGACAATCCAGCCTATGTGAGCACTGCAATATCAACTCAGCTGTATGCCCACAGTGACGATCCGGTTGGGCCGTGTGCTCACGGCACAGATACAACAGGGAACACCTGTGCAGCACATACTGTGGCAGCGCCAGTTACATTTCGATAACCTCATCATCTGATCATTGCTTCCCAGCCCTGGCTCCAGGTCAAATTGCCATCTGCCCAACAGCAGCACGGGCACCCACCTGAAGCCGTCAGGTATAGCTAGAGCCCTGTGTGTGGGGTTCCTTCTAAAGCACACATTCCAGAAATGTTTAGTTTTAAGATGCTTCTGAGAGTCCCTCAGCAGAGCTGTTTTTCAGTTGGTATCTGTCTCCTTAAAGCTCTGATTCTCAAGGAGCTTGCTGAAACCTGCGACTCAAGACACCTCTCTGGACGTTAGGTTACAAACATTGCTCATGAGTGTATGCATTTATTTAATTAGTACATACATCCAGTGCCTGATGGCAACACCAAAGGCACTTCATCGCTAAGAACAATGTTACAGCCTAAAAACACAAGCTAAAAAAAGATGACGTATCTGCTTGTGAAAATAACAGAAATTTACCAGAGACCTTTCTAAAATGTCTCACAGTTGCTGTCTGCATATTAGAAGAATGCGTGTCTATAGCTAGGAATGTGTCTGCATAGCTTTAGAGTTCCTCCTGCCTGGCACCGATATTTAACACATTGGTGCTGCACTGAGAGTGACAGAGTTGGCAAATGAGAGATTCCTTGGTGGTTCTTGTATCGAAAATGTGTTAAAGAAGTTCCCCCTTGCAGGGTTTTATGATCAATCACAAAGAATTTGACTGATTTTAGTATGTGCTCCACTGGAAATCGGCGGTCAAAAAATCAGAGCTGCTGTAAAGATATCTATGTGTCTAGCAAAATTTGCATAAGCCCATCATTCATGGGCCACATCACGAGTTGGGCTGTAGCCCTTAAATGCGGTGGCAACGGTATCACCACTGCATTTAAGGGCTGGCCCTATCACGAGTTGGGCGCTAAATCGGATGTTTTACCTCCAGCTTTTTTCTGGAGGTGAAAATCCCTGTTTTCGGCTGTATTACAGCTGGCTGTATTAGCCCGCAGTATAAGCACCGAAAATTCCCCATTGGATCCAATGGACCCAATCAGGAATGGGGATTTACCGTTAAGGCCCAACCCGTGATCCGGTCGGTGCTAGGGCTATTACAGTCGGAGGTATTACAGCTGGGAATACAGCCCAATTTGTGATGAGGCCCATTGTATTCGCTTTCAGGCCCAAAGTAGATTGGACCCCCTACCCAGCAGAGACCAGCGTACCCCTCAAACAACTGTGATATAATCCCATAAATTCCGACTTTAATCTTTTATCAACTCAAAACTTGACCACACCAAGGCCCTTTTTGTGACTTTACATAATAATACTTTTACTTAGTCGATGGCTTTGGTACAGCATCCTGGCCGCGTGTGAACTTCCCCACATCACTTCCTAGTGTGTACATGGTTAAAAAGAGTCTCAAGACTCACTTAAAGTGATTCTCAAGACTGCCAGAGCCGCCCCACACCTCGCACCAAAAGCTGCACCCCGCCCTGTGGCATAGGTGACAAACACACTCCCTGGCAAGCTCACCCTTCTGTAGTAAACTATCTGTGTGGCTTTGCTGGAACCGTCCGGAGCGTGTGTCCCCTTAGAACCAGTGCTCCGAAACGTAGGCCCCTGGCAGTGTTTTCACAGCCTAGCACTAACCCCAGGGGCCCATCTTACTATTGGCCATCTATCCGTAACTTCATTTCCCAAGTGCTCATAATCAAACGCGTTTTCGTTGAGCGCTCAGCAGGAAGCTCTTAGCTTTGCTTTTGCAACCGGTATTGTGTTTATGGAGCCAAAGAGCTGTAACTTTGATACCGAGCACCGCGTGTGTGTTAATGTTGGCAGATTCGATGCATGCCTCGCCATGTTACAGCCACCCACTCTCCAGCCCCCCTGGTCATTAGTCCCTGCGAACCAGAGACACGAGTCTTCTGCTAATGCTTTCTTCCAGCCGTTCTCGGGGAAGTGACAGGGGCGACGGTGTGCTTTAAGCTGCTGGGAACCTGAGCTGAAAGTGTTGGTGGGACCAGAGGTTTTTAAAGAAAACAGTTTCTCAAATCATGAGCCCGCTGCTGTTTCAGCGGGCCAATTAGACGAGAGGGGGACCCGAGAAAGCTGTCGCCAGCCACCGCTGCAAGAACAGCAAACAAGGCGAAAAGCAAACAAACGGCTCGCCAAAGCGTGGCCATCCGAGGATGCTGCTGCCCGTCTGACCTCTTCCTCCGGGCACCTCGGCTGGATGGGGCATGACGAGCCCGTGTGCTCATTTGCTTTGACTTTAGTCAACAGCAGTAATTACCAGAAAGCAATTAATCAGGGGAAAGTCTCCAAAAAGAAGGGGAGTAAATAAACGGATGGTAACGTTCTGCTCCACTTTAACTAGGAGATAAGGGCTGGGACTAGGTGTCAGGCCGAGGTGGGGGTAATCTGTCTTCCTCATTTCACTTCCAGGATCATTAGCGGCCCCTGAGTGCCGTGGACATAGGTCTGTCTTTTATTTATTTATCTGCCTTGATGGAATGCTGCACCATTTCGAACAAGAGGGCTGCTGCGCGCACCCACTGGAACCAGGGGCGCCGAGTGCACGGGTGCTCCGCCCCCACCACCCTCCAGGAAATTACAATTGCGTGAAAGTCCCCATATGTTACAATGGGGCTTTTTTTTTGGGCCGCCACTCTAGCCCCACCCGGGAAAAGCAAAAGTCTACGCCCCTGACTGGAACACAATAGCAATTGAGCACATTCTGCAGAATGTCTTTGAAAGTTTAACTTCGACAAAAAGGCGCGGCATATGTAATCACCCTTTCATACATGGACTCTTTCTACCTTTAAAAAAACAAAAAGGCACGTGAAACAACGTTCTGCATATAGGCGAGTATGTCGTCAGATGCACGAGCAAGGAATGCACCGAAAGTGACACATATGGCAGAGAGCCAATCCCATTTAATTCTTCCAAATGCAGAGACAACAGAACAGAGCTCGGTACGTGAAGCAAAATCAAGCATAATGTCACAATGTAGTGCTTCTTGGAACCGTGGCTTTTACATACAGTCACGCAGTCCAACGGAATTCGTGGTGGTGCTGTAAAATGTTTCAGAACAGCTGCAGACTCCAAGAATGGATCTGTTGTCTCTGTCTCCCACTTTGGGCCTGCAGGCCTACACCATGTGATCACGGTCCTGCAGCCCGGCCTGCAGGCCCACATTGTGTGACCACGGTCCTGCAGGTCTGGGCCCCCAGATCAGCCCATTGTATGATGTCCACCCAGGCACTCTCGACCTGGATTCTCCCGGCATCCATGGTGCCCCTGGCACCAAGCCTCGTGTCCTCACGCCCTAGCAGGGTCCCGCCCTGCAACTACCTGTAAGTCTGGGTGACCCTGGCAAACCCACATGGTGCTGGGCCCCCCAGCACCTGTAAAGCCCCGGCCGCATGACCACAGCCAGCCTCTTAATAATGGCAACATGGAAGAAGAGGAAGCAGCAACCATCGCTGCAAAAAAAAGGAGTGGATGCCCAACACCCTGTCTTCTGCTTTAACCCAGCCACGGCCCTCAGTCAAGAGGGTGCTTGTGTGGCTGGGGGAATGCCAGGTGGCAGCCACTGCGTCATCCACCGCTCATTCGTTTGCCTGCTCTCGCAGTGAGAGAAATTACCCAGCTCTGAAATGTAGTATGGCCCCTGCGGCATGCGCCGCCGAAATAAATATCTCCCACTAGAGAAGGAAAAGTGCCCAGCTGATGAGGAAGGTGAGTGCCCCAGCACACATCAGCGGCATTCTGCATTGTGTTGTGCCGCCGGAGCCCCACTCAGCTCCCGGGCCAACCGGCAGTGAATGTTATGTGATCTTGTCATCAGAGCCAGTGCTGGAAATGGAAAAAATGTGGTGGGGGAGGAGTTTAGGTGGGGCGGTGCCCGAGGGGGCGTGGTCTAGAGGGGCAGGGCTCGTAGTGTGCATCCAGCAATGCTGGAATACATAAAAAAACACGCCTGTAACGGCAGCATTGCCTTTTACCACCGTCTTGGCCATTGGTGTGTAATGCACAATGCTCGCTACATGTACAACTGAAAGGAAACAGTTGTACATGTTGCAAGCATTGTGCATTACACACCAGTGCCAGAACTCCAGCGCGGTTCATGATCTTGAGTGGCAGACTCTGGCCGGATCCCAAGATCCAGCTCCATTTCTGGTGCCGGATCTCGGATCCGCCGAGAGCCGGCCCAATGACCAGCACTGATCGGAGCTATCAGTGTGCCTGTAAGAACATCTCTGACAGCGTTCCTGGGCTGGGCGGCGAGGAAATGGAAATGTTGCACGTCAGAGCTGCATAAAATGATTGGGGAGGCTGTGCATACTCCCTTTGTAAAGCCTGGCCGCCCGGCGATGAAAAGAATGCCGCAATGCATGTCTGCATAAATGAAACATATGTGTATGGCCCTCTAGCGATCCCGGGCTGCCCGGCAGTGAGAAGTAAAGAGCTCTGTGTCGGAGCAATGTGGGAAATCAAGCGCTCCATGTCTGCGCTATGAAAATAGGCAGGCAAAGCCTTGCAGTGTTCCCGGGCCTCCGCCAGTGATAATGTGCGTGCTTCGGTCATGGGGCAAAGAAAGTAAAAGCCCGGGGCTCTAGTGGTGAATATTGGAGGTGCCCGCAATCGGAGCTGCAGATAAGACAGAAGGAAGGAAATTGCAAGGCCCTCAGAAGATCACGGCCCTGCGACGTGGTGAAAAAGCTCTCTGTGACGGCGCTGTACGTATACATTTAAAAGGGGCTTAGTTCTGCCCGCTCTGGCTCCAACTAATAGCCTCCCCAATTGATCCTGGGGTCATCCATGGCCAAGTTGATGTGCTCCTGTCAGCAGAGCTCCATTTGCATACTCCGTTCCGAGCTGTCAACAGAGGAAAAATGCATGTTTTCTGCCACACAAACATCTTTTCCAGTTCTAACACCAGGCAATAAAGAACTGACAGCAACACAAGCTCCATGCACATCACCAAACACTTAGTTAAACTCCATGGGCATCGTTCACTGCCTTATACAGGAGCATGGGGAAAAGAAAAGAGCGTGTGCTCTGCCACAGGAGTGTGGCGCTGCCCGATGACGGGCACGCACGCGGCGGCGTGACGTTGCACGTCGCCGCGTGCAACATAAATAAACGGGGCGTTTCCCGGCCGGGGAGAGCGACCGGGAAGCCCGAACAGTAAGGACGTGTGTGAGGTGTCGTCCTTGCTAGTTGGGGGCTACGGGACCGCATGGGGGCATGAACGAACCCTCAACAGTGGGGACGAGTGGGGGAAACGATGCCCGGACCCGGCGGTGACTATTAAGATAATTTTTCACCGAAACGAGGTGGATGCAACACTTCGTTTCTTTGCTGCGGGTAGTGCGTTACCCGCGCGGCTGGCGGCCATTTTGGCAAATAAGCTGTGGGACTTCAAGAGGCTCCGGTTTCGGCTCGGAAGCGGCCCCAAGCTTAATTTTTGGAACCCCTGACAGCAGGAAGGCATACCTGCAGGAATATATGCCTATTTTCAGTTTTGGCTTTTCTTTGGCTTTACTACGTCGAGTGGAAGCAAGGAAGAAGGCTTTGGGCCTAGGATCTACATGACCCACACATTTTTCTTTTTCTAATTTTTGGAACATTTGAAGGCTGGGCAGTTCATCCTCATCTCTTTCATCATCGGGCTAATGGGTACACTCTGTTTCACCCTCTTCATCATCAAGGTGGTGCATCTTCATCAACAGGTTGGTGGCCACACTGATTTCACCCTCTTCATCATCACAAGGTGTTGCATTGACTGTGGAGTTTGAGTTGCGGCCCCGGTGTTCCATGCTGGGGTGCCTGTGCACTCAGACTCATGAGTGACACTGAGGACCAAGGTGGCGCAGCAGCAATTCAGCGACCTCCTCCAGCCCCGCCACGTGCGCTACCTCAGGGTCAGCCGGTGCAGCAACCTCCACTTGTTCAGGCGGCTCCTCAGGGTCTTCCACCTCCTGTACAGCCAGCGGCGGGGCCCGTTGCTCCACAAATCCTTCCAGTCATGGCCCAGGTGCGTCTCAAAAAGACAGTGGATGAACTGACACAGGCCAAATGCAGAAGAACTGAACTGGCAAATGCTAATGGCATACCCATACGAGAGGGTTGCAACCCCAGGGTGAGTGCTTGTGTGCCCTCTACTACTGGCAGCGTCCTGCCAACAACTCCTTCCTGGGGGAGCAAAGGAAGTGGCAAAGCCCTCCAGACAACCTGCCACAGTGGTTGGGGGAAAGTGAAAGAAAGAACAGTACTCCTGCCTGGGGGAGCAGTATAAGAAGTTGGCCAGACACCCTGTCACATGTGTCCGGCCAACCATCATCTGGCTGCCCCACACCCGCCACCAGGAAGAAGAGCAATGAGCATGTGAGGGATGCAGCTCTGTAAGAGTGCTTGTGCGCACTTCTGTGCCACTACAGTATAGTAACACTCCTGCCTCCATTGCCAAGAAAGGGGTGTGTGTAACATGCTGCCACGTCTGCCCAGCCAACACCCAGAGGCATTCCAACATCATGGGACTACACCTAACCGTGGTGCAACCTAGATGCCCTGCTACCCCCATCTTTCTGCCTGCCCCAAAAACATGGGACTGAGCCTGCATATGACACAGCCTAGACGCCCTGATACTCACGTTTCCCTGTGTAACCCAACATCAAGGGACTGACTGAGCTTGAATGTGGCACAGGCCAGTCGCCCTCACTCACGTCACGCTGCCTACTACGACATCTAGAAACTATGCCTATGTGGCTCTTGGTGCTCCCACGTGCTGCTTTGCCAGCCTTAGAACTGTGCCATCAATGGACCTTGACCCCTGGTAGTGAATATCCTGAACGGACACTGATGCAAAGTGAACTGGTCTCCTGCCGTCCTACAGGTCCTCGAAGAAGACTCAGTAAACATGAGTTTAAATGCTATGAGCAAGCATGCAAATTATGTGCTTAAAGTGGTCCCAGTTACATGGATGTGAAGCTGTGCTTCCGTAGTTTATAGGCATGCTCTCAATTATGCCAGCAGCTAACAATGGTGTTATTCAGTGGTTGAAGTTCCACTTACCCCAGGTTAATACAGGGTCTAGTAAAATATGGTAGAACTGCCAACATACCGCAAGCAGTTTCCCAACCACGTCTGTCACCCACTGAATATATGTAGAGTATTTGATATGTGATATATGTCTGCAGCTACCTGAGTCCCTATGTGGATAACATTGGTCTTTCCTACTATTTGTCTACCATACAATTCCCAAGTGGTATAAGTATTGTTGTTCTGTAATGGGGGGAATCAGTTTATGTTTCAGTAACATTTGTCTTTGTTCCTTATGAAAAAGGAGGTGTGTTATGTGTGACCCTCCCAAGTGTATTGCTCTTTTAATATGGGGAGAGCTGTGTGTGACTTCCCCAGTGTATTCCCTTTTAAGATGTGGCCCAAGGTAATAAAAGGAGCAACTGTGGGCATGTGTGTTTCAGAACAGCTGCAGACTCCAAGAATGGATCTGTTGTCTCAATCTCCCATTTTGGGCCTGCAGGCCTACACTGTGTGATCATGGTTCTGTAGGTCCCTGCTGGTCTATAACCTCCAGATCAGCCTGGTGCCCTGGGTCCACCCCAGGCACCATCCACCTGGAAGCTTCCAGCATCTGTGGTGCCCCTGGCACCAAGGCACGTATCCTCACAGCCTATGGGGGTCCTGCCCTGCAACCACCTGTAAATCCGGGTGACCCTGGCAAACCAACACGGGGCTGGGCCCCCAGCACCTGTGAGGCCGACCGTGTGACCGCTGCTGGCCCCACAATAGGTACCATACAATAGGTGTGAATTAATAGTTTACTAATGGTGAATCACAAGCCCATCTGATTTAGACGGTTATTGCTAGCATGGAGTTTTCTGTTTTCACAGCCTCTTGCCAGTTGGTGGTATCGTCACAGTGAAAGATGTGGAGTACATCCCACAGGCGTAACCAGACCCAAACTTTGTTGGGCTTAGTTGAGGAGGAAATAGCTTTAGAGACTTGGCGATTAGGGGGTCAGGGAGGGGCAGGGAATACTTTCTCGCACGGATGCCATTTCCCTGTTCTCCAGAAGTAATACGTGTGGGAACTAGTGTCGAATTTGCATCAATTGGTGAATTTTAAACCACGTTGGGTGGGTGCTACAAAGCAAGACATGATAGGACTTGAGGTAAATGTGTACATTTTCATTGGTGCATGTTAGCCAGGTAATGCTGTGGTGCCAATGTGGTGTGCCCTTGGCATTTTCATTTGCTACATCATGGTGTGTGTCCAATTTCATTGCATCATATTGCCATATAAACTTGCATGATTCAAGTGTCTATGTGGTGGCAGTGTGCCATTACAAAGGAGACACCAGCCAATTCATAAAACAAACGTTGGGCTTTACATTTGAATCCTGGCATAGTACGACCTAGCCTACTTGACATTACATTATATAGCATAACCAGGCATAGCAAATAGTTCCACTCCTCCTGTAGGGCCTAGTCTGTCCTTGCAATGCAACTGCAGTGACTGACGGCAGCAGGGAGGAAATCAAGGCAGGTTCTGCTCTAGTGAGTCGGCTCTTCCTTCGGCAGAGGGCCATGATTTTCAGGTGGTGTTGCTTTGAGAAGGCCAGGAGACAAATAACTTTGTGGTGTCCAACTTATGATTGCTCGCTATTGTTATATTATAGTAAACAACACTATATTTTATTAAACCATAAGTGAGGTTTTTTTTCTTTCAAATAGTGTACACTTTGTGACCTGAATCACGTCTAGATACTTCAGTTTTCTTTTCTTCAGATAATGCCCACAATCAAACAGTCTGGTTAAATGGTGAAACAGATGTTTGAACACATTCCTTTGGGCCCTTCACCAGATATCAACATAAATCTAGTTAGTACAAACAGTTGGTATTTTTTTTCCTTTTCAAGAGTTACAATAATACTCGATAGAGTGTTCTTGCAAGTACATAAAAATCACATAATAATATGACCTGCCAATATATATATATATATAACTACTTCAAGAAACATGTTAAAGGCGGACTGTAACATTAGTTTCCTCAACCTTATTTAAAGAGTTTAAGTGCCAGAGAGCAAAGTAATGTGAGCCTGAAAATACTCATTTGCTTTACCATTTTACTTTCATTACTTACAACAAATACAGTGTTTGATAAGGTCTGTAGTCCATAGTCATTGTTTGGCACAGGCTTTCAGCTTTTTCATATGCATTGGTAACAGCGACGTAGTGCTGCTGGAACTTTCTGCAGCATTTGACATTGTCAGCCACCCGATTCTAATCTCTCAGCATCAGGCAATTGTATTTGATAATACAGCTTTCAAAGGTCTAAGCTTTCATACAAACCTTTCAGCAATCTATGCGCATTACCACATTTGATTTCCAGCTTCAGAAAGTTTAGTGTGGTGTCCCCCAAGGCATTTAGAAGTTACTAGTTAATATCTTCCTGGCCTTTCTGGTTGAAATGGTGAATTCCTTCACCATAGATGAGTACAATAACTATGCCGATAATACAGAATTTATCCCAACAGTACCCATTCAATTATTATGTTCAATAATATTTTGATCTCTGTAGAGAACTGGATGTCCACACAATTTCTTTAAAATAATCTCCCCTAAATGGAAGGGCTAGCAGCTGTCAAATGTTATTAAAGGCGGAGCCAAATCCGGGGGTCTGGAATGATTATGATCTATTCATGTTAATGTTAATGTTAATGTTAATATTAAAGGACATTTGTACCGCACACTATCACCACCGGAGTAGTCCCCTGGTGCTCTAGCGGCCCTGAAAGGGGACGGGATGGTGAGTTAGTGGGAGGAAGCTGGAAAAGTGCAAGAGAGCAGTGATGTGCTGTTGGCGGCCTCAGCCCGGTGGGTCCGTTGGCTGGGCCTGGGGTGTTTTCAGCCGGTAGTCGTTGTGTACTGTTGTGCAAGTCTATGTGTGCTTTTGTTTTGTTGTTGCAATGTAGTGAAGTTTGTGCGGTCTGTTGTGCTGGAGGTTTGTGGTTGTGTTTTGTTGGGAGTTTGAGAGGTGTATGCAGAAGGGGGAAATTGTTAGTGGGCTTGGTTAGTTGGTGTTTCTGTCCTGAAATGAGGCGTTGGGCCTGCATAGTCTCCCTGATAGGGTGCGGGAGCAACCCTGCGCCTTTGTCCTGATCTGGGTCTGTCCGGCATTCAAGGTCCCTTTCACATCTGTCCCCCACCTCCACCGGCCTCCCTCACAACCCCACCTGTCCTCCTTTCTTATTCATATGTCCAGTGCACCTGCCAATGTCCACAACTCAGCTAGTGTGGTGATTGCCCATATCCCGACAAATCCCCAACACTGTGGTACCTAGTAGCAGCTAAGGGGCAAGTGTGGATGTTGGGTGGGATTGGCTAGGGATGTTGACTCCGTCTCCCTGGGTGTCGCCTGTGTTCCACCTGTATCACCCGTCCAAGTGCCGTGGGAGTTTCCCTGTTGGTTCTGGGAGCTGTCAGGGTCCTCTCCAGTTTAGTCATCCCTTTTCCTTTCTGTTGTTTCAGTTTTCAGTATGAGTCTGTAGTGTTGAAGAGCCAGGTTTTTAGTAGTTTCCTGAATTTTAGGTGATCTTTGGTGTTTCTTATTTCTTTTGGGATGTTGTTCCAGGTTTTTGGGGCTAAGTGGTAGAAGGAGGTGCCTCCATGTTTTTTCTTAAGGTATGGTTTTAGTTGCAGGCAGATTTCATTGCTTGATCTGAGGAGTCTCGTTGGCTTGTAGATTTTTATTTTCTTCTGTAGGAATTCTGCTCCTTGTCCACTGATTGCCCTGTGCGTTATGCACATAGTTTTGAAGGTGATGCAATGTTTTACTGGGAGCCAGTGTAGTGTTTTTAGGGCAGGAGTGATGTGGTCTCTTCTGGATAGTTTGAGGAGTAGTCTGGCTGTGTGTAAGAGGATTCAATTCAACACTACAGCTAAGTCAACGCCTAGTCTATAATACTGAATGAAAACCCTTATTGATATAATTTTATGTCCAGTTCATGCGTTCTGGATGACTACCCTTATATAACACCCCTCTCTTGGAATCCTCCTGACCCCACTGAGCCAAGAAGTAGTTCTGTTTTGCAAGTTAAAGGTTTATTTGATAAATTAAACAATATATATATATATCACACTTTATAATAAATTAAAAATTGAATATCACACTTAATCTGATATGATAAAGATTAACAACGGAGAATCTGGCACTAGCACACTTCTTTATAATCACTAAGGAGTTGACATGAAATGGATAAGATAGCAACAATACTTTTATGGTTTCAAATGGATGCAATGTGGAATGAAATGCAGTACAGAAAATAACTTGATAGGATTGCAGCAAAAGACAACGTAATCACTTTCTTGGACAATTCACCCCCCCCCCTTTTAGGCAATGCAAGAAAATGGAAGGAAGCACACAGTTCTCAGAAATGCAATTAAATGTGATTCAGTTCACCCAGCAACTTAGACTACAGACGTTGAAAACACAGGCAAAATGCTTTGATATGTGCTGGCAATTCAGTGAAAAGTATGCTAAAATGCTTTTAATTCCCTCTAGGAGGTTCAGGGTGAGTGAAATCAAGTTAATATTAGTCCAGGCTCACTTTAGCAAGGATCTAGGGTGTAACTAGCAGGTTAAACGAATTTTTGGCAACTGAAAGCAAGAAGCTTCTGTTTTCACACGTGGAGAAATTTGCAAATCGCGGCAAAATTCGCGAGTGCGTCTTTCACGATTGCGGCAAAACTATAGGGGGTAGGAATGCGGTTCTAGGTTCATAGAAAAGCCACGATTCTCAGCTTTCAGAGGAAAGTTACTGCAAGTCTCTAGCACAAACGGTCACAGAGATATGAGCGATTAAATAAAGGTCGTTTTTCAGATTTGAAATTTTAAAGTTCAAAAAGACAAATGCATGCAACTAGAAAATGACAAGTGACAGCTTTACAAATGACAGGTGACAGTTAGGAGGCAGTTCTACTTAGATTAAAATAGCTTGGATTATATTATTTTAACTAAGAGATTGGTTCTGCACAGTTTTCTAGGTACTCACACTATATTCTTGAGTGAAATGGGCCTCGCCATGGATCTGGTCAGGTTTTAGACGGGACTCTGGTCTCTGCACTTCACAGTGATCTGGGTCTGCTCTCTCTCTGGATTCTGAAGATTGAGGGATTTAAAGTCTGGATCTTTCTGCACAGCTTTCTCTGGAGATTGATGGAGGTAAAGTATGGATTTTCCCGGCAGAGCTTCCAGCTGCAAATGGATTTGAAGGTCCCTATCTGTCCTGACTGTCTGCTTTTATGGGTTTTGAGAGTGGGTGTGTATGCAGCATCACTAGACCCTACCTCTCTCTCAGCTTCTAATTGGTCAAGCTTTCATTTCTCCCCTGATTGGGGGAGCTAAGTTGTGTCAGAGTGATGTCAGCCATTTATGATCTCTTGAAAAAACTCCCCTGTCATCTGTGCACCCAAATCTATATATGATCAAAACACATATTTCACAGTTACACAGTTGTTTGAAATTACATACCCATGTCACAGATCACATGAGGTATACTCTGTCCCAAATCTGCTGTTTCTAAGAGCTTGCATTGAGAAATGGCACATATTTCACTTTTTAACGGATTTTGCAATTTCTGACATTGACCCAAATTTATAGACATGTGCGCAAAGAGTATGGACATTAGTTGATGAAGTGTCAGATTTTTCACATGCACACATTTTGAGTAATATCCTCTTTTCCGCTAAAACCCCCCTGAACATGCCACCGGTTCGAAAAACCTCTTAAAATGTGGGCAGAAAAATCACAAGAATTATGGTACCATTTAAATAATTTTCACAAGTCCGTACTATGAGTTATTCATCTTTTTCTAAAACCATATTCTGGCTATAGAGGTGTGTCTTTTCATGTCACATGGTACAGAAACCAGTCTTTCCAGTTTCTGCCAAGCTCAGAGACCCTGCCCCTCCCAGCTTCTGCCAAGAGGAAGCTCCATTTACGACTCCCGCCAATAAAACATTTGCCTGAGTCAGGACAGGGCTTTGTTCAATTTCCTGCAGAGCCCAGGTAATTCAATCAGGGAAGTGTCATATCCCTTTTGGTGTGAGCAGCAAAAGGGCAGCTAGGCCTGGGAACACAGCTGTGACTCAAGTTTCACTCCTGATGGGGTTAGTTGCCAGGCAGAATTCAGTTCCTTAAGCCAGGTTTCAGATAAAATGTCACTTTTTGTTCCCCAGTTTAAGTCAAGACATTTTTTTACATATGCAGCTAGGATGCTGATTCTAAGTTTAAAACTATGACATTTAAACAATTGCAACCTATGTGACACTCAAAGTAGGTCACTCATTTCTTTTAAACATTTAGATTTTTTTAGTGTCTTTCAGTCCAAATTTACTTAAACTGCTGAACTCCACAGCTAAGCCAGTCTTGTTATAAACCTTCAAGTCACTTCAGAATATAACTTTACATTGGATCCACCTCTCAGTAAGTCTTTCTTTGGCTTGCCTTGGGTTCATTTATTCAGTTTTGCAAAAAGTAAAATCTGGTGTTGTTTTAAAACGCCGGCTTTTGGATAGTGGTGAGCACTGGTACTGCACCCCTTTTTGGGATTTAAGAAAATGAATTCCCAACAGTTATGGGTTTGCTTTTGGCAATCAGCATTGCCATTCCCAATGGTTTCAGACTACTGTGTGGGTAGTCCAATGGTGGTTTTAGGCAGTGTCCTTCTGTGCCCATAACATTGGCAAAAATGGGTGGCAGCCTATTCTTCATGCATTTCCCTGTGCATTTTCTGGGAAGCTCTGGCCATCATGATGTTTTCCATGTCAGTACTGCACAGTTTTGAGGTAGGGCTCAGATGCATGGGTAAATACATCCCACAAGCCCCCCTTCTTGCGGTGGCCATCTGATCCTTCACTGGTGGGAACCGCAAGATCTGGGATGTAGTTCTCATCTTCTTCCAATAGATGGCACAGTTCAGCATCTTTTTCTCCATCCGGTACTGATCGATCGGTTCTCCTTGCCGGTCCTGATGGGAAGATTGGGCGGTACCCCGGGCCCGTTGCGTCTCTGCTCGCGGTCTCCGGATCGTCCTCCTTGGTCATTCTCCATGGTTTCATCTCTCCTAGGATGATAAAGCAAATGCGGCAATACCTACTCATAGACGTTTTTCCACCACTGTTGAGATAGTGGGGCAGCATATGCATTTCATCATAATGAAACATTACATTCTTATTTTGAAAAAAAAACAGTATAACTAAGAGACAGTTTCATGCAAATCACAATATTTTAGAGACTAGATGTGGTATGTTTTATGGTTGGAACTGAATTAGTCTGAGACAGTGCCCGCTAGGATTCCAGAGGATTCCTCCAGTTGTTGCAGAGTGGGCCTGGGATGGCAACATTTCAACTGGTTTATGTGGACCCACTTGTCTTCCCCCGCTGCCAAAGGACCTTTGGGGATGTGGATTTTGTAGGCCACAGGGGAGATCTTGTCGATGATCTCAAAGGGTCCCTTCCATGTAGGCAAGAATTTCCGCTGTTTTGCCTGGTTTCTTTGGAAGTTGTATAGATAGACCCGGTCATAATGGGTCTTCATGCTACCAGCTGATCTTTCTAGATTCCGCTGAGCATAAGCAAAAGCATGTTGGAGGTGTTTCCTTAAATTCTCCACATACTCATGAGTAGTGGAGGCATTTATCAGTGTCTGCTCTTGGGTCCTGTAGAGCAAATGCTGAGGAAGCACCATCTTGCGCCCAGTCATCAACTCAAATGGTGACATTTTGGTGGCAGATGAAGGGGTAGATCTGATGGCCATTAGGACCAGAGGTAATCGGATATCCCAACTTGGCCCAGAATCTGCCACAAACTTCTTTAATATGCTCACAATGGTTCGGTTATATCTCTCTACTGCCCCAGAAGAAGCTGGTCTATAAGCAATATGCAGCTTTCTCTTGACCCCCAATATCTCCCACATCTTTGTCATTACTTCACTGGTGAAGTGGCTACCTCTGTCTGACTCAATCCTTTGAGGTAGACCAAAACGGGAAAAGATGTGGTTAATCATCAAGGCAGCTGCAGTTTCTGCCTTGCAATTTGGGGCTGGGAGACATTCCACCCACTTGGTAAACAAGCATGTCACAGTCAACATGTACTTATTCCCCCTAGCCGAGCGAATCACAGGGCCTACAAAGTCGATTTGTAAATCTGACCGTGGCAGTGTCATCCCCCTATTTTGGAGAGGCGCACGGTGCGTGAGGGAGGATGGCTGAAATTGTGCACACACAAGACACCCCTTCAAGTATTGGTCGAGGTCCTGCCCCATGTGTGGCCAGTATGCAACCTCTCTTAAGATTTCCAGTGTTGTGTGAAACCCCCTATGACCGGCGGTGGCCGCATCATGGGCGTGACTTAACATCAGGCTTCGGAATGAGGTAGGAACCACCCACTGATCGTGGCCAGCTTTGGATTTCCTTACCAACAAACCGTCTTGGATCCGGAACATTTTTGGACACTTCATCAACACTCTTAGGTCCTCTTTCCCAATGTAATCGGTATCCGTCAGGGGAAAGTTCTCAGGGTCCTCAAGGTGTTGGTAAAATTTACCAATTATTGGATCCCCCTTCTGAGCGGTAATCAAATCAGCATCAGGGGTCTCCTTACTCCATTGTGCAATAGAAAGGTCGTTGTGAGCATTTGTCTGGGACCTAGTGATAGCAGTGACCTGGATTTCCCCCAACAGGGACTCAATCTCAATTAGATCCCCTTGGATGGCCCCGGTTTTGGCCAGCTGATCAGCTAAGTCATTTCCAGTTTTGTCTGGTCCCTCTACTTTGGAATGACCCTTGATCTTTTTCCAATAGATGGTCATCTCATTCGAGGTGACCAGATCATCAATGTTTTGGATCAACTTCCCATGTTTCAAGGGTTTGTTGTTAGCACATAACATGCCTCTGGTTTTCCAATTAACCAGGTGCTCCACGAACCCGTTCCGTACATAATCCGAATCTGTGATTATGACCAGTTCGTGGAGTTGATGCTGGACAGCAGTGAGGATGGCCTGATGCACAGCCATCAATTCTGCCACCTGACTACTTCGGGGATCAATTTTGTATCCAGCGGAGGGTACTGGGGACTCATTCACCCATGCATTCCCTACGCCAGCCACCAGTTCTTTCTCCCCGTTGTTGTCAACATGGTAAGAGCATCCATCCACATAGACAGTGGGCATTCCCTCACACTTGTCTTCTTCAAAGACTTTGTGTGGGGAATTAAGGTATGCCTCCATGTTGTCCTTTATTTTTAGACTTTCGTCCTCGGGACAGTTTTCTCTGGCACAATCATGCAAGTCAGCCAGACCTTGCGCGAGGTGACTCTTCTTGTTTTGGCCATATCTGACCTCCACAGGAAAGCCTTGCATTGACAGAATCCAGGAAGTAATTCGGGAATTACTCACATTTCCGGCCCGGATTCTGTCACTTTGGAGATATTGCAGAGGCTGGTGTGGAGTCTCCACTATGATGTGTTCCCCCTGGATAAACGGGCGGTAATTCTTCAATGCCCACACCATTACCAGGAGTGCCTTCTCACAATCGTTGAATTTTTCCTCCACAGAGGATAAAGTTTTGCTCGCATAGGAGATTACTTTATTGACCTTGTCATGCTTTTGGTATAATACTGCCATCAAGCACGTATTAGAGAACCCTGTCTCCAGGAAGAACTCCTTGTTTCTGACAGGGTAAGCTAGGCAAGGCGCTTGTGAGAGGCTTCTTTTGAGTTGTTTTACCGCCTCGGCTTGTTCTGGACCCCATTCCCACTTGACCCCCCCCTTCAGGAGATGAATCAGGGGTCTGGTGATCTCTGCGTAGCCCTCAATGAACTTTCTGCTGTAATTGGTCAGTCCAAGGAGGCTCCTTAGTTCCCGCAGAGTTGTGGGGTCTTTCAGTTTCTGAAGTGCTTCCACTTTCTTTTCCTGGGGACAGAGACCCTGAGGAGTAATCTCATGCCCCAAGAAATTAACACGGGTTCTACACCACTGTGCTTTCTGAAAGGAAAGTTTTGCTCCGGCGGCCCTCAACTGCGTCAGAACATAACGGATCTCCGCTATGTGTTCCTCCACAGATGAACTTTTGATGAGGACATCATCTACATAAGCCAGGTTACACCTCGCACCCAGGTCGGGCATGGCCTTATGTAGTAAAATGTTGAATTCATTGCCGGAGTTGAGGTATCCGAAGGGAGTCCGGGTCCATGTGTACTGCTGGCCCCCAAAGGTAAAAGCCAGTTTGTATTGGTCCTCCCTGCTGACAGGCACGGTCCAGTATCCATTGGTCAGGTCTATTGCAGTGAATACCTGTGACCCCTGAATCTGGGCCAGCCCTTGGTCAATGTAGGGCAGAGGCCATCGGGAAGTATGGACCCGTTTGTTGAGCTCCCTGAGGTCGGCGCAGAGTCTCCACTGGCCGCTTGGCTTCAATATTCCCAGCACTGGATTATTGAAGGTGCTGTGGACTGGACGGATTATTCCCCGGGACTCAAGGTTCTTGATTATTTCAGTGAGGGACTCCATTGATGCGAGAGGCAAGCGATATTGCTTCACAAACACAGGAGTCATGCCAGGGTCCGTGGGGATTGTTGTGGTGTGGATGTCGGTGCAACCACAGCCATATGAGTCTACCGCAAAGAGATCTTGGAAATCCAAGAAAACTTGTTTCAACTTTTGCTTTTGTTCCAGAGTCACACAGGCATCAGCTAGGTTGACTCTCTCTTCCACCATCTGCCTGAGGCCTGGAAAGACTTCTGGTTTGGCTATTTCAGCGGCCTCCTCCAGCTGGGTGGAGAAGTCCCTGGTCAGAGTGCTGAATTGGACTGGAGGCTTCAGGTGGGAAAGGCAGCCCTCATGGACCTGGAAAATCACCTGATCCCTCCTGAAGTCACAAGTCACATCTTCCTTACCATAGGGGCAGGAAGTGTACACCAGGAAGTTCCCCCCATGCCGGGTAAAAATCCTGTCTGGTGTTGTATTGTCCTCACTGTCACTGTCAAAACAGTCCTTGGGGATTGGTCCTAACAGTTCATTTCCAAGATCAATGGAGAAATGTCGGTCATCAACCGCCATTCCAATAATGGTGCCTGCGGCTAGGGTAATACTCTTTAAGTCGCTGTTATCCACCTCTATTGGAATGGTGTCATGTTCTATGTTGACTAATGGTGTTGGGTTTACCCCTAACCCTTGGTGTTGGAGAGAAGCATTTAGATGTATGTAAGCATCAGGGTTTTGCAAATATTGTCCTCTTTTAACTTTCACTTCCAGGGAGAATTGTCGGGTCCTTTCTGGGATGGTGACTTCCTCTTTAATCTGAATTTCAACTGCATAAGGTAGCAATTGGGCTGACCTAAATGCTTTTTCTGGATCATCAAAGCCCATGGGATTATCCGCTAATCGGGACCAAGCTTTGAAGTTTATTAGGTCCAAACTAATGGCAAAGCGATTGAGAATGTCACTGCCTAAGTAAAAGGCGGCAGGGACGTCTCGCACGACCCAACAATTGTGGACTATGCTCTTGTTGCCAATGGAGATTTTGAGCATACACCTGCTTGGCAGGAGATGTTTGGAATTAGGTGCTTCCAGGTCCATTTCCCATTTGTCTATCAGTTTGAAGGTGGGAATGGCTGGATCTTTTGGGAGTTGGCGGAACATGGCTTCGCTGATGAAGCTCTTACCGTTGTTCACACACACTCGAGCGAGAACAGAGTCCTTCCCATCATTTAACTGGACAGGGATGAACAACTGCTCTCCAATTTGCTGAATATCAGCCAGGCCCTGAGCTGATTTCACATCTTCCTGGACTATAGAAGTGGTAGTTTCTGATTGTGGATTAGTATAGAATTTCAGAGTGTTTCCTTCCAGTGTGGAATACCACCTTAAACTGGAAGGAAGGTTGATTTTCAGAAATAGAGAGGACCCCCCATCACCAGTCTGTTGTCCTACTGCTATTACTGTCACGTCTGGAATTTGGCTATTTTGGAAGTGAAATTCTACTTGGTCAGATTTTTGTTCAACCATGTGGCAGGTGCCGTTTAAACTAACATGGTTGACACTCTGTTTTAATTTTATTGGTCGGCTAGTCCGGGTCCAGAGGACCTTGTTTACACAATCTATTAGGGGTGACAACCTTCTCAGGGGGTCATTCCCTAGTAAACAAGGGGTGCCCTCTGGGGTCACAACTATGACCGGGTGTTTCAACTTATGTCGCCCAATTTTAATGTCCAAATCTGCCGTCCCCTCGACAGGAATTTCCTTCCCGTCAAAGTTCTGGAGTTGCCCAGGAAGAGAGGTGAGAGGAATTTGGTAATTCTCTCCCCTTCCTGCATTCAGTTCGTCAAAGGCCCTTCTGGACAGAAGGGTAGCTTGAGATCCAGTGTCCACCAGTGCCAAAATTGTACCCTGCCCCTGTACTTGTACCGGGGCATAATATCTTCCCTCCTTCTCCTCAAGGGGGCACAGATAATGTACATTTTTGGACAACTGGTGAGCTAATTTTCTGGTTTTGGACATCGCTAGCGAAGAGATTTGGGCAGAATTCTGTGGAGAGCCTTGGGAATCTGAAAGAAAAATTTGGCAACTGGAGATCAGAGCCAGTGTGGGTTCCCCTGGCTCTGGTTCCGGGCCGCCCCCCCCTTTTTGGAGGCAGTCACCAGGATGGGTTTGAACCAGGGGATTTTCCTGCTGTTGGTTCTGGGATGAGATGGTGGGCGGCGGTAGCTCAGTCTCCACATCTCCCCAGTCTGGATTTGCATCCCTAGGGACCCATTTTTCTTTGGGAGGAGTTCCCCCCTCTTTGAAGGAGAAGATCCTTTTCCCAGGATCCTCTGAGGATCCCTCTCCCTCAAATTGGAAGATCTGTACCTCCTCCTCAAACTGAGTCTGTTTGGGTCTTTTGTTTCTCCTACCCCCCCTCTGCTCCTTAGGAGGCAGACTTTCAGGGGCAAGAGATTTTGTTTCCGGTTCCTGGGTTTCCAGGGGCTGTTTACAAGTGAGGAAGGAAGCTTCCTCCAAGGCTTTACACCCCCCTTCCCTTTGTGCCTCCTCCCTGGGAACCGGTGAGTTATCGGGGTGCTGCCCCCGTCATTGTTCTGGAGCACCAGGTCCAGAGTTTGGTGCGTTCTGCGCCGGCACGCCCATCTGAGGGTTCTGCTGAGCCCTCAGTATGTGACCCAGATCCCGCGCCATGTTTTGAACCTGGCGCTCTAACTGGGAAACCCGCTCAGGCTGATACGGGGCCCTGTTTTCTCCCCTGGGCTGATCCCGGGAAGGGTAGCTGTCCCTCCTCTGGTAATACCCCGGGTTGGGAAGATTTGGGTACCCCTCCACCCTTGGCCTCCTCTCTCCCGGATTCAGTGGTCTGGGCTCAGGGAATTGGGGAAAGAAGGATGGATGGTTTTGGGGCTGTAAATCGGGTGGATATCTGGGGAAAAAGTTCTGCCCAGGGTTCGGTAAATTTCTGCCCTCCTGTGGGAAGTTTGTAGGGAATTTCCCTGGGTTAGGTGCTTGGCTGGATCCCCCCCCTTGGGCTGGAGGAGTCCACACATAACCCAGGATGGGTCGATTTCCCTTGTAACGGGGACTTACATAATCAGGAGAGCGAGGGACCCCATTTGTGGGGCTGCCTCCTTGGCTCCCTGTCTGTGACTGACCCGAGGACCTCCTGGGCCTAGCATTATTAGGTGCAGGTAGGTTTTTAGGCCCCCCCATCTCCAAATCCAAAACGGGGGTGACCTTTACCTCTGCCACCTTGGCAGCAGCAGGGGTGCTGTTGGCTTTGGGGTTTTTCTGGGCATTACTTTTGCTATCTATCGGTTTCTGCACCTCATAGATCCGGGTAGCCTGTTCAATGACCCAGTCTAAAGATCTTTTCTCGTGAAAATCCCTCACGAGCTGGGTCATGATATATTTGGGCAAGGCATGGAAAAACGTATTTATAAATTCTCTGCTATCCGTGCGCACCCTTCTTGTGGTCTGTGCAAAAGCACGCTATAACTCCTGCACAAATTCTTGTGGGGCCTGATCCTCCCCACATTGCAAATTGTAGGCTGCCTTGCGAGCCTCTTGAGGATTTCTGTGAACAGAAAAATGTTTCAAGATGGCCGCCTTATAGGTGGACCATCTTAAATGATTTTGGTCCTCCAGCCCCGCAAAGAAACTGGAGTATTCCGGGGAGAAGGTCCACTTTACATATTGAATACAGCTTTGGCTGTCCTTCAAATGGAAAGTCTCCATCATTTGTTCAAACAACTCTAAGTGCTCCCAAACAGAATACTTAGCGTTCTTATAGTAAGGCGTGATGACACTCCTGATCGCCTTAATCTGCTTTAAGGGGTCCTTAAGCAAGGCCCTTTTTGCCTTATTGGCCTTTTTGGTTCGGGTAACCCTTGTCCATTCGTCCTCGGACTCAGAGGCACTGCTCCCAGAGGTTCCCGTCTGTTCTTCCAGGTTTTCCCGGATTCTGCGAGCCTGGGAATGGCTGGCAGAATGTGGGGACCTGGTCTCCTGTGTCCTGCGCAGTTCAGAGGAGTCTTCAGATTCCTCCTTGCTGCCAGGATTTGATGGGTACCCCCTCCACTGACCTAACTGGGCAGAGGTTTTCAGGATGCCCTTAATGGGCCTACTCTCCTGGGGTTCCCCATTGAACTGTACTGTACTTGGGTGCCCATACCCGGATGCCCACCCCTCCATTCCTGAGTGGTACTGGCCTATGAGCCCCATACTCTTAGCTGGATAGTAATCTGCCATCCCTGTGGCCCTGTGCTCATGTGCGCCAGGGGACATGGGGTGGTAGAGTCCAGGGACTGGGGGAGATGAAGGCCCCTGATGTTAGGGCTCCTGCGGTTATGGTCAGGAGTCTCTCTTTCCCAGCGGACCTCATCTCTATCCGCCCCTGCTCCCTGTTGCAATGCAAGAGCCTGCATTTGTGCTTTCAGTTCCTCAGTCAAGGCCTTACTAGACTCTATCAGTCTCTCCTGCATCGCTACCTGTTGTTGGAGCCTATCATTGTGTTGACAGAGGGCCTCATTTTCCCTCTGTGCTTCCTGGTTGGTCCTGGAGAACTGGGCCAGTCTTTGCTGCAGGAGGTTTACCTCCTGAGTCCCATCCCTACCGGCCTGCTCCTTTCTTGCCAGAGCATCTTCCACCCTTCTGGTGTGCTCTAACAAGTTCTGGTGTTCTTTTTGGAGGTCACCCAGTCCCTGGTGGGCCAGGTGATTTTCTTCCATTTTTCTTTTTAAATGGCAGACTTCCTGGCCTAAGGCGTCTCTTTCCTGACTGAGAGCCTGCATCTGTGCTGCCAGGTCATCCTCTGCCTTTGAAGGGCACCAGCTTTCCGGCGCTCTTCATCAAACTCTACCTGGGTATCCAGGTCTTTCAGAATCAGTTTATTGCTTTCTGCCTTTTCCCTATCTAGGTGGCCTTGCAGGGTGACTACCTGCTCAGCACATACCCTGTTGAAGTCCAGTTGTTGCTCCAGATTTTTCTGGCTTTGCAGTAGGGAGTCCAAACCTTCTTGGTGTTCCTTCTGCAAGGCCAGAAATCTGGTATCCTGTTCTGACTTTTCCTTTTGCAGCACATCC
This sequence comes from Ambystoma mexicanum, assembly GCF_040938575.1. Classification (NCBI taxonomy): domain Eukaryota; kingdom Metazoa; phylum Chordata; class Amphibia; order Caudata; family Ambystomatidae; genus Ambystoma; species Ambystoma mexicanum. The sequence goes on along the minus strand of NC_090927.1, from coordinate 368,509,704 downwards.
ATATCCTCCTTTATTTTAGTGATGTACTGTCTGGTCTCATTTTCTGACTCCTGGCTTCTGTGCAGCCTTTGCTCAGAAGAGTCCAGATCAGATTGGGCCTTCTCTAACGCCATCTGTTGCCTTTTTGCCAGATCATGGCCTTCAGCACATTTATTCTGTATGGCTCCCATATATAAATATAAATATGCCGCTATCCTAACAATCTTGTCGTGTTCATCTTTGGCCTTAGGAGCCATATATAGTTCACTCAGGGCCACATGTAATGGACCCTGATCTCTCCATAAGTCTGACCCTGTTTCAGTGGCCTGTCGCGTGATGGCCTGCAACCAGGCATCCTGGCCCTGCTCTGCCCATTCACCTCTCACAAATAGTTTATGTAAGAAGTGCTCTCTGGCTATTTTCATATCTACCAAGGTCGTCATTCTAGAGATTGGTCTCTGTCCTGACTTACAGAAGTTTGTATTTTATTTTTGCATAACAGAACTTTTCTTGGAGCGTTGCTTTGAGGAGTGCTTTACAGCGTAACACAGCGTGGTGATCCGACCGGATATGTGTATCTGGTCAGCTGGCACACTGTATTAATCTGCACAAGTGATAGATCTAACCCAGAATCCCGGATACGAGCCCCCAATTTGTAAGAGGATTCAATTCAACACTACAGCTAAGTCAACGCCTAGTCTATAATACTGAATGAAAACCCTTATTGATATAATTTTATGTCCAGTTCATGCGTTCTGGATGACTACCCTTATATAACACCCCTCTCTTGGAATCCTCCTGACCCCACTGAGCCAAGAAGTAGTTCTGTTTTGCAAGTTAAAGGTTTATTTGATAAATTAAACAATATATATATATCACACTTTATAATAAATTAATAATTGAATATCACACTTAATCTGATATGATAAAGATTAACAACGGAGAATCTGGCACTAGCACACTTCTTTATAATCACTAAGGAGTTGACATGAAATGGATAAGATAGCAACAATACTTTTATGGTTTCAAATGGATGCAATGTGGAATGAAATGCAGTACAGAAAATAACTTGATAGGATTGCAGCAAAAGACAACGTAATCACTTTCTTGGACAATTCACCCCCCCCTTTTAGGCAATGCAAGAAAATGGAAGGAAGCACACAGTTCTCAGAAATGCAATTAAATGTGATTCAGTTCACCCAGCAACTTAGACTACAGACGTTGAAAACACAGGCAAAATGCTTTGATATGTGCTGGCAATTCAGTGAAAAGTATGCTAAAATGCTAGCTTGGATTATATTATTTCAACTAAGAGATTGGTTCTGCACAGTTTTCTAGGTACTCACACTATATTCTTGAGTGAAATGGGCCTCGCCATGGATCTGGTCAGGTTTTAGACGGGACTCTGGTCTCTGCACTTCACAGTGATCTGGGTCTGCTCTCTCTCTGGATTCTGGAGATTGAGGGATTTAAAGTCTGGATCTTTCTGCACAGCTTTCTCTGGAGATTGATGGAGGTAAAGTATGGATTTTCCCGGCAGAGCTTCCAGCTGCAAATGGATTTGAAGGTCCCTATCTGTCCTGACTGTCTGCTTTTATGGGTTTTGAGAGTGGGTGTGTATGCAGCATCACTAGACCCTACCTCTCTCTCAGCTTCTAATTGGTCAAGCTTTCATTTCTCCCCTGATTGGGGGAGCTAAGTTGTGTCAGAGTGATGTCAGCCATTTATGATCTCTTGAAAAAACTCCCCTGTCATCTGTGCACCCAAATCTATATATGATCAAAACACATATTTCACAGTTACACAGTTGTTTGAAATTACATACCCATGTCACAGATCACATGAGGTATACTCTGTCCCAAATCTGCTGTTTCTAAGAGCTTGCATTGAGAAATGGCACATATTTCACTTTTTAACGGATTTTGCAATTTCTGACATTGACCCAAATTTATAGACATGTGCGCAAGGAGTATGGACATTAGTTGATGAAGTGTCAGATTTTTCACATGCACACATTTTGAGTAATATCCTCTTTTCCACTAAAAACCCCCCTGAACATGCCACCGGTTCGAAAAACCTCTTAAAATGTGGGCAGAAAAATCACAAGAATTATGGTATCATTTAAATAATTTTCACAAGTCCGTACTATGAGTTATTCATCTTTTTCTAAAACCATATTCTGGCTATAGAGGTGTGTCTTTTCATGTCACATGGTACAGAAACCAGTCTTTCCAGTTTCTGCCAAGCTCAGAGACCCTGCCCCTCCCAGCTTCTGCCAAGAGGAAGCTCCATTTACGACTCCCGCCAATAAAACATTTGCCTGAGTCAGGACAGGGCTTTGTTCAATTTCCTGCAGAGCCCAGGTAATTCAATCAGGGAAGTGTCATATCCCTTTTGGTGTGAGCAGCAAAAGGGCAGCTAGGCCTGGGAACACAGCTGTGACTCAAGTTTCACTCCTGATGGGGTTAGTTGCCAGGCAGAATTCAGTTCCTTAAGCCAGGTTTCAGATAAAATGTCACTTTTTGTTCCCCAGTTTAAGTCAAGACATTTTTTTACATATGCAGCTAGGATGCTGATTCTAAGTTTAAAACTATGACATTTAAACAATTGCAACCTATGTGACACTCAAAGTAGGTCACTCATTTCTTTTAAACATTTAGATTTTTTTAGTGTCTTTCAGTCCAAATTTACTTAAACTGCTGAACTCCACAGCTAAGCCAGTCTTGTTATAAACCTTCAAGTCACTTCAGAATATAACTTTACATTGGATCCACCTCTCAGTAAGTCTTTCTTTGGCTTGCCTTGGGTTCATTTATTCAGTTTTGCAAAAAGTAAAATCTGGTGTTGTTTTAAAACGCCGGCTTTTGGATAGTGGTGAGCACTGGTACTGCACCCCTTTTTGGGATTTAAGAAAATGAATTCCCAACAGTTATGGGTTTGCTTTTGGCAATCAGCATTGCCATTCCCAATGGTTTCAGACTACTGTGTGGGTAGTCCAATGGTGGTTTTAGGCAGTGTCCTTCTGTGCCCATAACATCGGCAAAAATGGGTGGCAGCCTATTCTTCATGCATTTCCCTGTGCATTTTCTGGGAAGCTCTGGCCATCATGTTTTTTTCCATGTCAGTACTGCACAGTTTTGAGGTAGGGCTTGGATGCATGGGTAAATACATCCCACAAGCGGCATTTTGGATCCGTTGTAGTTTCTTCAGGAGGTATTCTGGTAATCCGAGGTAGAGGCTGTTTGCATAGTCTATTCTTGACATGATGAGGGTGACGATAGTGAGTGTTTTGTGCGTTAAGGAGAGGAATGGTAGGATTCTTCTAGCCATGTGGAGGAGGAAAAATCATTTCTTGACTTGCATTTATTTGTGGTTCTAAGGTTAGGGTGTTGTCCATCAGGACTCCCAGATTTTTTACTACTTTACTACCTTAGATGGTGTTGGTGCGGTTCCCATTTCCGTTGGCCACAGGATGGTGGTTTTGTTCCCTTGGTCTTTGGATATGATCATGATTTCTGTCTTTCCTGGGTTGATTTTCAGGTTGTTGGCATTCATCCAGTTGAAGACTTCTTTTAGACAGTTGATTAGGGTTGAATGATCGGCTTCAGTGTCTTTGATTTTGTAGATGATTTGAGTATCATCTCCATAGTGTAGCATGTAATGGTGTATTCTTTGAAGATTCTGATGAGTGGAGTCTGCTAGATGTTGAAGTACAGTGGTGATAGTGAGGATCCTTGTGGCACTCCACAGTCGTTAACTCGTGGAGTGGATTTGACGGATTTAATCCATACGGTTTCTGTCCTGTCTGTTAGGAATGATTTAGTCCAGAGTAGTGCTGTGTCTGTTATGCCTATGTCTTCTAGTCTTTTGGTTAGGGTGTCATGGCCTACTGTGTCGAAGACTGCAGAGAGGTATAGCAGAATAAGCGAGGAGGTTGTGTTTGAGTCTGCATTGTTTTTTAGGTCATCCCAGATGGATAGTAGTGCTGTTTCCGTTCCTCTTGCAGGTCTGAAACGACTTGAGCTTCGTCTAGCAGGTGGTGTTTTTCTACATGTTCTTGGGTTAGTTTATATACGTAGGATTCAAGGAGTTTTACCGGGTAGGGAATGTTTGAGATCGGCCTGTAGTTGGACAGGTCTTCTACGTCGCCACATGTGTTTTTCAGAAGTGGTTTGATATATGCTGATTTGAAGATCCTCGGTACAGTTCCTGTTGCTAGTGTTGCTACTGCCTGTTGTAGATAGATTAAGAAGGTGTCTGTAATATTCTGCTGGCATTCCTTGTGCGAGCATTGATGTGTAGATTTCCGGTGGACAGGGATCCATGGGTGATCCAGCTTCCTTGCTGTGTTTTGCCAACATTGTAAATGCCTCTGCTGATATTTCAGGAAAGCTTTTGAGTTTGTGCTGTGGGTCTGTGTTTGGTTCTTTCGGTTGTACATTGTGGTCGGTTGGTATATTTTTTATGGTTTGTTGGATGTCATTGATTTTTTTCTTGAAGTGGTCTGCCAGGTCGTTGCATAGTTTCTCTGAGGTGGTTGGGGTGTTATAACAGGTCAAGTGGCACAGTGAGTAGAGCGCTCGCTTTGACATCCGTGCAGAGCCTGCTAGCGCAGGTTCGAATCCCAGCTGGGCCAAACTCAGCCTTTCATCCTTCCAAGGTCAATAAATGAACACCACACACCGTGGGTAATAATAAGCAGCGCTCAGATACCTGAGGGTTCGTAGTGCTATATAAATGCCAAATTATTATAACAGCCTTTTGGGTTTCTCATCTCTTTAATGATGTTGAACATTTCTTTTTGTGTGTTGGTGCCATTGGTGATTCTTTCATCATAATACCTTCTCTTCATCTTTTGAATTTCCTTCTTGTATGCGCGGATTTGTTTCTGGATCAGTGTTTTTTGTCTGGGTTGTATTCTTTCCTCCATTCCAGTTCCATCTTTTTGTTTTCCTTTTTCATGTTGCTCAATAGTGGGGTAAACCATTTTGCCTTTGCTCTTTTTTTGATGGGGCAAATGGTTTTTCTAGGGCAATCTTATTAATTGTATCAGTGTCCAGACATTTGGTTGACTGAAAACTGGTCAAAAGACATTTGGTCGACGCAATTTCCTCGAAAACCAAATGGTTGAATTTTTTTTTAATTATATATTTATTTTTCGGGTTTTCGTTTTTTAAAAAAAGGGGTGAAAATAAAAATAAAAAAAAATTCGACCATTTGGTTTTCGACCAAATCGGTTCAAACATTTGTCTGGTCGACCAATTTTTTTCGACCAAATGTCTGGTAACCATTGTATCTGCAATCCATTTGTGCAGTAGCTCCGCTTTCCCGTCTAGGTCAGCTAGCTCTAGTTCTGTAGTTGAGGGTTTGGTTAGCTCCAGTTGTTGAAATAGGTTGCTTTCGTTGACGTGTTTCCAGTTTCTTTTTGTGGTGGTTGTGATTTTCGGAGGTTGGATGCAGACTTGAGTAGGCAGAGTGATCACGAATGGGATGATGAGGTGGTCGCTCCACAGATTTTGTCTTGGTGGTTCTGTGGTGATGAGTTTTTCCTTGGTGAAAATTGCGTCGAGGGTGTGTCCTGCCGAATGTGTTGCCCCTTTGACTAGTTGTCATAGTTTCATGGCAGTAAGTTGTTCAATCAGTGAGTTTTGGGAGGTGGCATGACTGTCTTCAAACCAGATGTTGAAGTCCCCCAGGATGATTAGGTGTTCGTGGTTGATGGCTAAGTTGGTGATGGCTTCTAAGAAGTTGTCGACGAAGGCTGCATCATATGCCGTTGGTCTGTACACCAGGACAAATGTGATGTTGGTTTTCGGGCTTGCTGTTAGGTATATTACCATGGTTTCGCAGTTGAGGATGTTGAGCGGTTCGTCTGTTTTCATTTTCAGGTTCCCTTTGAATGCTATTGCGATGCCTCCTCCTTTTTAGTTTTTCCTGTTTATTTGAAGGCATTTGAAGTCGGTTGGAAGAGAGCTTTGGAGTGTGTTTTTGTAGTTGTCGTCCAGTCAAGCTTCTGTGATGAACAGGATGTCAATGCCGTTGTCATCGAGTAGGTCGAAGATCTCTGTTGAGTGTTTTGACATGGATCTTGTGTTTGTTAGATTGCAGTGGACTTTGGAGGTGTTGTTTGGTTTGGACTTTTTTGTTGATGTCTTCTGATCAGTGTTGAGGTTTCCGTCTTGGTTGATCTCTTGTTGAGGTGTAGGTTTCGCTGTGTCAGCGTCTTCGAAGAGTTCTTCTAGGTTCTGTCTTGGGTTTTTGTTTTCATCTGGTTCGTCTTCCAGGAGTTGTGGTTGTCGATTGGAAGTTCCTCTTGCTTTGGTGATGTAACGTGTTATCGCATCAGTCGTGTGTTTGTTGTTTCTAGTGTTGTTTATCCTTCTTCTGCGTGTTTGTGTTGGGTTGTTTGATATTGCTGCTTCTGGCGTTGGGCTGGGGCTGGTTTGGTCTGGTGACCACTTGTCAGTGAGGTATTGAGTTAGGTAGAGAGATTTGTCTCTTCTCTCAGTGTTGGTTGGATTTTTGTTCCTGTCTCTGTGGGTGCGTTCTGTAGTTGTGGTTGTTTGTTGCTGTTCCGGAGTGTTTGTTCTTTCTTCTCTTTTTTATCCTTATGGATGGGTCTTTTACGCGGCATTGTAAGATTGTGAATTATTTATTCCTTTTTTTTCCGATGTCCAGTTGGTTCTGCTTTGGTCTGGTTGTCTTGTGGTGTAGTACTGGGTGTGGAGGCTTGTCTGCTACCAGCTTGAGCTCTGTCTGTAGGTGGTGTTTCCGGATGATGTTGCCAACTATTTTGGTCACTGTCTTGGGAGGGGTAGGGTGATGGTAAGGGTTATATAGTTGGAGGTTACCGGTGGCTCTCTTTGGTGTTTGTCTCCCTGAACACGGTTCACTGCAGTGAGCTAGCTATGTGTGTTTAGGAAGGATATCTACTAGTTGAAGAGTGAGTTTGAGGGGCGCATCTAGGACTTATGCTTTATGAGGCGTGGACCCCGAATTGGAGTGTCGCTCCACAGTAATACACTGGTGGGTTCTGTCTCACTTTAGAGTGAGTTGGTCAGTGAAGTTTGAGAGGTCTGTGTAGTGGGAGAGCCTATCAATGTAATCTAAATGGCATACAATGCAATTTGTACACGGACCCCTGCTAATTTTCAGAGACCTGTATAGTGGGAGAGAGGCCTATCGATGCAATCCACATGGCATACAATGCAATTTGGACACAGAACCCCTGCTAGAGCTGAGAGACCTGTATAGAGGCCTATTAATGCAATCTAAACGGCACACAATGCAATTTGGACACAGAACCCCTGCTAAATGTGAGAGACCTGTATAGTGGGAGAGAGGTCTATCAATGCAACCTAAATGGCACACAATGAAATTTGGACACAGAACCCCTGCTAGATTTGAGAGACCCGTATAGTGGGAGAGAGGTCTATCAATGCAAATTAAATGGCACACAATGCAATTTGGACACAGAACCCCTGCTAGATTTGAGAGACGTGTATAATGGGAGAGAGGCCTATCAATGCAATCTAAATATCACTCAATGCAATTTGGAACCCCTGCTAGATTTGAGAGACCTGTATAGTGGGAGAGAGGCCTATCAATGCAACCTAAATGGCACACAATGAAATTTGGACACAGAACCCCTGCTAGATTTGAGAGACCCGTATAGTGGGAGAGAGGTCTATCAATGCAAATTAAATGGCACACAATGCAATTTGGACACAGAACCCCTGCTAGATTTGAGAGACGTGTATAATGGGAGAGAGGCCTATCAATGCAATCTAAATATCACTCAATGCAATTTGGAACCCCTGCTAGATTTGAGAGACCTGTATAGTGGGAGAGAGGCCTATCAATGCAATCTAAATGGCACACAATGCAATTTGGACACAGAACCCCTTCTAAATTTGAGAGACCCGTATATTGGGAGAGAAGCCTAGCAATGCAATCTAAATATCACACAATGCAATTTGAAACCCCTGCTAGATTTGAGAGACATGTATAGTGGGTGAGAGGCCTATCAATGCAATCTAAATATCACACAATGCAATTTGGACACAGAACCCCTGCTAAATTGGAGAGACCTGTATATTGGGAGAGAGGCCTATCAATGCAATTTAAATATCACACAATGCAATTTGGAACCCCTGCTAGATTTGAGAGACCTGTATAGTGCGAGAGAGGCCTATCAATGCAATCTAAATGGGATACAGTGCAATTTGGACACAGAACCCCTGCTAATTTTGAGAGACCTGTATAGTGGTAGAGAGGCCTATCAATGCTATCTAAATGGCACACAATGCTATTTGGACACAGAACCCCTGCTAAGTTTGAGAGACCCGTATAGTGGTAGAGAGGCCTATCAATGCTATCTAAATGACACACAATGCAATTTGGACACAGAACCCCTGCTAAATTTGAGAGACCTGTATAGTGTGAGAGTGGTCCACAGCCAGTAGGTCTGTTGGGTACCGTATTACATAGTTTGATTTGTCTTCCTTGAGGGTGTGGGAGGGAGAGGGGTAATGGGGAATAATCACAATGTTATGACGTCGGTTTGCTAAGTGGCTAGGGTTCTAGGGCAAAGTTGAAGCTCTCCCCTAGACCAGGCCGCTCCTACCTTACTGGTCCTTGTAGTTGATGGTTGACGGCTGGCCACTAGCTTCCTCTGCGGACACCTGCAGACACTTTCTGGAGCTGCCTCTGTTGGAGCTGCCCTTGGCCTTAGGGCCCTTAGCCGAAGGGCTGCACGTGCAGAGGGCTGCCCTCGGAGGTCAGTAATGGCTCGGTAACATGATTAAGAAGACTAATCAGAGCGGGGTGGTTCGGGAGGTGGGAGGGAAGGGGAAATTAGGAACTGGGAGCTGGGTTGGAGGGAGGATGCAGCGGGGCACACAAGGGCATGGAGCCCGAAAAACACACAAGGATGACTGATAGTACACCTCAGAGACGCTAAATATTGCAAATTGCTCACCTTGTGGTGTCGGGCCAAATGGCAAAAGCGAGCAGGAGCTCGGGCCTAGGGCTGCAAGGCCCAAAGAATTCACCAATCCGGGGAGGGTGAGCAGGTTGGGAGGCGGGAGGCAAGGGGAAATCAGGAAATGGGATCTGGGTTGGAGGGAGGATGCAGCGGGGCACACAAGGATATGGAGCCCGAAAAAACACACAAGGATTACTGATAGTCCCCCTCAGGAATGCTAAATATTGCAAATTGCTCACCTCATGGTGTTAGGCCAAATGGCAAGCGTGAGCAGGAGCTCGGGCAGAGGGCTGCAAGGCCCAAAGATTCACCAATCAGGGGAGGGTGGGCAGGTTGGGAGGTGGGAGGGAAGGGGAAATAAGGAAGTGGGAGCCGGGTTGGAGGGAGGATGCAGCGAGCACACAAGGGCACAGAGCCCCAAATACACACAAGGATTACTGATAGTCCCCCTTAGGGACGCTAAATATTGCAAATTGCTCACCTCGTGGTGTTGGGCCAAATGGCAAGCGCGAGCAGGAGCTGGGGCCTAGGGCTGCAAAGCCCAAAGAATTCAATCAGGGGAGGGTGGGCGGGTCGGGAGACGGGAGGGAAGGAGAAATCAGGAAATGGGAGCCGGGTTGAAGGGAGGATGCAGTGGGACACGCAAGGGCATGGAGCCCGAAAAACACACAAGGATGACTGATAGTCCACCTCAAAGATGCTAAATATTGCAAATTGCTCACCTTTTGGTGTCGGGCCAAATGGCAAACACGAGCAGGAGCTCGGGCCTAGGGCTGCAAGGCCCAATGAATTCACCAATCAGGGGAGGGTGAGCAGGTTGGGAGGTGGGAGGGAAGGGGAAATCAGGAAGTGGGAGCCGTGTTGGAGGGAGGATGCAGCGGGGCACACAAGGGCACGGAGCACGAAAAACACACAAGGATTACTGATAGTCCCCCTCAGGGATGCTAAATATTGCAAATTGCTCACCTTGTGGTGTCGGGCCAAAAAATAAATAAATCATGGCTAACATGATCCTTCACTATTCACTACAATTGCTAAGGAACATGAGAGTTGAATCCCAGAACAACTGGAAGGCTTCATAATGAGTAATTATGAAGAATAGTCTCTCTGGTTTTCATGGTGTCTTGGCTAGAGGACATGTTGAGGTCAATGAGGACAATATATGTCATGTTGATGACAGATGCATTTGGTGTGAGGCATTTGATTTCTTTGAGAAAGGTCTTGTTTACTTGGGGTGGTCACAGATAAGGCGAAAGGTAGCCATGTTAGAGTGGGTGCCTGGGAAGTGGCAGGTGAGGATTTCCATGGATTTGGGTGTGATATGGAAGGTGCATGTCGATGAAATCTTGTGAATAATAGGGAGTCCTTTGCCAGTTTTTATTTTGTAGTTCTTGTCTTGGTAACCAGATCCTGTGGCTATGAGGACTTCCAATATATTTGTGGTGGCGGTGTGAGCCACGACCCTGTGATAGAAAGGGGCAGGAGCTCAGAGGCAAAACATTTGTCATGTAAGCAAGACAACACATTGCAACACAGGCTCAAATCCTGATCTCACACTTAGAAACCACTCACTGGTATTAAGCATGTTACAAATGAACAATAAAAATAAACAAGAGTGTCTAGGTTGTGCATGGTGATGAGGTCATCAATGTCTGCTGCATGATGTTATGTGGAGTGAGAATTGATGAGCTTGAGTTTGCATGTGTGCTTGGGAGGATCATTGTGAGTGACGATGAGTGGAATGTGGATAAGGTTCTGCAGGTTGGTGGTGCATGGGAGCAAGGTGCAAAATGAGTGTTCCCATGTATGGGTGAGTGTGCGATGGGGAGGGCTGAGTGAGTTTGTTGATGACATACCTAGAATGCATGTGACAGGGGTTCCAGCCTTTACCAGGCCCAAACATGACCAAAATGGAATTGCACCTTTCTTTATATTCCCTTTAATTTGGACACCCAGGATCTAAGGGCTAAGAAAGGAAAGAAAGTAGTAGCTCAGGCACAAGAGTGTCCACAGATTAGCAATGATAAGCAAGTGGAAAAGGCAAAGGGCACTTTACCTACATCCACTTGCACTAGCTGACCAAATGCCCAGAAAAAGAAGGCTGAGAGGCAGCTTAAGAAGTGACAGAAGTTAGTGGGCAGACAAAATGAGGACCAGCATGACTGATGGTGTTAACTACCTGTCATGGAGGTCACAAAAATGAACTGTTGTCTATGTTCGCTTTAGGATTAACAACTCCTCAAATAGACAATTCTCTCTTCAGCTAGATCAAAATTGGAATAATGTTATGGTGAAGTTTGTGTGCATGAGGTTAAGGGGGTTAGCATGAGCAATACTTTGTTTAAATATGTTTACAGGTACAGATAAACATCTGCATTCATTAATGTAGACCATACTATAATGTATTAATGTGATACAGTTTTATACATAAGTAGAAAATGTTACACATATCCACATAAAAGTAGAAGAAAAAAGGAAGAAACATCAATCAAGATCAACAAAATATATATATATTCTAAGACATAGACTGAGCCAAGCGTTACCTAATACATATTGTAGAATAGAATAGAATAAAAAGACAACAACAATACAATACAACAGCAACAAATGCCAAATAATAATGTCATGGATACAACTCATACAGACTTCTTACTTAGTAGGTGAGTGTGTACTGGTTAATACCTGTTTTGTTGCAATCTGAATATTCACATCTGTCTTTCACAGTCGCCTTCTAGAGAAAACGCCTGGATACAGGGCCAGCCCCAGTGCAGCAATTCATACGGATAGAGGCTTCCAGGTATTTGAGATTGTGGGCAAATTTCCCAAGATTTTTGGCACAGCTTTTGCTCATCTCCCGACATTGAGTTAAAACATGTCGAGCGGTTTCAGACTCAGTGCACAATGCGCATATTCTGCAATACCTTTCTGTTTCCACTAGGCCCATTACAGGGCCTCTGGTCGCCTGGGTAGGTAGATGGTTGAAACACAGAAGCTTTACAAAACGCCTTTACAAGTCGGAAGGGCAAAGATTTAGACAGAGCTGAGACTTTCTAAAGGTAAACAACACATGTGAGATTAATTTGTAACTTTTCAGACTTTCCAGGTGTGTAAAATTATTCTGCCAATCCCACAGATTAAACGTTTCTGCATGCCGAGAAAGAGGTGGTTGTTCTCCTGTCCCCACTCTGAAGACCAGCTAATTTCTTCAAACAGCATATTCATTTGCACATCTAATTCATGTTGTTTAGCAGCCTGTGCATCCTCTTTAACAGCCATGAGAAGCTTGTTTGTAGGCTTATTATTGATTTTAATAAAGAACTCCACTCTCCTTCTAAGAACAATGGCTTTAAGGGAGGTAATTCCTAACTGAAGCCTGATCAAAGCCATTGGGATACACTGAGGAAGGCCGAGAATTTTCCTCCAGAACTTGCCTTCAACCAACTGTAACCACCCCAAATTCATGTTAATCTGGGGATCTAGGCCATACCTAACCATGGGAGCCAAACATTGTACATACAATTGGCGTGCAGCCCAGATAGAAAAACCACTCTGATCACGTGAGAATTTGTAAATTAATGCTGTGAGTTGTGTAGCTTTGGTTTTGCGCACTTGAATGCAAGAGATCTAATTTCCCCTATGGTCGAACTCAACACCTATGTATTTGTACGAGTGGGTGTAGTTGATTTCAATAATACCTACCAGCATGCAAGGCCTAGCCACCCTGCCTGCTGTATACAATAGCAGGTTAGTTTTACTATGGTTGATGACTAGTTCATTAGCCTCAGCATATCGCCAGAGTTGTTCCGCAGATCTTAGGATCCCACTGAATGTGTGATCTAGGATCACAAGATCATCCGCTTAAGCCAGTATCGTGCAGTGACTAGAGCCGACTTTTGGCGGGCAGTTGTTAATCTCCCTAAGCAATTCAGGGACGTCAGAGACAAATAAGATGTATAAAGTAGGAGCCGTCATGCAGCCCTGCTTTACACCTTTCAGCTGTGGGATGTGGTTGGTCATAGACCCATAGTTATCAAGTCCGAGTTGTACCGATGTATTAGTGTGTAAGAGCTCTAGATAATATAGGAGAGACTCAGGGCAAGCCATACTTCTTAGTTTTCTCCATAATAGAGATCTATCAACAGAGTCGAAGGCGGCCCTGAAGTCTACATACAAAGCGTACAGTGGAGGGCTGGAATGTCCAGGTGCCTTACTCCTAAGAGAGTTCATGATAAATAGATTGTGGGTTGTGGAATAGCCAGTTCTGAAACCGCTTTGAAAGCAGTCCATAATTCCTGCACCCTCGGCCCACCTCTGTAATTCCTTTAAGAGGAGTGCAGCAAACATCTTTCCAGTACAGTCCAGCATAGACAGTAACCTGTAGTTCCCAGGTTCGATTCTGTTCCCTTTTTTAAACACTGGTATGAGAATAGCAACCTGCCAAGACGCTGGAATACGCCCCTCCGCCAGGATGTTCTCAAATAGAATTTTTAAGAGGCCAACCCAAAAATGGGGGTTCTTTCTCATAACAACATTGGATAAGCCGTTGGGACCTGGAGCAGGAGAAGAGTTCAGCTCTCCGATTCTGAGCTGAAGCTCTTCAGTAGAAACCACAAAGGGAGGATTGATAAGTTTAATGTTATTGGTGCTACTAACCTTACTGCAATCCTTACCATTACGGTTTTCCAAATAGGTATACCACTCCACAATACCCATAGGAGTAAATGTATGCAAGGCTTTACTCCCCTTAGCCTCTCCCAACACAGACCATATGTTTCTTGTGCTTCTACTACATAATGTTTTGACAGTATGCTATCATCTTTCCAGTTTCCTTTGCTTATTGTGTATTTTTAACCAGGAGCGGTAGCCATTTTTCAATTTCTTAATGTTGTTGGAGATAACGAACCGAGAAAGAACCCCAACTTTAGTCATATGAATGTCTTCCCTAAGCTTTCGTTTTCTATCTCTCATGGCATGGTCATAGGTAGCATCCTTCCGTGGTTTCCCCACCGTCACCTGCGCTCTACAAGAAGCGTGTGTTCCAGAGAAAACACTTATCCATCTCTCGATTTGCTCAGAGGACATATGACCAAATCTGTAGGCCTGGTTCAGGTCCCAATCACAGTAGACTTAGTTGCTTTTAACACATTCTTCTCTGACCATGAGATATGATTTAGAGTATGGTTAGCTGCTAGGATTCCAGATTGGCCCACACCACCTGCAGGGAGAGGATCCCCAGTCTCATAACAAGGGGATGCTGATCACTCTATTTGGTTTCCCGTACCTCCGTGTCTTCCACAAGAGAGGCAACCTCAGCGCTGGCAAAAATATAGTCGAGGGTGGTGCCCCCCCGGCCATTTCTCCAGGTAATCTTGCCTGGCCTGGAGCTCTTGGTGCAGCCGTTGATAATCTCAAGGTCCCAGCATTTAAAGAATCCGGACCAACAGTCCCCTTCGGCATCTGGGGATATATGATTCCCAAGGCTGAAGATGCTTAGGAGCGGGTAGTTGCCCGTACCACTCCCGCCGTTGATATAGCAATTCAGGTCACCAGCCACAATCACAAAATAATTCTCGATTGCAAGTCTCTATCTGCCTAGCAGCTCATGCAGGGCTTCCTGAATGGATTCTGTGTGCTTTGCCCCCGGAGGCTTATATATGTTGACTAATAGAACATTTTCTGGTATTGATTTTATCATAAGCGACACTTTAACCGCACAGATAAAGTTACCATTTCCCGTGGGGATCTTTTTACTAGAAATCTTGTTAATGATCCCAATTATGAGCCCCCCAAAAGGCCGCCCCCGCACTCCCTTTTGAGTAGAAGTGTAGTGTAGGGTATGACTATCCATGGCAATAGGAGACTGTAGCCACGATTCTGGAAGAAGGAAAAAAGAGTGATTATTAATGAGCGAGAGAGACCCCTTAGATGGCAGGAGATGCTGGTGACCATGAGTGTTCCAACTGAGTAGGAAACAATCTCATGGCTGTTGCAGTACCAAAGGAAGAGAATCCGCTAGCCATTTCAGGGTACTCTGGATGTCGCTCATCTGCACCTTCTTTGCCGATGGTTGGGCAGGCCTGCCGCCCTGGTTTTTGGATGTTAAATAGTTCTCACTCTTTAGGGAGGGTTCTTCCTTCTCCTTGCTTGCATCAACCTCTAACCCCACCTGCATAAGACTTTCCTTGTGCGCCCGAATCAGTTGAGCAGATGCCAGAACCCTACAGTGGAGGACTGAAATGTTTGGATTAAACACCCTCAGTGGTTCCACAAATGAGAAGTCCTCTGAGCGTATAACACGCAATTGGGGTATGAGGTGGAGTTTGGTCAAGGCCTCAGATCTCGACAGCCACCTGTCCCTTTTCTTCTGATTCAGATTTTTAATAATGCACATTTTACCTGCTTTGGGGTCTTCGGCGTCTGCGGCCATTGAACGTTCCTGGTGCTCCTCGTCCCTTGGCTTGTCTTTCCTGCAGGGCGTTGAACACTCGATTAGATTCACCTATTGTGCATACCGAGAGGTCTCATTCAGAGTCTTCTGTGTCTGCACTTGCTGAGTCACTGTTTTTGTCTGGTAGAACCCAGCTTGTCAGTGTCCCAGCCCCTTTACCTGAACATTTCTTAGCTTTTCGGCCCCTTTTCTTTGCTTTTTTAGATTTGGAATTTGTGTGAATCCTACTGCATAGTTTTAGGAGGATTATTAATGCAAATTGCATTGCAGCCATGGACGCCTGCAATTCCATTATGGCTGTGTTATTTAGGTGTTCTACTGCCCCACTCCCTTCGCCGTCGGCAAGCTCCAGATCTTTTGTATCAATATACAGATCAGGGGAAGCTGACAAGCGTCCCATGGTTGGTACCACAGGAGAAATATGTGTTGGATGTATCGAGTGATTCCCCGACTGATTTGACGTGGAGTTGGTAGTCTGTTTTGGGCTTGTTATCTCGTTGGCTGCTTGGGATTTGTTGTGAGCAGCATTCAAGACCTGCGCTTCCACCACCACAGTGCTTTTCTTCATTGGGGTGGCAGGTCTGTTATTTACAGCCATAGACTTTTGAACGGAGAGACAAAGATCGAGAAGTGAATTGTTGTCAATATCATTATAGTTTGTGATGTCCAATGCCACACTGTTGTTGTGTGTGAGGGAGGATGCCCCTCCCTCCATTGCACCATTGTCCACCAGAGGGGTCTCTTTAGGTATGGCTTTAGAGAACATAGCTGTCACCACCCACCACATTAGAGTTCTTCCTAGAAGGCTTTTTTGCCACCTTCTCTGTGTTTCCTCTTCACGGATTATGTTTTAGTCATTTTGTGTTTAGCAGAATCAGATTAAAATGCCGTAGCAGGTGCAGCAAGAAAGATGTAGAAATTCAGCTGCTTATTTCACTTCAGATATAAAGAGGAGGGTAGGAGTACCATAGAACACAGTAAGCAAAAGCGGGGGTTGAGGAAAGGATTAGAGAGGAAATACATGCTTCCAGACGAGACGTATTATGCTCCGGGGGAGTGTAAAATGCGGCGGGATCAAAGATGAAACACAGCCCTTCGCAGTCTCCCGTCCGCATATGCACAGATTTCACTGCCTTTTCTTACCGTTCCGTGCAGGGGAATGCCGTGCACGAGATCTCCTGTCCGTGCTTGTAGCGCTCCACGTCGGGTACAGAGATAAAGGGCTCCTACCCATCGCAGCCCACAAGTGACCACAAAGGACGACTTGTCCTCCCACTTCTCCGCGGGATTGTAAAACAAATACTGCTCACTCCAGCGTTGTGCGCCCCCTCGTGGCAAATGTCACTGTAGAAAGTCTCTCAAAGCACCACAAAGGACCACTTGTCCTCCCACTTCTCTGAGCGCGCTACGCCCACCAAATGGGATTTTAAAACAAATGCTGCTCACTCCAGCGTTGTGGCACCGCCTCCTCACAAATGTCACTGTAGAAAGACTCTCAAAGCACCACAAAGGACCACTTGTCCTCCCACTTATCCGCGCACGCTCCGCGCACCAAATAGGATTTTAAAACAAATGCTGTACACCCCAGCGTTGTGGTGCCACCTCCTGGCAAATGTCACTGTAGAATGACTCTCAAAGCACCACAAAGGACCACTTGTCCTCCCACTTCACCGCCAGTACTATTAGTACTAGTACTAGACAGTACTATTAAAAGAGGCCTCTGTGACATTTGGTCATACCTGGGATCTAATTCTGAAAGATTCTGAGTGTTAAAAAGAGCATACCTCTAAGAGATCTTGTGTATTACCAAGGCCATTGTCTGAATTAATCTGTGCAATATCAAAACCAGATCTCTGAGGGAGTTAACACAAAGCAATTTATTAACAAATGCATTTGATCAAGATAACAATTCCATGTGCACTGTGGTTTTAAAGCAGACGCATGAGCGCATTTGGGTGCTATTGGGAACATCTATATCAATGATTATAGGTTATATCAAAGGTAATGCCCAAACAATTCTAAAATACATCATGCACTGATAAATCCAGTAGCCCTTTTGCTTCTCTATTAGTAGACATGTTACCTCTGTTCATATATTTTAACATTGCAAATTGTATACCTTACAGCGTAATCCCAATAAAACGAATAATATGTTCCAACTAATGTAGTCTTTACCTTTTGTATGCAAAACGGAAACATATGAGACAACAGTACACTGTAATCCAGAGCTGTGAGCTCCGGCTGAGGTCCTCCATTACTTAGGATTCAATTAATGAAATATATGTTTTAAATTACTTTAATATGATAAGAACAAATATACCACTGGCCCTGCTAGTGGCATATATGACCCCACCCCCACAATGGCAAAACAATGTTCAAGCCCTTGAAACATTTCTACACCAATCTTTGTTTACCTGCGGTAAATAGCACCACCTCCCCCACACTCCCCCCCGTTTTGTATGTTGTTTTGCCATAATGGTAGCATCTGGCTATAAGATGGCAAAAGGTGAAAATATGGGGGGATAACTGGGCATATGATGTCAGTGATTGGAAAATGCATGAGTTAACCATTGCATATAAGGCCACACTATTAGCTTTGCCAATGCGTGTATTTAATGGAGCTTCAGTGTAAGGAAGAGATAGACCAGGTGCAGCATGTTTGTCTTGGAAGCAAGACAACACAGAGCAACAAAGGTCTGAATCTCTGTCCTGTGCTCAGAGACTGGTCTCCGGTGTTGAGCATGTTATACAAGATTAATTAATTAAAATATGAAAGGACACTCATTTTGTATTTAAATCAAGTAGTTGAAGGCATACTTGATTAAGGCATTGTTATATTACTCCAGGAGCGTGTTTACAGTGACAATTAAGCTATTAAAACTATCTTAAGACTGCTTAGACATAAAACTGGATTGATGAATAAGCACCGAGTTTGATGTTACCATTTGATAGAGGTAGCTCAAATATATGATATTGGTTTGATTGGTTATTTATAACGTGCTTAATACCCAGAGGTTTCTAAGCACGGACCTGGAGAATCGTACCTGTGTTGCTCTGTGTCTTCTTGCTTCGAATGCAAGCGCATTGCCCCTGAGCTATCCTCCCAAGTATGCGTTTAGTGCCTGTGCAAGGTCATAAGGAATAACATGAACATGGCCAGACCATGGGTGGATGAATAGCAGAAGCATGCCCATAGTCTGTGTATCCCTTCACACATCCCATGCCCCTTCTTCATGTACTCTAATGCAATAGCTTCAGCTTATAGATGGTGCTAAAGGACCAGCTAATAAACAAAGCAAATTGCAATTATTTATGCTCATAGATAAAATTTAAAAGTAAAATAGCACTTTTTTATGCTGATAGAGTAGAACCTTGAAGAGCCTGATAATTGTGACTGACTTTTGACAGAAAAAAACTATAGTTTTTCAAAAACACTCTTTTTGAACATCTTTGTAAATATCTATATTTTCATTATTGTTATCGGTTAAACCATCAATTTAGCAGATAATTCTAATGCTCAATATATTAGGCTATTTTCAGTGGCTAAATATCCTGGGAGTGTCCACAATTCTAAGGATTGTGGGTCAGTGTTACATGTATATTACGATGAGGGACATTATTATTTTCTAGAACATAGTTGGGAAATATTTCTGCTGAGCACACAGTATTTCTTGTGGCAGTATCTTCCTAACGCCTTACAGTGTCTGTTTAAACACAGCATTTCCTGATGCCATTTCTCAGATAGCAATATTAATAATGCTGTCTCTGCAGTGTCTTGATTCTTCAGATGGAGTACATTTCCGCTATTTCACATGCAGCCAGGTTTCTAGCAGTACACAATGGGCCTGATTTACAAACCTTATTCCAATGGGGTTTTACAATTGAAAATCACCGTTTGCCTTTGATAAAGATTCAACAATCACTATGGGTTGCTCAGTGCTGTTATATGTAGAACATGCAGTGTTTGCAATTCTTGACCAATACAAATCCACTATAACCACAAAAAGCCCTCCGAATATGAAGTAATTTTGTCAAGCCCATCCATTCACAATGTGAGGTGCCGCACAGTGAACCCTGCCACGTTTATTGCAATACATGTCAAAGAAGGTGACTAAGTGCGTGATGTGTTACATACGAAGGTCCAGAAGATGACTTAATATAAGCGGGGAAGGATGCATTTGAAGAAGGGGAGGTCCTCTTTGCTGATGGGCCATCAACAATATATCAGGAGACTGGCCAGAGACACAGGTGCAGCAGTGGGGCACCTTGTAGATGGGTAATATGAGGTTGTAGTTCAAAAGAGGATACCAGCACACTATTCAGCCCAGGCAGCAGAACTGATTGCATTAATTGAAGCATTAGATCATCTCAACGATGCCTAGTGATCATATGTCCTGACTCCGCCTATGTGACCACCATGGTACATTTAGGGTTGTCCAGATGGAAAAGGAGGGGGTTTTGGAGGTCAGATGGCATACCCGTACTGCATGTGGCCTTGTTGGAGAGATGTATTTACGCCTTGTCCTACCCAACACCAGCAGCAATGGTTAAATACTCTTCTACCACCCAAAATACAGACCATGTTTCACTTGGCAATGATACAGCAGATAAGGCCACCAAACAATCAGCATAGCACAGGGACTTAGTTGTCACTACATATCCTGAGGTGACAAATCAACAGTTGCTGCTTCCAATTCAATACACCGCATTACCGCTCAGGCAAATAATCGAGTTACATGGTCAAGCACACCAGGAAGAGAAAGTAATGTGGGTTAAACGGGGGTGCTCACAGTTACCAAATGATTTGATATGGTGACAACATGTCACAGGTAAAGTAGTAATTGCACTGGAATTGCTCATGGTTGCTTTTGAACAACTGCAATACCCAGCACATATTTCTAAACAGCACATTGCAGCTGACATGCAGGAGGACTGGTTTGTCCCCAACCTGCAAGAGTATGTCAACACATTTGTGGCAAATTGCATAATGTGCCATCTTTACAGCACTGGCCAGACTCTCGGGACATTGCATGGCACATTGTCCAGGCCAACTGGACCTTTCAGCGAACTCCACATTACTTATGAGGTCATGCTTAACAGGCACAGTCATTAATGTTGCCTTATTGATGTAGTATGTCAATTTTCCTGTTGGTTTGAGGCTGGCCCTTGTGCACAACCACATGAAAATTCAGCAGCTACATTTCTGGTACACAAGGTCTTTCTTCGATAGGCGGTAAGTGAGGTTCTAAAATCTGAACATTAAACTCACCTTTTTAATGAATTATTTAAAGTGATTGCATCCCTTTTAGGGATATTGCACTGTAATGTGGCCCCAAAAAAAGTATCTCAGCCCACTACCTGACAACTGCCTATAAGAAGGAGACAGAGGATGGAAATATGTTAAATGCTAGGTAATCCCAGCTCTTTATTCAAAGTATACAAGCAGCTGGGAGGAAAACACACAAATCCACAGATAAGCCATCACACAGTTTTCCCAACTTGCTTGACAATTATTTTTAAAGACAAAACTCATCATCCATGATATCATCATGACAAGACAAACTGCAAAACCTGCGTCTATACTCTAAGATGCATATATTTCCTATAGGTGTAGCACTCAGCATTGAAGGGTTCCTTATCTTACTGTCCAATCCATGTTAGATATCACATACACTTGCATCACTTTCCTTTCATTTCGTAGGCTGGCAGTAAACTGAGGTAATGTGGATTCCCATTGGTTGGCACAGACTATGCTCAACCATGTACTGACTAGTGTGATAAATATATGTAGTATGTTATAATGAAGATAGAGAGATCAGTGTGACAAATATAATTTGAAATCAATGACCAGCTCTTGTTATCTCAATGTCATATCTGCCAGTGCAAGCCTACACTCTGAGTCATGTCCTTCCTTTGTCTGGTTTGGCAGGTGTGCTTATCTTAGTTGTCACTGTAACAAACTGCAGTCTCAATTATGTGTTTTCTTGAGACCCTGTTTTCACTTGGAATATCTATATTATATTTAGAATTTAGTTAATGCTGAACGCACAGATCGTCTGCTTCATCCACCACTATATCAGCTAAGCCGTTTATTGTCTGCCCATCCCTGCACCTGGACATCAATGGCTGTCTGCCCTTCACTGATGCTCATTACATTTAATTGGCGCACACTGGTCTGTATTCAAAACAAATTCTCTTTGCTGTGCTTTCCTTATCTTATAATATGGCAATGCACTCCATTCTCCATAAGCACTGTGCGGCTTTTCTGAGCTGCTTGAAATGTATGATTGTCATGTCCTTCCTCTGTCTAGTTTGGCAGGTGTGCTAATCTTATTTGTCACTGTAACAAACTGCAGTCTCAATTATGTGTTTTCTTGAGACCATGTTTTCACTTGGAATATCTATATTATATTTAGAATTTAGTTACTGCTGAACGCACAGATCATCTGCTTCATTCAGCTTGACAACGAACAATACAGACAACGTCTTCAGGACACCCCCTGCGAACAATTCAGGCCTCCACGCGTCTTCTTAGAACACTTTCAACTTAACACCGAATCCATTCTGTTTATTTACGAACATTTCAGAACAGCCCTGTTGTCCGCAGACAAATCAAACACAACAAAAGCGTCTAGCACATAAACAAAATACAACATTGCACCTATCTCATACTCCCCCACCCTCCCCAAACACTCTTAGACACCAACACACTCCACTAAATACAATTTTTAAAACAAGTTTCACCTCGCTGTCCACGGTCGTCCGCGAATGCAAGATGGCGGGCGCCACCAAAAATCTGACGCGCTCCACTCCCCACGCCGTCCAATCAGCGAACACGTCGGGTGTCCGCGGACATCGCGCAAGCTGCTCAGCCAATCAGGGCACTGTCCGTGGAGCAAACAGGGAAGTCCGTCCGCGAAGCAAACAGAGATATCACTAATTTGTTTGCCTTACATTTTGGTCATTTTAAAAAAACTACTGGACGGATTTACAGCAAATTTCCAAAAACACACTTTCGGGACCAAGCCCCCGCTCCTGCTGCATATTTGGTGTAAATCCGTCCAGCGGTTTGGGCTGTAGGCGTGCGCAAAGTTTTTTCCCATTATGTCTATGGGAAAAAACAAAAGTTTTGGGACCCCCCCCTATATCTTTGCCCCCCCCTGGACCAAACCTCTCCAAAAAATTCAGAGTGGGCAATATACATTTTTTGCAAAGTTTGGTGAGGATTCGTCCAGAGGGAGCGAAGCTATAAGCCACCCAAAAAATGCTCTTCCTATGGAAACACCAACTTAACCATAACTACATGGACGCTACCGCGTCCATGTAATAATTGTTTTATTATTACACGCTTAATACCGAAGAGGTTTTTAAGCACAAACCCGGGATTCAAATCTGTGTTGCTCTGTGTCGTCTTGCTTCCAAGACCGGCGCGTCACCACTGAGCTATTCTACCCGTACAATGTAATTAGTGTTGTCACCAGTGATGGCATCAGTGATGTGTTTTGTAATGACATCTGTGTTCTCATACAACATGTAATTAATGATGTCATCAGTGATGTGATCTGTGATGTTATCATTGTGGTCATAGGCTGCGCTACAGTGGGTGTGCAATTAAGGTGACTTTAGCTGAATTTTAGGGGTTTTGTTACGGTAAGATCTCACCTTAATGTCCCTGCAACTAAAGTTTTTTTCCTTGAATTTCAAGGGTTTTTATACAATGTATTGCTCACCTTAACGTCTCTACAACTAAAGATGTTTCCTTGAATTTCAAGTTTTCTTTTTATTCCATACATAATTGGCATTAATAATATAGACAATTGGGCCAATGAACATGATGTATCATGTGTAGAAAGTAACATTAAAAGAAATTGTGCAACTACATTCCCCCCCAAATAAACCTGTTCTTAAAAAACATGTTTGCAAGTTTACTTAACTTTTAAAAGTGTTTCTATTTATATGTACTGTTGATGAATAGAACATTATTAAAGTGTTACAATAACTGTGTACAAATACTACATTGAATGTATCCTAAAATTAATCTTTACAAGACTACTGGCCATATACATGTAAATCATTTTTTTTTTTTAAATACGTTTTTTTTGCTTTCGCTACCAAAGATGCATGCACGGCTAAATGTGGCAATGACTGGGGCGTTTTACCCACATCTTTCACAGGGGATAACGCAGCTATCATGAAATACATAAGGATATTTAGTTTTTTTTTTTTAACACACACTTTATTGAAAGGATAAATTAAGGGTCTTTGATCCATATATACAGTAAGTGTTTTTATTGTCTATGTTTATAACTGAAAAGTTGGTCCTGAAAAGGACCTTTTTGGGGGGTAAGGAAAAGAGAGGTAGGAACTGGGAAGGGGAAAACATTAGGATTCATACATATAACAAAAGGTTTAAAAAAGAACTGTTTTTTCTCTAATTTTATATATTGTACTTTTTTTCTGTTTTTTTTTCTCTAAAGAATGGGGTAAAGAAATGGACACTTAAAAACATACCTAGCGTTGGCAATTGGTCATATGTTCTGAAAGAGTCTTCCCCCAAGCGTCTAGGGTGCCACCTCCTACATCAATCATGCTATGACAGGTTTTGCACATCACAATAAAATTAGAAAGATGGCTGCAGGCAAGATAGACTGAGGTTGGGTGCTAGTTGGTGGAAAATAGCTTGTAATTGTATTGGAAGTCTGTGGTGCAGATGATAAATACTGCTGTGCTGGTCTTGCTCCATGTGCTTTGACCTTATGTTTCATATGGTCATTCCTATATGATTCATTCACTTCATCCCAATAAACAAGGACACGATGTTGAATTAACATGGATGTCCCCAAGGTTTGCAATGGCTTGTGTGATGGTCCCCTCTGCTAATCCTTACCACATAACGTCCACATGACATCCTCGATCTCCTTTGTGCTGTGTTGGTCCTTTACACTGAAATATTTCCATCTATCAGCAGTGGTCTTTTGTGCACATTGTTTCTTCCATGGCGGTAAAGCTGAAGCCTCCCACACAACCTCGTCATCAATGCTTATCATAGTCATTTTGAAATGCAAGACTGTGGAGGAAAAATAAAAACTGTAAAATTAGAGAACAGAAAAAGGATGCTGCCACTTAATATCAAAACACTTACAAGCTAAAATAACAAAAACAGACAAACTACAAAGCACAAGACAAAGGACAACGGTATAGGAAGAAGAAAGGTAGAAAATTAATGGCTAAAATGAGATATTACTTTTGAAAAGATCCTGAAGGCTTACACTGAAGTTCACACACCAAGAGCCAAAAATCAATGATAGAAAACTAAGTGGTTGGGAGAGGGGTATAACCGCAGTTAGGCGACATAGCGAACCAAAATGTGTTTTTCATAACTGTCGGTATGCCCAAGTGCAATGACATGTTTGAGCCTAAATTATTGACCAGTTGCCTAAATCAATGAGAAGTACAGCCAATCGAATCACAGGCTGCCATCCCCCATTTTGACGTGTCAACAAATGGCTCAATCACACACTGCAGTATATTGACGTGGCCATGCCCATGCAGTACGACGAAATACCTGCATGCAAAATCACCCAATGGGATGTCAAGTTTATCTATGGGGCTATCGCTCTTTCTTCCTGTAGTGCAACCCAATCATATCATGCACTTTGGCTGTGCATCTACTTATGACTTCTGGCCTCGTCAACAAACGTACCAATCATACGTTGCAATGACCTCAAGCTTCTTCAAAGTGGCTATGCACCTTTGCGCCTGATACACCAGCCAATCATATCATATGCTGCAGCTGCACACCTACACATGATTCCTATCTGCATCAACAAATTGTCCAATCAGACCTTGTGGTGTATAGACGCGGATATGCCCAAGCCATATGATAAAATCCCTGTGTGCAAAAGTGACCAATCAGAGTGCGCAGCAGTGCGTAGCCACGAATAATCACCCCACCCACAGAAAAAGTGTATATTGATCCTTGCTACTAGTGCTTGTCAGTGAAAGGTTTTGAAGAGACAGTCCCGAAGATGCTTCTCCTCACTCCCAGATTCATGTCAAGATGAAGAGCCAGGAAAACTTGCAGCCACACATGTTATCTTGGGCAAATCTCACAAGTACACTGAAAGGTATCCTCTCAGGCAGCCATACAGATCCAGTACAATGCAAATCTTCACAGGTATAGGAGAAGAACCAGAGATCGTGGACAGAGGCACCTATGTGAACAGCCTCGACTAAGCACAAAGAAGCTATGGGGCTGATGTCATTAGTGACACCACGACGTATCAGCGTTAGAGAATCAGCACTCTCGCAGTCATGCGCTGCATCACACAAACATTCATCTACAGGAAGAACATGCGTGCACAGGTCTATAGCTAGAGGACAGATACATATACATACTGTCAATGCTTTTATTTATTTTTCATTAGCCAAATGTAGTAATGCAGAACCACAAGGCAAAAGAGATCTTGAGCAAGCTTGCAGATGCTTAACACAAACAACTCTATGGGACTACAGGGAACCTGGTAGGACCTTGTGTGACTAACGTATAGAGTACCTAGGATAAAGTGAACATGTAGAAACCATATTATACATCCAAGAGCCGCAGGACCTGAGACGAGGGAAGCTGACTCAGGCTGCATGGAGCATGAAGCAGGCTCACAGCCATGGTCAGAGATATGCGAACACATTCCAATCCCAGGCGACAAGGTACGACAAGGGAACCAGCTGCAGAGAAACAGAATAAATACTCATAATCACAATCTGAAGAGTTTGATTGTGTGGCCCCTAAGCACGTGGTACAGCCAGACTGACAATAGACACTCACCCATGGTAGAAAAGCAGAGCCAATCCCAACAAGCCAGACATGGACTGCAACAAGTGTTGTGACATGAGAAGCACAGTCTCATAGGCAAAGGTGGTACACACACTTTACAATGCAAACACTCTATCGAGTCCCAGCCCTGGGGAGATCATCTCTAACCAATCACAGCATAGAAACCCATTGGTGTATGGCAATGGGCATGAACCAATGGTAAGCCGATTACTCTGCAACACTGTAATAGATGGTTTCTTGGGGATGGGAGAGGCCAGCCACTTGTCATGCAAGGACCAGTAGAATAACCTCTATACGGTTCTCTATAGGTAGTAGTACTCTCAGAACCCAATCCATCGTTCTGATAGGATAGGTTTTTTGGGGAAGGGCCCACGTGATGATGACATAGTATTACAAAACTATGCCACATGCCATGGAGAGCTGAGATGTACCAGAGAATTTCCTTTTTTTGTATTGATCCCTGATGATCTTATTTGCAAAAAACCACAGCATTACTTGACATTAACTGAGTCCTCTGTTTGTTCTGGGGAGGGTGTTGGGCCTGCGAAGTCGGCGGATCCCCAGCAATACTCTGGCATACCTGGGAGTCCCTCCCAACAAGTTGGTAGCAGAGTTGATGGTTGGCTGTGCCAACCCGGCATGAAGCCGACTCCTCCCCCACAGAACCTGAAGACTGCAGGACCCTTGCGTATTGCGAGAAAGATGGGGAATGCGTACCCGTGGAAAGGTCATCAGAAGCCAGCTTGGAACTACCCTCCCCTAGGTAAGTGAGGCGTCCAGCAGACCAGTATGGGGAAGGGGCAGGTTTGTGGGGACGCGACAGCTGAGCAGCGCCAGCAAACCACAGAGTGAAAGTATTGACCCAGCCACACGGCAGCTGGGGCTTAAGGGGGGGGTATTGAGTATTGTGCAGTAGTGTTGGGTAGTGGTGAGCATTGTTGAGTGTTGTCAAAGTATTGTTGAGTATTGTCAAAGTATTGTTTAGCATTGTTAAACTTAGTAGGGACAGGAGGGGAGGTAGACATCATTATATGTGGATAGGGCACATTCGAGCTCAGAGGTAAACAGTTTTGGTGAACAACCTAGACATTGGGCCTCATTACACGTTGTGCGGTAAAAATCTCAAATTACCAGCATGGCGCTCTTAACGTGTCCGCCCTCGCAAGAGGGTGCTAATAGCGTACCATTACGAGTACGCGGACACAAGCATAGCGCCATGCCGGTAATGACCTTACCGCCATGCCGCCAAAGACCCCAAAAAGTCACTTACCGCCCTCGACGAAAGTGCAGATAGCACCTCCGCCCTCACGCTGCATGCAAATAGCGGTCACCGCTATTAGCGGTGACTGTTAAATTGCGGAACCGGAAATAGCGTCATCGTACAGGAACGGTAAAGAGCACAGCGGCCATCTTTAAAAACACAATTCATTGCCATCCTCTGCCCCCTGGACCTGTTTGGAGTAGCTTGCAGTTTGAAATCCTCAGGGACACCCTCAACATGCCCAAGGCATTAAAAAAAAACACCAAATGGCAGCGGAAAGAAAAATTTACCTCAGAGGAGCTAATCATACTGACCCAGACCCTAGCTGACAATGCCGCCGTTGTCTTTGCCATCGACATGCGGCGGGAGACACTCATAAAAAAAAGGTAATCTGGGCTAATATTGCGGTGAAAGTTAGTGCAGTGGGCACCACCACCCGCAATGTG
Source organism: Ambystoma mexicanum (assembly GCF_040938575.1). Lineage (NCBI taxonomy): Eukaryota > Metazoa > Chordata > Amphibia > Caudata > Ambystomatidae > Ambystoma > Ambystoma mexicanum. Next base: position 368,481,750 of record NC_090927.1, on the reverse strand, counting down.
TGTGAGTGCAGGAAGAGGTGGGACTACCTCATACTCCGGGTGAGAAGCATCCTTGCCGAAAACCACAAAATAGCCACTGCAGGTGGATCCGGTTCACCCATCAAACTAAAGGAATGGGAGGAGACCTGTGCGAATCTAATCGGAGTGGAATCCATTGAGGGAGTCGGCACTATGGAGCATGGCGTGGCAACCACTTCAGATGGAGGTGAGTGTACACATGACAGGATGCTATGTGAATGTACTGGTCCCCCCAAATGTGAGCCCAGAATCATCTCATGGATGGACAAACATCCACACATGCATCCATCCCTGCCCATGTCAGTGTCAGACCCAAACACACACACATGCACACATCACCAGAGACATGTCCCAAACATAACCATGCATGGATGAGGAACTGAACTGACACATCACCTGCATCCCCAACAATTAAGTCCCAATGGCCACAACTGCATTATTGATGTATTCTGCATAAAGTACATAGAAACTTAACCAATGCCATCCCCCTTCTTGTCCCTGACAGGCTCACATACAGACAGTGAGTATGCCGGAAATGCATCCCAGGCACGCCCTGCAAGTAAGAGAACAAGGGCACAGGACTCTGAGGACACCCCCACGACATCAAGGGGCAAGGGGGGAAGGTTCCACATGATGAGTGTCAAGCATCGGAGAAGTGCCACTGCCAGGATAGAAGTAGCCACACCACCAGCTACAGCCCCACCACCGGAGTTGAACCCACCACCACCAATCCCAGCCACGGAGGGCCCACCATCAGCTGCGCCAAGCTCCGCAGGAGAGGCAGCAGCCACTGCCCCACTAGCTGATGTTGAGGACACAACAGATGTCACAATGGAGATGCACACCCCAACCCCCCCTGGAGCCCCCGAGCCATCACCACTCCAGACACCTGGGTCTGATGCCACTGGCGAGGACAACATTCTAGGTTCTATGACCCCCCCGGTGGCTTCACCTGCTGACATGGATGCATCAGAGGGCACAGCAGCCACTCCACCAGTACCCAGCACTGCCCTCGACCTGGCCACCATCAGCCAGCGGCAACAGGAACTAACTGTGCTGGTTGGCCAGCATGTGGAGGAGGCTGCCCGTCTCAGGGCGGAGATTGTGGAGACAGCAAGGCACTCCAGGGAGGGGATGGAGGCCTGTACAGACAGGCTGTGTGAGGAGGTAGGCAGACTTAGGGAGGTCCTCACTCGAATAGCGGACACAATGGACCGCCACTTCACACCACCAGGACAGTCAGCCACGTCATCATCCGCTGGTTCAACGCAGACAAGCCCCCTCCGCCGCTCCACATGCACCACCAGGCGCATGTCTAGCCAGCCTCCAAATGCTGCTGCAGACAATGGCCAATAGGGAGTTCATGGTGAAGCTTCTGCGTGCATGGCCGGACGGAAACATAGTGGCAGACACACGAGGAACTGTTGTGGGGGGTTGGGGAAAGGGTGTTATGGGTCTGTTGTGGGGGGTGGGGAAAGGGTGTTATGGGTCTGTTGTGGGGGGTGGGGAAAAGGGTGTTATGGGTCTGTTGTGGGGGGTGGGGGAAAGGGTGTTATGGGTCTGTTGTGGGGGGTGGGGGAAAGGGTGTTATGGGTCTGTTGTGGGGGTGGGGGAAAGGGTGTTATCGGTCTGTTGTGGGGGGTGAGGGAAAGGGTGTTATGGGTCTGTTGTGGGGGTGGGGGAAAGGGTGTTATGGGTCTGTTGTGGGGGGTGAGGGAAAGGGTGTTATGGGTCTGTTGTGGGGGGTGGGTGGAAGGGTGGTGGGATGTTTGGGGACATGCACTTTTTCATCTTTCCGTTACTTAATACACTGGTGTCTGATCAAAACACAGGCTTGGACATCTTCATTGTGTTTGTGTACTTTATTGGCGATAGGGTCCATTGCGTGCTTCCAAACATACACCAGTGCATTCATACCCATATCCATGTGATAGTAAAAACCCACGTTACTCAGAATATTTGGTTGATCAGATGTTGTCTCACAGCACGTCCCTCCTGACCATCCCCTCTTGCATGTCCTGCATCCCCTTCACCTCTGTCATCATCACCATCATCATCCTCATCAGTGGCTTCCATTTCAACGTCAGGGGGCAGTGGCACATTCCGTCTGATACACATATTGTGCAGCATGACGCATGCCCTGGTGATCTTGGCCACCATCTCATGGCCATACAGGAGAGCGCCACCAGACCTGCTAATGCACCTAAACTGTGTCTTCAAAAGGCCAAAAGTCTGCTCAATCATGTTGCGGGTACGGGTATGTGCACAGTTGTATTCCTCCTCGTGCCTGTTCTGTGGGTTCCGTACAGGGGTAAGGAGCCACTTCTTCAGGGGATAGCCAGCATCACCTGTATGGGGGGACAAATGGGGACCTGTTACTGTTCTGCCCAAGTGCGGCAAGTTCATTTCCGGCTTTTTTAATTTGCATTGTGATTGAAGTGCACAATTAACAGCATACATGCAGACTGTCTGTGTGCAGGGCCGTCACAAGGGGGGGGGGGGCAAACTGCCCCGGGCCTCGCGCTCAGGGGGGGCCTCGCACAGCTGCGTGTGTGTCAGGTGTCATACACGAGAGAAAAGAAAGATTTGTGTGGGTCTGTCCCAAAACGTGCACTGAAGACGTGTTTATTTCCAAGGTGTGAATCACACAGAAAAACAGGCTGCCTGGCCTGGCCTCGCGGCCGCCTGCCGTGGGTCAGCATGTGACAGAGTGTTTCTTTGCAATTGCAAAGACGTGTGAGAAGATTCACACCTGGCCTCCTGGGTTGCTGGAGGAGCCTAGAGCCAGGCTGCCTGCAGGGCTGGGCAAGCCACGTGCACATGAAAGTTGCTTTCAACTTTGCATTGGAAGCTAGCAACACATTTGTTGCAAGCCACTTTGCAAAGTTGAAAGCAACAATGGCCAATGAAAATGCGGCGCCACGAGACTCACACTGGCTGACTGTGGCTGCAGACAGTGACACACTAGCTGACAACAGGTGCTGCAGACAGGACTGCTGCTGGGCTGGAGAGGGCATCTCAGCCACGCACAGAGACAGAATGGAGGAGGAGAACCAGTGTGCCAGCAGGAGTCCAGGACAGACCACACCCGCGCCGTGACCAACCAGGCGAGTCAAGGTCCAGGACCGGGTCGAGGTGAGGCCGCTGTCAGTATGACCTCATCTGCTGTAAATTCGAACTTTATCAATGCGTATCTGACTTGCAATGCAAATACAGTGTTTTAGCTCGGAGCTGGCCACTGACAATAGTTCCTGGCCTCCTATACTCCCCAGGACATGGGCCATGTCCCTCTTCATCTCCCCTCCCCCATCAGTCAGTCCTACTCCTCCACCCCACCCATGATCTCAATTGTGCATAGTTCATAAAAACAAGAGCAAGAAGTCAGCTGATGTCAGCCCAGCCTGTTTATCGTGCTTTGTACTGGAGCATGGGGCCATCGGGGGAGGCTGGCTATTAAGAGGCTGTCTGTGTGCACGCCTGTGTTCTTTCATGTGTCTGCAGATCAGTATGTATCAGTATGTAAGTGATGTTAGGGTCATGTAGGTGTGTGTGTGTCCGCATGCATGCAGGTGCACTGCATGCAGCAGCAGGTTAGTGACTGGGTGCTTGTGTATTCATGTATCTGGCTACCCTGCACGCCTGTATATGCATGCGCCTGATTGCTTGTATGTTCAAGTGTCAGCATGGAAGTGTGTTTACCCGTTAGTTTATGTTGTATCCTCGAATCTGTCACTTGTCTGTGCATGCATGCAGAGATTTTCTACCTCTGTGTATTGCCTTCATCCATAGACGAATCTGTGGGGGTCATAAGTTTGCCGGTCCGGGAAAAGTGCTGGTAAAAGTGCTGTAATTCCATGACCCGCACTTTTCCCGGACCGGCAAATGACAAGTTTGCTGGTGAGGGTTACCTCATTTACCTCCAGCAAAGAGCTGGAGGTAACTCAGGCCCCCACTGCCAATTAAAACAGCCAACCCACAATTTGTAATCTCGCAGATTTTCCACAATTGAGGCAGTAATGGTATTTAAATGTGGGGCTATTTCCTCTGAAAATATAGTCAAACTTGTAAATAGAATATTAAGTTTTGTGGAGAAAGTGGCCCTGGGGAGGTTGTATATGCGCACCACTAACGAAAAAAGAACCTTGGTTGATAAGTGCAGTGTAGGGGCGGCTGCAGCCGTGTGGTTAGGCTGGTGATTTTCCACTATCACCTATATGGAAACTGTGTTTGGAAGAAATGCTAGCCTCACAGACTGCGCTCATGCAAACATGATATGGGACAAAGTCTTATTAATTGGTAAGATTTTGGATTAGAAAATAAGTATGAGAAACACTTTGTGAGTATGTAAAATAAGGTGCCTGTATTTAGATACAACAATAGGCAATTGTATTGATTCCATACATTGTTATCTCATCAAAAGTCAATTATACATTCATGAAAAGAACTTTGTCATGCCAACACGTGTTTCAACCTGACTAGGCCGTCTTCAGGGCGTAAAGACAATAATAATTATTGATACAGCAATCATTTTATAAGAGAAATTCTTATTGTTGAGATAACAATATATGGAATCAATACATTGTCGCATATCATGTTTGCATGAGCGCAGTCTGTGAGGCTAGCATATTTTCCAAACTTGTAAATAGGCCAAAAGTGTTTGTAATTTCCTGTGTGTGTACATATTTTGCCTATGTGCAGTAAAATTCAACTCCCCTTCCCGCTCTAATCTTTATCGCTAGCGCTTTGAAGCTGCTTCAGGGCAACGTAAGGGCTATAAAAGCCACTAACAGAAAATATACTCTCTGCATATCCTTGTGCCTCTGCATTTGACTTTCACTGCCTACACTTGATAACAGGAAAGGATTGAGATGTGGGGGAAGAGGGCTCCCTCTCCAGAAAATATTGAAAAAATTGAGCCCAAATATTTGTTTAGAGCAGAATTTTCTCATGAACATTTAAGTTTTTCAGGCCCTTCTGATCGAGTATGCATAGAACCTAAAAGCCCATCAAGGGCTCTGCTAATACCACAATTCATCAAGCTGATGCCAGAGATCTGCCAGTTGCAACATTGCCATGCCACTTTCATAATTTCACAGATGAGCACACATTGGAGTTCCAAATTCTAGTTTTCCGTCCAATATCTGCCATGCCAGTTTCACATTACCACTGTCAAGCACATATTGCAATGGCAGGTTTGCACTACCCCCGAAAAACTGTCAGGCACGCTTCAGCCCTGCCAGGCCATTTTCATGTTGCCCCAGAGTGCACCACTCACATACCAGGTAATGCCATCATATGCAAATATGGGTCATTTTTCGCTATTTTAGGACTCGAGTCCTGCTTTACACACATTGGACCAGCTGCAACGGAACAAGGAAAGCAGCTACATACTACCTTTCATTAAGAAGGTATTGTAGGTGTCTAACGCTTCTGGGAAACATTCATCTGCTCGATGTAGACAGTCACACCCCAGAGGTAGCTACAGCTAGAAGCGCACATACACTGGACTCTCTGCAGGGGGTGTTACCATAGAGTATTGGATTAATATAAAAGCAATTACACAGAAGATTCTTTGGGGGAATTAGTTGCTGTTCCAAGCAGATCAATCAGACTATTGGCCTCTGTTTAGGGATACACCATCACCCTACCGCTCCCAACCCTACCCTGGGTGGTATTGTTTTTTCTAGCCTGCTGGTTACATCCCTGAGGAATGTTTTTTTTGTACACTGTGGTTAAGGGTAGAAGCATCCATTACCTGGGTGTTGGGGGGAGGCGTGGCACAAGGGTGTTTAATTTCACATGTTAGATTAGTGTGTGTTCAAAAACCCATACACAGGTGGCCACACCCTGGATGTCCTGTTTACATGAAACATTGACTTCGAATCCCCAACCTACATACAGCAATAATGGCCTCTAAAAAACTGGAAAAAAGGAAGACCTACTGTAAAATGAGAGCGACTAAGGGTTAGGGGGAATTCTCCAGAATGGATAATTTCCCTTACCTACTGAGTCCCTCAGAAGCTTTGCTGGATTTCTAGGATTTAATTTTTTCACCTGGTAAGAGTGTGAGCCTTTTTCCCACTCTTACATGTGTTTTGCTGTGTGTGTTTTTACCATTTGTGTGATCTTGGGCTCTGGAGCCTCACCTACCCCATGAGCATCATTTTTATGTGTGTTACACAGCACCTTCAGTGCAGTGACACAGGGTTGTCTTTTAGACTTCCCACTGACTCATTTTGTCTGGGACTGACTACTTTCTCCCAGAAACATGTAAAGTCGCCCTTACCTTTATGTAGTCTCTTTAAATCACAGACCCAGTACAACCATGGAGTATTGGAAAGGGTTAATTCTCATCCCTTTTTGTCGGTTTCTCTTGGAGCACTGTTTTGCTCCCTTTTCATCAAGACTTGGCTGGTGGCAGTGATAACTACCCTATTTTTCATACCGCAGTTATCTTATACAACCATGGTATTGTTTTAGGCCATTTTATTAGCCTCAAACTTAAACCCGCTTGACCAAATATATTTTATTTCGGCTGCAGCTGGGTTTAGTCGCCATTTCTTTTTGTTAAAGTCTTTCTCGTGTTTTACTCTGTGCGCCAAACCAGGTTCGGTCCCTTTGTTCACTGTCTTTTCGCAGGCTTTTTCATAGAAGCCCTCCTTAAGGCGCCTGAAATTCTGGGTATGCAGGATGTGAGGGAGGGGTCTTAGGACCCCTGCCATGGGTTCCCTTGGTAACACAAGTCACACTCCTTTTTGATTGGCTGGGTGACTGTCCTTGCCAGGACAGCCACCCTGCTGTGTGATTGACAGCCAGGCTGTGTGAATGGGGGAACACTGCATAAAAAGCAGGTCTCTGGGACTGGAAAGGCAGAGTCGCCACTGGAACGAAAGAACCAACGAGGAGCTGATGGAAGAGGACCCCTACAATGACTGAACCGCCCGGTGAAGCCCTGCTGCAGGTCCAAATCTTCAGAATCCGTCGACAGAGAAGATCCTCCAGGAAACCTCTCTCCTTGAGCTGGTGGGACCAACCAGTTCACCCAAACTGCAAGCCAGGACCCCTCCTCTGGTCGAATTCGCTGTACAGAGCTACAGTGGGCCAGATAGCCAGGAAGGTCGGACCCTGCTTGGGTTTTAAGGAGCGCACCTTTTATTTGCTGTTTCGCTCTCCTGCTTGTGTCTTCCCTGGGTAGTTTTAAGGTACTGTTCAAATCCGGTTGTTTGTTTCGTTAAACCGTGGCGAAAGTGTGTGAAATCTTTCTCCAATCCGAGGGTTTGTCCTTCTCTTCTCTTTGAACTAACTTTTCTACTAACCAACCTTGTCGGGAATCCGTGGCCAGAACTTAACCGCAAACTACCCTGAACCGTGTGATCTTGAGCAAAAGACTTTTGACCCATAGACTTTGGCCCTTAGCCTTTTCAACCTGATTCTATCACTGTAGTTCCTCTTGCTCAATTGCCCTGAGTACTTACCTGTTGGTGTGGTTCAATTTCTATTAACTTTGTCTTTCCTTCCCTTTTAAATTGCTGGCGTGCCATTTTGCTCCCACTTCATTTTGTGAGCTTAACTTATCTGGAACTTATTGGGAGTGGTGTGGTGTATTAAGATTGTGATTTTTAAAATGCTTTATGATAGTGAAATGTGATATAACTAAAGAGTAAATACATGTATATTCTTTTACTTGGAAACATTGAGTCAGTGTTTGTTTGAATCATAGAAATTGCTGTCCTTTGTGTAACTATTTGATACTGCTCACTTGCTCTTGAGATAAGTGTGGCTGCTCAGCCATCGTTACCACTTTAACAGTGTAGTACAGGCTTGTACCAAAGGTGAATTTGTACTGTCACTTGTAGTCTTAATTGTGTGTGGTGTTCCCAAAGGGTACTGCATATAATTCTGCCTAACACTAAGGGAGCCCTGAGCTGCCGGCATTACCCCAAGACCTATCAGGTAGAGAACGTTAGATGCCCGTTCACAAACCCTCAATGACACATCCCCATGATTGCTACCCAAGTACAATCCTCAATGCCGCAAACTATGAACTGGAACCATGACCTGGACATTCTGGCTCTATGATCCATTGAAAGATTAAAGTCTGAAACTTTCTGGGGAACTCCCAGCTTTAAGAAGGAGCTGCTAGTAAAGAATAGATAGGAAGACTCAAACTCAGATGGTGCAAACTGAATCTTTCCACTGATGCGAAAGCCTGTAAATAAATGTTTGGCTGAAGTAACAATACAGGAGGCCAGGCCAGGCCCCTGTCCACAGGAGTCTATCACTGTCAGGAGTCCCTAGACCACCAAGGACCAAAGCAGCAGCAACCTAGAAACATGGCTTTGCTTTAGTTGATTTGCAGTCATAAGAATAAACCATATTCGAGTTCTTCCATAAATAAACTCAAGTAGAGATTTCTCGCTTCACTTAATTAAGGTGCCACTGGCCAAGTGCAAAAAATGAAGCGGCCTCACCAAATGTTTTGCCCCGGGCCTCACCTCGTGACAGCCCTGTCTGTGTGACTGGAATGTGCAAAGGTAAGGGCGACCCTGCAAGTACACATGCCCCGTCAATGCCTACAACAGTAATTGACATGTCCTGGCTGAAGCCCTGTGTTAGGGGTTCCTTGGTCCTAGGCAGATTTGGTATCACACTGCTGGTGTACTGCCATTCCAACATTGATGTTACCATGCTGAGAGGCATCACTTGAGTTGTGCTATAAGTGCGTGGTGTAATGCTATGGCTAGGGGTGATCCCTTCGCATGCATTTAAGGCCACAATGCATTATTGATGTTGTTCTGCACTCATTTTGTATGACTATGTTGGTGGCATGTATGAGATTTGTGTATTTTGTGGTGTGGAATGTTGTGCAATGTGGATGTGGATGGATGTTTGATTTTTCTAGACCTTGATTGTCATCTATGTTATGTAGCTCACACTTGCATGTCCATTCATCTCTGGTACATATTGGGCCTACCCAGATAGATGTTGGCGTACATCTGTATGTGCATTTGTCCAACGGACAACAAGCTACACCCAATCGGAGTATGTATCCCCCCCCCCCAATCACACTGCCATGTGCTTGCCCTGCTACTCACCAAGTAGCCACGAACGTTGTCTGGCTTGTCGCTCCATGTAGCGTGGGATAGTTGAGTTCCGCAGGACCATGGAATCATGGGTTGATCCAGGAAATCGGGCACAGCAATGAGTGATTATCTTGTTGGCGGCACATACCATTTGGACATTGATGGAGTGGAATTGCTTCCTGTTTCGGTACACTACTTCATTGTGATGTGGGACCACCAATTCCACATGGGTACAGTCGATTGCCCCGATGCAACTTGGGATGCCTGCCAGTGCATAGAAGCCAACATTGGTGTTTGCAATCTCCTGGGCAGTCCGTGGCATGAATATGTGTTCATGTGAATGCTTCAGGAGGGCATCGAGTACCTGGGTCAGCGTGCATGAGAATACTGGTTGTGAGATGCCATGCATCTGCCCCATCGTATGCTGGTAATTGCCTGTGGCCAGGAAGTGGAGCACAGTCACCATCTTGAGTAGAGGGGGGATGGCAGTTCGGATGTCTATGAGGCTCACAATGTCGTTGTGTATCATGTCTACAATGCTGGTGATGGTATCCCGGTCCAGACCAGACGGTACAGGGTGTGTATCTCCTCCGGGGTTAGGTTAAATGTACTGGCACGGATCCTGGGGATTGGTGGGTGCCTCTGTGGTATGATTAGGTGCCGTGGTGGTGCTTGCTGTGCCTGTCTTGCCTTCCTCCTCCTCCTCCTCCTCCTCCTCCTGCGTCTCCTCTGTGCTGCCTGCTGCCGCTGCTGCTTCACTGCGATCATGTCCTCCAGCCCATGTAATGCTGCTAGTATTGGAACCATCTTGGTGTGGGAAGGGGTGTGGGGTGCTCCTTTTATGCTGCCTGAGTCTCCATTGCCTCCACCTGTGCTGATTGTGTCCACCTGTGGCAGGTGGGAACACTGCTCAGTTCTCTTACCGGGTGGTTCGCAATGGCGGTATTAGCACCATGGCGGTAAGGGGTTTTGGGTGCTTTTCCATGCCGCTATTGGCATGTCCGCCTGGCTTGTGATGATGTGCTAATAGCGGCATGGTGTAAATTACGGACTCGAGGGACGCGCGCCCGCGGACTGGCCGCTATTAGTGGCACCGTACTTAGCGGTGCCGCAAATATCGGTGAGGCAGGTCGTAATTTGGATGGGGATTTAACGTTACCGGTATTCCATTACCGGTAACGTTACATCCATACCGCCTACTGTGTAATGAGGCCCATTGACTCAAATGCACGGTTGACAGAAGTATGTAAATAGTGGCTTCCTGGGGGTTGGGTATTTTAGCTTGGGTCATAGACGATGGTTTCCCCATAAGGTTTAGCAAGGTAGTTGACCTAGATTACGGAAGGTGATTCGAGGAAGCGTATTATTTGCTAGTCAATGCAGCAGATACAGATCAAACACAAGAGAATATTGGTATACTCTGCATGGAGGCAGGAAAACATCTGTGGGGTTCGTGTAGAGATTGTGTATTTTTGGGAAACAGGATTTAGTATTGTGCGTGCTGTGATTTACTTCTTAGCACTCCCATGGCTAGTAAGTTGGTGATGTCACCCTTAGGTTTGTACATAGGACAAAGAGAGCACAAGACTGTGAGGAGCTAGCATTGGAAAAATTGAGATTGACAGACTAGGTGGACCATTGGTCGTGCACGGAAGGCTCATGCGCTAGAGTGTGAGTGTGCATAAGGAGGCATCAATGGTGAGGGAGGGCGGTGCACGGAGCATGCCTAACAAGTTGTTGAGCTAGAGAGGCTTGTAGTAAATTAAAAGCATTGTGATGACATTATGTTCCTTCTTTAACAGCGAAGTTCCAAAACACTCAATTCGAGGTCAGGTAAACACGATAGCAATATATCAAGGGAAGTGCAGGGTTGAGACACCCCTACACCACCTGTGTAAGACCCTACCACCCTGTAGGGATAAGATCTGCAAATATAGTATAGAAATTATTTTATTTTTATTTTTATTTATTTATTGTTTATTTGTATAGCGCCTATGCACACGCAAGTGTTTCAAAGCAATCAAGGAGGGGAGGGGAACAGTGGCAGAAATACAACAGTCATTCAGAGCCCTTGACTTTCTGAATGATACAGGCCTGCACAGGGCAGGGTAAGTGCATGAATAAGTGTGAATAGATACATATAACAGTGAAGTTAACTCTTTCATGTCTGACGACAGTCCTTAGTTTTTCCAAGTGCCTTACAAAAATAGGGTAAAGGTGGGCGGGGGGCAGGGTACAACAGACAGGCTATTATATGATGCTGAGTTGAAGAGGAACCAACAGTTATACAGCGGGGTGACATAAATACAGTGGAGGCTGTTGGGCGGGTGTGTTTATTGGAAGAGGAGTGTAGTGAAAGTGGACTGCTGGGAATAACTACGCTGCAAATAGTTAGGCAGTTTAAGGTAAAAGGAGTGGGCAGAAGGGTGAGGGGAGCAGAGGATGGGGTTTGAAACATAAAGGGGGGAACAATACAATAACACACAAGGAGGATAGAAGAGGAGAATGCTGGCATTGAGGGTGGGGTAGGGTAGGTAGGAAGGAGGAGGGGGGAGGAGGAACAGGGGGCAGGGGGTAGACGCTGCAGATGGTGCAGCCAAATTAAGTTTGGCCTGACAAGTTGAAACACATGTGCAGCTGGCCAAAGCAAGGTTCGATTTTGATGAAGTTTGTGAGGGGAACTAATCTTCAATTGATAGGAGCTCCGTACAGTCAGTGTGTCCAGAACAGGTGCAATTTTCCAAAGCCTTCGAATGCGCAGGGGTCGGGGTAGGCGGGTTTTCCCTGGACCGGCCAGGTAACGGACAGGGGAAGAGACAGGGCATTTAGAAGCAGGCCTTTGGAATCAGGGGCCAGCTTCCTCCTACTGGTCACTGATTAGTGCAGATATCAGGAGTACCAACCAATCAAGAGCAAGGTGTGGTCAGGCAGCCCAGCAGTGAGGCTGGCCGCACACTGCATCGGCCATGATGGAAGGTGCTTTCTGCCTGAACTTCGTGGCACAGGCCCCGACATAGGGGCTTTGAGCATAGTAGGCAGGGAAGTGGTGATGGGTGGCTGGATGGAAAAGCTGGGCTTTGAAGATGAAGAAGATGCCACACTCCTCGCCGCGCTCACAGTGGGCAAAGTGGTGTAACCAGACAGCACAATTCTGCTCTGTTCATCGGCATAGCTGCAAGATGTAGATGCCACCCAAGGACATCAGACGGAGGGCGTCTGGTGTGGATCTGGTCGCAGTAGAGTGGAGGGGGCACAGGGGAACAGATAGGGACTTTAGAAGTGGGCCTTCAAAATCAGGGGCCGGCATCCGCCTACTGGTCTCTGATTGGTCCAGATATCAGGAGCACCAATAAATCAGGAGGAAGGTGCAGTCAGGCAGCCCACCAGTGAGGCAGGCCACACACCAGGTCAGCCATGATGGAAAGTGCTTTCTCTCCGGAACTCGTAACACAGCCCCCGACAAAAGGGCTTTGAGCATAGTAGGCAGGGAAGTAGTGTTGGGCAGGTGGGTGGAAAAGCCCAAAAGGGCTTTGAAGATGAAAAAGATGCCAGACTACTCACCGTGCTCACAGCGAGCAAAGTGATGTCGCCAGGCAGCACAATTCTGCTCTGTCCCTCGGCATTGTTGCAAGATGTAGATGCAGCTCATTGACATCAAATGGAGGGGGTCTGGTGTGGATCTGGTTGCAGTAGAGTGGAGCTAAAGGCAGAAGAATGGTCTAAAGGCACTGAGGAGAATTTAACTAAACTATGGCCACCTTGAGGACGTTTCTTCAAAGATATGCAGCAATCACTACTGAGACATATAGAGGGTACCTATAAGGGGAAGAAGGTAGCAAGCCACAAGGCTATATTCGAGCTCTGGAGGAGGTTCTCTGAGCATGGTCTCCGATGACACAGATGATGAGCAGGGCATGCTCCCAGTACAGGAACTAAGAGCAGCAGAGGTGTATTTGAATCCGACATATAAACCACCACCATATAAGAGGGAAAAGGGACCGAAGGGTGCAGGGCAACCAAACACTGGATGAGGAGCAAGCAGTGAGGTGACTAAGGAGACAAAGGAGGGGCTAGGGAACATAGCCACAAACAAGTGAATAGGGGGACAGATCCACCTGAAGCTGGAAGTGAAGCAGATGCGGAAACAGAGGGGGCAACCAAGGCAATAGAAGGCTTGAAGGGGAGCATCAATGCTTTGGATTGGGCTGTGATAATGGAGGAAGTAGACAGGAAGGAGAAGGAAAGAGAAGAGAGGTTAGAGAGAGATGACAGGGAGAGGAGAAGAGAGGAAGAGAAGGAGCATCTGCAGAAAGAAAGAGAAGAGGAAGCGAGAAAATTGGGAACAGTGGGATAGGAGGATAAAAGAACTAGAAGAGATTGAGGGCCGGAGAGAGGCCGAGGAGTAGGAAAAACAGAAGATGAAAGAGGGAACAGAGAAAGTTGCAGGTAAAGAAACTGGCGAGTAAGCATGTGCGCAGGGAAGAGGATGAGCGTGCAATCAGGGACATAAAGACACAATGGACATTGGATTGGGGAAATGACAGAGCTGGAGGGGGCGGACGAGCAGAGCCAGACAGCACAACCACTCGCAGTAGAACGTCCACAGTGTCAGAGGGAGCAGGCCTAGGAGCCTGGGGGGGGGGTAGTAGGTATGACTTGCGGGACATCAACATTACCATGAAACCCAACATGGATACAATTACTAGGAGACTGAGCTTCATAGACGACTTTTGCAGTAACATAGGCTTGGGATCCAACAATGTGGTATGAAACAATGGGGACGAGAGGGGGGAACTATGTAGGCCTCGATACATAGGGACCGGTGAAGAGGTATAGGGAATGATTTTACCATAAAAAATGGTTGCAATGACCAAAAGTTCTAAAAATGCTACCACCAAAGGTTCGAACACCAAAAGTTCGAACCTTTGGTGGTAGCATTGTAAAAAAAAAAACTGGGACTGCGGGGGTGTCCCCCGCATCGCCCCGCTCTCTACACTTCATGGTATAGTGAGCGGGTGCTGCGGGGGACATCCCGGCAACCTTCCGTTAAAAAACCTCAGAAGTGAAAGGGAACTGGCGCTGCAGGAAACCAGGAGGGTGTGGGTCTGGGGGTGTTATAGTTGTGTGTGGGTGTGAGTATGTATGTGTGTTCGCATGAGAAAGGTGCAAACTTTTTGTAGTTCGCACCTTTCTCATGCAAACGTTTTGCCCGCGGTAGTTTCAGCCGTGGGCAAATCACTTAGATTAGGTGCAGACAAACATGTGACATGAGAAAGAAGAAACGGTGCAGGGGGAGCATCAGGAAGCAAGGACGAGCGGACACCATGGTAAGTGGATGAGTTATGCAACATCAATGACCTAGTACCATATGTACAAAGGCAGGCTTAGAGACCTCCCAGGATGAAGAAAGGAGGAGACAGTTATATTCTTCCAGGGAACGTGTCCCAGAGGGACCCAACAACAGTACCCGAATACCCATAACAGAATTTATAGACGTATACACTGACATTAGGAGCGTGGACAGACAGGTCAGATTAACTAGAAGTGCGAATTGGGAGGTGGGGTTCACACAGATGCCCCTGCTGGAAATGGGAGGGGGCCAACCTCAGTATATACCATGGAAGCACATTGACAAGGAAAACATGAAATGTAGGTTGCCATCATTGTGAGCGGGTGCTGCAAAATGGATACATGAGATAGAAAGGATGACAGAGGACTAGAGGTTAGCAGTGGGGGACATAAAAGGACTTTTAGTGGCGATCCTCAGGGAAGTAGCTGATGACGTATGGAAAAGGGTGGGGTTCCCCGGAGTGACTACCCAGAACATGGCGCACAATGGTTCACCATTTGCAAATTACAGGGGTGCCATATGGCAAGCCTTAAGGACAGAATACCCAGACACATCAGACATTGGAGCAATTATGTCTTGCAAAATGGAGATAGACTAAGACCTCTTACACTACATTCAGGCAATCCAAGTGGTTTGCGCCTTGAAACTTGAGAACTGTGGGATAAAACAGTAGCAGCATTGTATCACATATTATGCCAGGGCTTACAAGTACCTGTTCAGAAGCAGCTAAGGAAGTTGGTAGGCAATGAAGCCAAATCTTGGCCAGTAATACAGCTTACACTCGTTCATCATTGTAGACTATTGCAAGAGAAACTAAACAAGAAGGCGGAAGAAGTAAGTTAGAGGAAGAGAAACTAGTGCAGAGAAAACTATCGAAGTACACCATGGAAGGGGCGGTGCTGACAAGCGTGAGCGAACAAGGAGCACAGCTGCAGCAGTACACACAGCCGCCCACGGGGGAGGATTCATGGGGTTGGGAAACAAGCAGCAAGGGTTCTGTGGAAGAGAGGGGCCACCGAGAGGAGGCAGGTGCTGACCGCAGATACATAACAACCAATGAGGTTTTCCAGGAGGGTTTTGGGGATACGGGCCGCAGGTGCAGCCGGGCACAGACAATTATGCGGGGGGTTCCAGGGGAAAGGGATAGAGCCACCACAGTGTTGGTTATGTGGGCAGATAGGACACATTTCAAGAGTTTACAGAAACAGAGGGATGCAGCAGAATTGGGATGCGCAATACAAGCAGACATATCAGAGGGACCAGGATGACTATTGCACACAGGACCAGCCAAAGCAGCAACAGTAGGGACAGAAACAGAGTGCACATTTGCAGGCACACCAGCCCATGGCACAGATGCCACAGATGCAAGCGCCCGTGCCACAGTATTTGCAAGCATCACAGATCCGAGGTAGCATACTGCAGGTGCCACAGATACAGAACAACATGCAGCTAAACAACAACACGATTCCACACATGGACTCCATGGCAACGGTCCCTGTCAGGAAATTAGGAGGGGTCACCATGGTGGGGAACAACCCATTTACAGGGAACGTGATGTTCATATACCCTCAATAGGATAGCCCACTGACAGACTTGATGTGTTCCATTCTGTCGATCACACCCAACCCTGCAGTGAAACCTCGCATAGGCGTGGCGATAGGTGACAACACTTTTTCCTTTCGTGTAGACATAGGGGTAACTGGGTCCTGCATTCAAGAGGGAACATTTAGATTGTCAAGTGATGCCATGAATACGCAAGGATTCTCTGGGGCTAGGGAAGTGGTTCCTTTTACAAACAATGGGCCTCATTACGAGGTGGGCGGTAAGGGATTACCGGCACCGGTAAGGGCACCCATCCCGGAAAACCCTTACCGCCCTACTACGAGTTCCCTTTGCGGGTCCTTCCTTACCACCTGGTTTTATCAGGCGTTAAGGACGGGATCCGCAAAGGGACTCTAGAGCTAATAACGGTACCGCATTTTGCGGTACCATTATTAGCGCCTTCCCCATTCCCATTGAGCCCTATGGGGGTTCAAATGGGAATGGGAAATGGCCCTGGTGAATGGGGAATTACCGGTCCCACCAACCTTGGAATGGACTGGTAATTGCTCCATTCGCCAGGGCGGCGTCGGAATGAGTTTGGAGGCAGCTATGGCGCTAATAGCGCCAGGGTTGCCTCCAACATTGTAATGAGGCCCAATATCTCTATTTCTATAGGGGAACACGGTTTATCTCTGCCTTTATTTTACTCCTGACAGACACCTGTGACTATACTGGGAAGAGACATTATGAGCAGACTAAACATTACGATTTCATTCATAGACAAGGGGATAGTGAGCTCTACACCAGGAATACACATGCTTAATGTAAGAGAGATCCTTCAAGCCTTTTGTGGATGGAAGGTTGAGAGGGGGGGCCCAGTAGATGAGTAGCTGTTCCAGTACAGGACTGAGATTTCAATAGCATGCCTCTCAGGCATTGAAGGGAAGATCTGGTATGTGCCAAACGAGTATTTGTTCAGACCAGAGATAGCATTGAATGCGGCAGAAGGGATGATAGTGCCAATAGAAATCGAGGCAGTGGTTGTGAGAGACAAGTGGATAGCAGTACATGGGATTGATGACACAGGACAATCATGGCGAGTAGTGATTGTGGTGGCAGAAGGGTGCACGCTAACTACAGTGACAGACAAAGAACTATTCAGGGACGAAAGGTCAGAGCACCAGATGGTGTTCGAGATGTGTGTGATTTATTGGTTGAAAATACACTTAAGGGAGGTACCAGAGAGGATGGAAATGGTACTGGAAGCACCACCGTCCTTCTGTGAGGAGGATCTCGCCAAGGTGCCCAGCATCCTATGGACCACTAGTTCCTATGATGTCGAACTTTTGAAAGGAGTGGGGGGAGTGAAGATAAAGTTCAAACCAGGAGCAATTTTACACAGTCAAACAGTATCAAATTTCCAAAGAGGCAGATGAAGGCATTTATGAAACGATTACAGCACTAGTGGAGTGAGACATTCTAGTACCATCAGAATCCCCATGTAACACAGCGGTGTACTAAGTTACGAAAGCAAAAGGGGGGTCAGTGCATTTTATCCAGGACTTGCACCCCCTAAATCACATTGTAGAAGCAGATTACCTTCTGGTTCCAAATCCAGTGACAATTCTTTACAGTATTCCAGTGGAAGATGCCTGTTCACATTCATAGACTTGAAGAATGCCTTTTTTCTCAATACCACTACACCCAGACTCACAAGACTTGACATCATTTATGTATAGAAACCGGAAGTGGAAACATGCAATACTTCTTCAAGGGTATGATATGATATGATATGATTGTTTATTTATATAGCGCCTATACACAATGTGTTTCAAAGTGCTTTAGGTACTGCAAATCACCCTCCATATTCAACAGGGTATTCCGGGTGGTCCTAGGCAATGTACAAATGGAGAGCACAGTCCTGCAGTATGTAGATGACATTTTGATTTGCAGCACGACAGACAACCAGTGTAGAAAGGACTCAGTGCACATGCTGACAGTGTTAGCTGACACAGATACAAGGTGCACAAAGCTAAACTACAGCACTGTCAGAAAGAAGAGCGTTATATTGGACAGACTAAAATGTCTGACAGATCACACAAGTAAGACAATATGCAAAACCACCAGACCATGACAGTGAGAGAAATGCAGCAATTCTTGGGGTTGTGCAATTACTGCAGGGCATGAGTTTCTGACTACATCACATACACCAGGCCTTTATTGGGTGCTTTGAAGGAAGCACAAAAGAGACACAAGACAATAGCTCAGATGACAGAGAGGCCTTTGGTGAGCTTAAAGAAGCAACATGCACAGCTCCAGTGTTAGGGATCCCAGACTATAACAAGGAATTTCACCTGTTCTCACACACTGATGGGGGTAGTAATAAAGACAGTACTGACACAGAAGACAAGCTTGAAACACAAACCAATAGCATACTACAGTGAGCCTGACCCAGTGATGAGAGGACACTACAAGTGCGAACAAGCTTTGGCTGCTGCTGCATTTGCAGTGGAACAATCAGCAGAGAGTATCATGGGGTGAATCACCACTCTCTGGAACATGTACTCTTTGCGATACTGCAGAAGCTAAACTGCACACTGACAACACAGAGAGCAACAGTGTACAAGGTGCTACTATCAAACCCATCACTCAAGGTAGTGACGTGCAGACTTGTTAACCGAGCAATCTTCCTCACAGATGTCCTACAGGAAGGTGACTATGCCCACGACTGTGCAGAAAACATACAGGAATTCAGTGACACCCACCAAGTACATGAGGACTCACTTGAGTGGGGAGATGTACTATACAGTGACAGTTCTTAGGGATTAGACATACAGGAACTGCAGTGGTGAGTTTGAGGGAAGATGGAATAAGTGAGGTAATAGCCAGTGCGCGACTGCCATCACATTACTCAGCACAAGCAGCAGAATAGTGTCCCTGACACTAGACTTGGAGCAGAGCAAAAGGAAGGAAGTGGCAGTATCTCTGACTCCACGTATGTGATGTCCATAGTACACTCAGGACTGACGCGATGGGTGAGGAAAGGTTTCAGGAGAGCAGACAGGTCATCAGTACAGCATGCACTGTTATTGGGCAGGCTAAAAGAAGTTAGTCAGTACCCTGTGCAGATAGCCATAGTGAAGTGCCAGGCACACACACGAGAGGAAGATCCCATCTCAAGGCATAACTAAGCAGCAGACTCAGAGCAAAATGTGCAGTATATTCTGGGAAGCAACTAGAAATGGAGACATCATCACATGCACAAGACTATACCAGAACAATGGTGTTAAAGAAAGGGTACAATACATTACTAGAAACACAGATCCTGGTATTACAGGGAGCTGCATTGCGGGAAGAGAAGGAGTTGTGGATTCTGAGCAGATGTACAGTTTCTCCCATAGACTATGGCGGCAGAACAACACAGGAAAAGTGGTGATGACACTAGCATTTTTGACCACTGCACTGATGCAGTTACATTATCCAACCCACACAGGAAAGGAGGTCATTGCTGCCCATATTGGAGAAAGAACGTTCTGTCCTAATTTGGCAGAACACGTGGAAGAATTTGTAAGCAACTGTTTGACATGCAAGCAGTTCACTGCAGGAAATACATTGAGAGTTGTGAGAGAAGCCATACCTCGCGCAGTTCGCCCATTTAAGCATCTACATGTTGACTATGTGGACATGACCCAAGTGTGTCAAGGATACCACTACATGATAGTGGTTGTGTGCCCATTCTCTCAGTGGATTGAGGCAGGAGCTGTTCACATCCTGTTGCTCTCAGAGCATCAAAGTTCTTGGTCCGGGAAGTATTCCAAATGGGGTGTGTGTGAGGTCCTGCGTTCTGACAACAACCCTTACTTCACCAATGAGATGTTCAAGTACATCACTACGTTGCTAGGCATTCAACATATGTTCTCATGTGCTTATCATCCACAAGCAAATGGAATGTGTGAACGCCTGAACAGCCTTTTGAAGGAGATGATCGCAAAGACAAAACAGAGCACAAAGAAAAACGGGCTCCACTGCCTACCCCTTGCACTCTTTGCATTGCGCAATAAGTCTGCTTCTGACCATCATTTAACGCCCCACGAGGTGGTGACAGGAAGGCGCATGCAACTTCCACTGGCTACTCTCACTAGGGCACTGAAGGATGCTGAAAGTAGTGCAGAAATGTTAAGACAGGAAATGTTCAATTACATTACTTCCTTGATTGATAGTGTCTCTTTCATCTCTCACCATGTGCAACAACACTGGGGAGGCCCAGAAGACAGCGGAGAAAGCAACACTGATAGTGAACTCAAAGCTTGTGCACCAGAAAGACTTGTTAGCGTTGGGGATACCGTTTATTGAGGAACTTTATCCGGAGGTGGGACACACCTAGATTCATGGGAGAAAGTTTCAGATCAAGCAATAAAAACCTGAGGGAAAGACAGTCTGGAATCAACTCTTGGGCATCAAGCCCTACAAAGCAGAGGCTTCACCTTGTAATGTAATCAGCAGGACCAAGGAACAACAGCCAGAGGAGCAAAGCAACGATACTGAACTTACGCTGCCGAGCAGAGGACACCCAATGGTTACTCGCTCAAGGGCGTCAGAGCTAGGGAATGGACTTCCTACATACATAGAGTGATGATAGACTATTTGTATTTTTATTCTCTACATACTTTCTTTGAGAAAACTGACTGGGATATTTAGTGACTGTTTATGTTAGAAGGCCAAGCAGATTTCAGGCCAGCTCACCTAGAGTATACTATCTTGCCTTTGCAGCATATCTGACACAAGATTACCCACAACTCAGACTAGGAAACCCTTCTGTTCTCACCATTCTGAGAGACACAGGAATAAGAGACCTGTGGGAGCAGGTATTCATTTTTGCCATCAACAAGTACATGGTTCACAGTGCTTAAAACATTAAATTAACACTAACACAATAATGCTAATTTTTGCGCATTTCAGGCGGGCAACTATATCAACAGGCTGCACAAGGATCCAGCAGTGCAGGTAAAGTTGGGTGAAATAAAGAATGTGCTTGTATTGTTGTGTCTTTATATTCCAAGTGGGGTATTTGTATTAATATTTTGGAGGATTTCATTGGTTGCTAGCAAATCTGCTGTATCCTCTTCTAACATTACCCCCACCCCAGCAGGTAGAACAACCATGTCAGGTGGACAGGAGAGCACTGCAAGTATGGTAAGGAGATGTAAGTGCAGTGTTGACACAGAAATGAAGGGGGTAGACCTCTATCTCACCATTACTGCTTGAGTGTCTAATAACATGTGGTATAAGCACATGACAAAAGTAGGTAAGGATCTGTTATGTCTGCTCATTAATACCCTATGCCATGAGTGCCTCCAGAACATTTATAGAAACGGAAATACCAGCAGCATGTGGAGTCCCATTGGTTGGCACAGGCTATGCTCAACCATGTACTGACTAGTGTGATAAATATATGGAGTATGTTATAATGAAGATAGAGAAATCAGTGTGACAAATATAATTTTAAATTCATGGCCATCTCCTGTTATCTCAAAGTCATGTCTGCAAATGCAAGGCTATACTCTGAGTCATGTCCTTCCTCTGTCTATTTTGGCAGGTGTGCTAATCTTAGTTGTCACAGTAACAAACTGCAGTCTCAATTATGTGTTTTTGTGAGACTATGTTTCCACTTGGAATATCTATATTATATTTAGAATTTAGTTACTGCTGAACACACAGATTGTCTACTTCATCCTCCACTATATCAGCTAAGCGGAATATTGTCTGCCCATCACTGCACCTGGACATCAATGGCTGTCTGCACTTCACTGATGCTCATTACATTTAATTGGTGCACACTGGCCTGTATGCAAATAAATTGTCTTTGTCGTGCCGTGCTTATCTTTTAATGTGGCATTGAACTCCATTCTCCGTAAGCACTGTGCGGCTTTTCCAAGCTGCTTGAAATGCTTGATTGTCTGACTCATTTTGAGTTTCACGCCTAGCTAGATTTGTAAAACCTGATTTTCATTTATAATGTTTTTCCAAATTAACTTTGTTTGCTATAATGTCACTGTTGTATTTTACTGGGATTTAAATGCATTTCCTGGCATGTTTGATTTCCCTGTAAATGTATACAACAGCTTGCCCCAGCCATTTTGACACTTCCACTTTACCAATGTAGTGAGACCCTATCTATTGTATTCTGGAATCCTACCTCATCCGTGAATGTTTAGCACAGTGTGTGCTTCTGTGAGTAGCTAATGCTAATTCTACACTAATTTCATTTTTACTAACTAATTCTTATGGCAATCAACCCATACATTGCCTGTTTAAATGTATGTTTGTGTATTCTGTTTTTCAGTGCATGCACATGTGTCATTTTCATTTCTCAGGAATGAAGTAAGGCTGTCTCGGCCTGTATCATTTTCCACTAGCTTGGTAGTGGTAAGTACTGGGGGTAAAAGCTGGTACTGGCAGATTAATTTGCAACCTTACATTCTCCCCACTGGTTGTGTCATCAACCACTCCTTCTTATTTTCTCATTGCATTGTAGCCATCCATGGGCAGCCACACCTTGGTGAACCAACCGAAGCTACATCCGTGTGCTGCATATTCTGCTGGGCTGCATGTCATAAACTAGTGCTCACCATTCTCGCTGCACTTCATCCAGTGCTCAGTGTAGTTGTGGGTATCTCCTAGACGTGTAAATAATGCCCCAGGCGGTCCAACTGCATGACCCAAGGTGTCCATGTGACCATATTATTCATCATCAATTTGAGTGTACTGATGTCCTTTGCCAACCACTTTAACCCTTATTGTCATTTTGAGTGCTTTTTTGACAACCTTTTTACATTGGCTTATTGCTATTCTCAGGATGCAAAATGCTGTCAGGAACAGTACCACGATCGGCAACAGTGTTTTGAAAGTGCCTGTCAACCAGGTAGGCATCCAGGTGAATAGATAACTGAACCAGCTCTCGTCCTCAATGTCATCCACTTTCTCTTCCATTTTGTGGTGCAGAGCTTGCAAGGAGTATATTGCCTCCGTCATGGTTTCCATTCTCCTCATCATGTGCGGGTATATCTACAAATATCAACTTGGACTTATCTTTGTGCACACTCCTCCCTCCACAGCTGTGAGGAGGTCCAGAACATATCTGCTCTGTAGGGCCATCAGTCTGATGACTCTTTTTTTTTGTTGATAACACATTTTATTGGGTTTTGTTCATACATTCAAAACATTCAATATCCTAACAAACAAAAGAAAATAACTATGCATACATATGAAAGAGCATTGCGTAGAAAGGCTATGTGCGTATACCTATATATACGCGAGGAGGGATTATGCATGTACGAGGCCAGCTACGGTACATTCTTGCTTTTCACAACCAGGTGTTAACAGGTGGTTATATTGTGTCCTAGAGTGATGGCGAGGGAACATGTTTAAATACATTTGGACAGTCTCTGTATGATCATGATATTTGTTCCCATTTTCCCCATATTTTATCCGATTTGCCTGGCCTGCCATGTGCTTGGTATATTCGGCGTTCCATTAGGATGATAGCATCTATGTCCGTAGTCCACTGGTCATAATTTGGGGTTGTTTCTGACCCCCACAGTTGTGCAATATTTCTTTTGGAAATTCCCTTAGACGTTGAGAGTAGCAGTTTTTCAAAACGAGACAGATCTCCTTCCTCCTCAATCCCCAGGAGGAGAAGTTTGGGGTTGGTTGGTATCAGATGGCCCATGACTCTCAAGAGTCTTTCACTGCATTGTCGCCAGAAGTACTGTATTTGCGTGCATTGCCATAGGATGTGGTAAAAGGTTCCTTCTTCCTGTTTACAGCGTAGGCAGTTGGGGTCAGACGTTTTCCCCCAACTATACAGTGCTACTCGCGGGTAGCATATCCTGTGGAGGATCTTCAGTTGAATAAGCCTGATTCTGGCCGAGATTGCAGTATCTCTAGGATACATTAGGGTTGAAATCCATTCTTCGGGTAGTATTGGGCCTACATCGCTTACCCATTTCAGCTTCAGGCCTGACAGCTCTGGCGTGGCAAACGAGGTGATGGCATTGTACATGGTGGATGTGACTTTGTTATCTACACTATCTATGACTATATTTCTTTCTATCGGTGTGCATTCCGGCATGTCTGTCATTTGGTCCCTTTGTACTGAGAGTGCGTGATGCAGCTGTCCGTAGTGATAGCTCTCGGCGGCTGGGAGGCCATATGTAACAGAGATCTCGGCAAATGGTATAAGCTGGTTGTTCACATATATTTGTTGTAAAGTTTGTATACCGGCTGCTGTCCAGCTAGGCCATTTGGGGAGTTTACTAAGGCCTTTGAGGTTGGCGTTATTCCAGATGGGCTCGACTGGGGTGATTCTATTATCCCAACCAATATGTTTCTGTGCTTCTTTCCAGATTTGGGCAGTCTGCGGCACTATCGAGCACTCAGGAGGGTGACATTTCTTTCTGTAAAGACTTTCAATCGGGGACATGTCGTGTCGTGCGGCTATTTCCACCTGTATGTGGGGGAGTTTGGGATTGCCATGGAGTATGTCATTTACTGTCGCTATTTGGGTCGCCCAGTAGTAGACTTGGATGTTGGGGAGACCTATTCCCCCCTCCCAGATTGATTGTTGGAGGGTTTTAAGAGCTATCCTCGGGTGTTTCCCTCCCCACAGTTTGCGTGTCGTTTTGTCTATTTTATAGAATACCTCCTCGGGGATGTGGAGAGGGGCGTTTTGAAGGATGTACAAGAACCGGGGTAAAGCCAACATCTTGAAGAGCGCTGCTCTGCCTAGTAGTGTCAGCGGTAATGCTTCCAACTGGATCACATCTTGTGCATATTTCTTAACTAGAGGGTATAGATTTTGGGATGTGTAAGTATCGAGTGTATTGGTGATTAGAATGCCTAGATACCGGAACTGTGTAAGTTTGATTTGATATGAGGAGCCCTGTGGTGGTATACAGTCCACACACTTCACCTGTCCATGTGGTTGTATCTCGTAGAATAACTGCCAGTGGTTCAATTACTAGGGCAAACAAAATTGCCGAGAGGGGACAG
This sequence comes from Ambystoma mexicanum, assembly GCF_040938575.1. Lineage (NCBI taxonomy): Eukaryota > Metazoa > Chordata > Amphibia > Caudata > Ambystomatidae > Ambystoma > Ambystoma mexicanum. The sequence continues at coordinate 368,456,706 of NC_090927.1, read as the reverse complement.
CCTTGCCTGGTACCTTTCCTCAATTGAAAGGTGCGCGAGAGCCAACCATTTACTCTCACCTCTGCCAGCGGGTTGTTGTATAGAAGCTGGACCCATTTTATGAATGGTTCACCGAAGTTCATCCTCCTCATAATTGTCCATAAAGCCTCCCAATACACTGAATCGAAGGCTTTTTCAAAGTCTATGGCTAACAACACTGCGGATTGCTGTAAAGTGGGCGCTCTCTCCAGTGCCAGATGCAGTCTGTGAATGTTCATTCTTGTTGATCTTTTGGGCATAAATCCGCACTTGTCTGGGTGAATCAGCGCCGTGATGACCGTTTGGAGTCTATTTGCTAACACTTTGTCCAGTATTTTCAGTCTGACCACTCGTAACTCCTTCTTGATGGCATTGAATCCTTTAACTGTGGTATTAATAGTTTGTAACAGTTCCCATCGAGTTATCTGGATCCTTTGTGCATTTGCTGCCACTTGCAGGCCTGGCATTAAAAAGGATCTGAAGAAAGCTGTTGTTTTACTAAATAGTTTATGCTCATCTGGTATTTCATTGAATTCAGCATTGACCTTCTTGGAGAAGTAGTTAGTTATTTTAGTGTACTTTAGACCTAGGGATCCTTTCTTCTTGTTGAGTGCTATTGAAGGGGAAAAGTCCCAATTTGAACCTCACTTTGTGGTATTAACAATGATGGTGCATTCAATATTACTATTGACCATATGCCTCCCTAGATAGGTGGAAACTGCATATAAGCGTGTATACCACATGCCCAATAGGGATCCATGAGTGCAGCTGTTTCAACTTTCATACCTGGCAAATCCATAATGCGTTTTCACCCTTCATTTTTACCAAGTCTCACTGAACCATTATTTCTAAAGTATAACTTGTGCTTGTAGTTTAGTTATGTGCAGTGATCCTGCTTCATCTTCCACCTATCTTAAAAACTTGACAGTTTGTTTCCATTCTTCACAGCACACTTGTTCTGCATTTGTTACCACCTACATTGATGCAGACGCCACTGCCTCTGCTTTGCATCACATTAGTTTATTAACCCATCCTCCTGAGGTCTCTTGAAGCCATGAGGTATCTAATTTCGCTGGGCATCTCTACAGTTTACTATTTGGTGATCCACTTATTGGACATTGCCTCTATTTGGGCCTGATAACATGCACTTCAACACCTTAGTTTTCATTCTGATATCATCCATTATGTGTGTCTCTTTTATGTAGTTATGCATATACATGAATTCTGATACTGTCAAACACTTTATTATGGCCGATTGTCCTTGGAACTGGCCTCTTGTCTGGCATACGGTAAGATTTACCAAGCAGTGTGCTCTGGGTTCAGGTACTTCTTGAGGTATAAATACTCAAGAGACAATTATGGCATATGGGATAAGTCAGCAAACAAAGCAGCTCTCACTCGATCTATCTCTCTCCCCACCTTCTCCATTGGCAAATACCAAGAATTTCTATTAACATTTATAGAGTTGTCAAAATACCTTTTTATGTAAATCATTGTCATGTAATACTTCTCCTAGCACTTATTTTCTCCATAATTGCGTGAAATACAGTTTCCTGCTCTAACTGGAAATTTGCTTGTCCTACGTCTTTACTAACATTATGCCATAGCGACATATTCTCAGTACCAACATAAATCAACTGCACAGTGAAACAATATAGGAAATAGAGAGAGCAAGAAGAGAAAAGGAAAACAATCATGACAGCTGTAATGTCCACTGTTTGAATATGCAGTCTCCTACGTATAAATTGGGGATAGAAAACCATAATTATATTTGTTCTTTTGTAACTTGCTTAATACAGGAGATCAGTTTCTAAGCGCGAGGGCAGGATTCGAACCTGTATTGCTATGCATTGTTTGAGACATTAAGGTGAGAACTTAACGCAACAAAACCCCTGAAATTCAGCTAAAGCCATCTTAACTTCATGTCCCCTGTTGCACAGGCTATGACCACAATGAGGACATCAAAGATCACATCATTGATGACATTACTAATTACATTACAGCAGTAACAGGCATTAAGCATGGCCCTCAGCCATGGTCAGTGTGCATAACCAAATACATTTGAATACATGAATGGATTCTAGTCATGGCCTTCAGTTATGGACAGTGGTCCGAACCTTCACCCATGTGCACTGATTATTTGAAAACAGTAACAGGCTACCAACCATAGATTTTCCCCTTTTCAGTGGATACAGCTTTCACCCGTGTCCACTGTATATTATATACACTGAGCAGCTACTAGCCAAGTACTTCAGCACAATACGGCAAGTGGCCACAATATTTGGCTGTGCCCACTATATATTCTAACATATACATGGGCCACTAGTCATGGCCTTTGACCATGAGCAGTTTGTACATCTTTTGGCCATGTTCACTGTATATTTTAAATTAATAAAATGCATTAAGCGATGGCCTTTGGCCGTGCCCACTGTAAATTATATACACTAACCAGCCACAAGCCATGGTCTTCAACACAATACTAGCCAGTGGCCATGGCCTTTGGATGTGCCAACTGTATATTCCAACATTTTAATGGGCACTAGCTACATCCTTTAGCCATGGCCACTGACTACAGCTTTCAGCGTTACCCACTGTATATTTTAAAACAGTGATGAACTACTAGGCATGGCTTTTAACCATTCATATTGGTAGTTGTGAACAATAACCGACCACTGGCTATGGCCTTTCGTGCTGATGAGTGACCCCAGCCTTTCTCATGGCCAAGTCCACAGCCTAAATTGTTATGAAAGTAATCAAAGTTTTCATGAGCTAACTTTTAAATAATGTTTTGTCTAATTCCATTATTTATATAATCAGTTAAATATAATTATAATTGTATAATTATAATTGTTTTATTATAACACGCTTAATAGTGAAGAAGGTTTTAAGCAAAAACCCAGGATTCAAACATGTGTTGCTCTGTGTCGTCTTGCTTCCAAGACGAGCGCGTCGCCACTGACCTATACTACCCATACAATGCAATTAGTGTTGTCACCAGTGATGGGATCAGTGATGTGTTTTGTCATGACATCAGTGTTCTCATACAACATGTAATTAATGATGTCATCAGTGATGTGATATTTGATGTCATCATTGTGGTCATAGGCTGCGCAACAAAGGGGTGTGAAATTAAGGTGACTTTAGCTGAATTTTAGGGGTTTTGTTGCGGTAAGTTCTCACCTTAATGTCTCTGCAACTAAAGTTTTTTCCTTGAATTTGAACGTTGTTTTAACAATGTATTGCTCACCTTAACGTCCCTGCAACTAAAGTTTTGTCCTTGAATTTCAAGGGTTTTTATACAATGTATTGCTCACCTTAACGTCTCTACAACTAAAGATGTTTCCTTGAATTTCAAGTTTTTTTTTTATTCCATACATAATTGACATTAATAATACGGACAACTGGGCCAATGAACATGATGTATCATGTGTAGAAATTAAAATTGAAAGAAATTGTGCATCTACATTCCCCCAAAATAAACCTGTTCTTAAAAAACATGTTTGCATGTTTACTTAACTTTTAAAAGTGTTTCTATTTAGATGTACTGTTCTTGAATAGAATGTTTTGTTTTTATTTAATTTTTTTATTTACTTGTGTTTAATCATTGTGATTTTTACAAGGAGTGACACACAGTGCAGATCATTGCAGAAATTACCATCTAGTTGGAGAGAGCCTCTATTCTCTCCATAGAATATTTTAAAACCTTTGCTGCAGCAATAGTCCAACTAGTCTTTTCACCCGAAATCAGGCGTGCCCATCAAGTCTCTTCTTCATGTAATTTACAGTAAGAGAACAGCAGGGTGAGATATATGACTCTCACTGCTCTGGTTTCAGAGCAGGACATCAAAAGATGCCTTATGGTTTCCCAATGCTGTTGGTCTGCGCATAGTCTGCATTTGTTTGATCTTAACATTAATCTTATTTCAAGGATTTCATGTGAAGGCAGTAGATTTAGTCGTGCTCTCATAAATGTACTTCTCAGAATTTTGTCTGGAAATTTGTTGATATAAGCTGTAGTTTCTTTTAGTTTTTTGGCTGTCTTAGGTAAGTGGCTTAACAGTTTGTTGGTTGGTGCCAATTCATGGGTGTTAAAATAATCCAGATCTTCCATTTTTGTTTACTCTCAATGGGTTCGAAATTAAATCTTCCTCATTACAGGTTATGAGTTCCAGTTGAAATTTTTTCGCAGACAACCAAATGTTTAACATAAAACAGCAGCCTTTTATAATCTCCTTAGCGATCAGCTGGTAAATTGGCAGGCTTTCTTTCATCAAAATTTTCCTGTAGAGCTGCATACTGCCCAGTTCTACCATTGCTGATGGAGACAGTAGGCCAAGTTTGCATCTGATGGGTGCTATGGAAGTAGACTTAGGTATATTTAGAACTGATCTCCACAGTTATCCCTCCAGCTTTGGCCATATTGTTGCTGGGATGTTGGGGATTGCCTGCATCCCATATAACTTCGATGGTACCACTATTGCTCTGTAAAATTGAATTGCAGGTAGCAAAGAAAACCTTCAAAATTTCTTGTCAATTGCTCTGGTTTCTGATGTTAGATTTTGTGTTTTATCCCAAAGGGCTTGCTGTGTTCAAACTTCGGATCTTGAACTGTCAATCATGACTCCCAGGTATTTATATTGGTCAAGGGACTCGATTTTGGTGCCATCCAGGGTCCAGCTCAATTGTTCACCTTTTTTGGGAAATTTCCCCAAAATGAGAATTTTAGTCTTAGTCGTATTTATTTCTAAGTTGTTTTCTTCAATGTAGAGCGCCAAGTTGTTCAGTTGCCTTTGGAGATCGATGGGGGTTTGATTCAGCAGTATCAAGTCGTCAGCATAAAGCATGCGGGAGGCACTGCAATTGCCTATTTCTGGTGGGAATGATTTTACTGTAATTTCGGATTCTTTGTAATCCTCCAGGAAGGCAATAAACAAACCTGGGGCCAGAGGACATCCCTGCTTTACCCCCCTTTGGAGGGTATTTCTTTTTTTTTAATGTTATAGTTTAATTTTAAACTTTTCATTTGTCTCAGGTTTTGCAATGTTTTCCTTTTAGTTTGTGGCATGTTTGTCAAGATTTACTATTTCTTGTAGAAATTGGCATATTTTGAGAATGAGTTTGTTTGATCTGCCATTGAGCATCTCCGTCCATCTTTCTTCTGTCTCCATCGTCTGTTCTCTAATCTTGTATTAAGAACCAAGTCTAGATCTTTGTTCAGAAAGATCGTTGCATTCCATTAGTAGGTGGAAGAGTGCTTCTGATTTCTGTGTGTCTGAGCAGAAGCGGCAAAAATGTTCTGTTGTAGGGATTTGTCTTGTTTTTGCTAAGTAGAAGCGTGTTGGTATTGTGTTCATCCGGATTTTCAGATGTATTGCTTGCATTTTAGTGTCAGGAAAGATGGTCAGGTAGGTTGGGAGTTCATTGATTGATCTAATGTCTGTTTTACATTGTATATTCGGACTGTATTTTGTTTTTTCTTTGGTGGTTTTTATCCAATCATTTCTCATCAATTTTATTTTTGCATGTTGAGGGCGCTACGTGTGCATTTCATGGGAGATTTCTTCCGTTATCATGAGTCGTTCGACATTGTCTTTCCACTTGTCAAGAGTTTGCGTTGTTCATTGTTCCGTGGTGGGATCTTAGGATTTGCATTGCCGATGATTTCTCGTCTGTGAGCAGCTTGCGGTATAGATCGAGATGTTTCCACAGGACAATTGAGCTGATGGATTGTACTGCTACTTCGTGTCTGATTCTGGGCATGGGGAAGGAAGGTGGCAGTTGCAGGATCTTGCGCCAGAAGGAAGCTTCTAGTTTTGTCCAGTCGTAATCCATGGCATTCATCATTGCTTCTGTTCCATAAACTATTGTTGGAATCACTTTTTGTTTGTAATATGTTGTTATGGGTTTGAATGAGTATTTGCCGTACTTTCGCTGGATCATGCATCCTTGTCTTGCCAGAGATTGGATCTTTTGTTCCAGTTTCGCTGTCCATTCTTTTTCGGATTTGGATTGATTTATGTGGATTCCCAGGTATTTGAATGTGGTTACTTCTTCTAGTTGGTTACCATTTAAATAGGTTTTTAGTTGTTTTTCGTTTTTGTTGGATGTTCTGCTTAGTTGCATGATTTTCATCTTCTTTGTATTGATTGTAAGTTCATTGAGGTTCATGTATTGGTTTAGTTTTGAGAGACTGTTTTGGAGACCTGAGGGTGTCTTATCCAGCAGGATGATGTCATCCACATATGTCATAATTATTACTGGTATTGAGTTGACTTTTGGGAGGTTGAGGGCATCGGGTTGGAGATGAATCTCGATGTCTGCGGTGAAGAGGTTGTATAATGTAGCTGCTAGAGGACATCCTTGTTTTAATCTGTTTTCAGTGGATATTTTCGGTGTTGTATGGCCTTCTCTTGTGAGTCTTATTGTTATTGAGGTATTTGAGTAGGGTTGTCGGATTGTCCCCAAGATGTCATTTGGACATTTCCATTTTTCGAGATTATTCCATAGTTTTTGTCGAGATATTCCATCGAAGGCCATGTGAAGGTCTAGATTCTTGTTTTGTTGTGAATTGCTTCGTGTTTTATCAGATTTAGCAGAAGTAAATTGATGTTTGTACCCACATTTGGGGTGAATCCAGTTTGTCTTATTGAGAATCGTTGTGTGTCAGATGCCCTTTGTTGGAGTTTTTTTTAAAAGGATGGATGCAAACAGCTTCCCCAGGGGGTCAAGTAGTGCAATTGGGTGGAAGTTTGTCGGATCATCTCTAGGTCCTTGTTTATGAATGGGCACGATGGTTGCAGTTTTCCATGACGGAGGTATCCGGTTGAGCTTGTTTATGAGTGTCATGATGTTACTCATAAGGTTGGCCCATGAGTGTGGATCTTTCATGATCATCGCGTTTGAGGTCCCGTCAGGGCCTGGAGCATGGGATATATTGAGTTTTTGTATCATGTCTAAAATGTCTTGGTGGCCGCAGATTACTGTCCACTTTGTCTTCTGTGTCTGTGATTCTTTTTCGGTTTCTGAGGGCCGGGCTTTGTATATGTTCATGTAGTGTTGGATCCATCGTTGTTCTGTCACATTTCCTGTCAGTTTTTGTTGCTAGGCTGAGTTGTTGTTCAACAAGTTCCATAGGTCTCTGAGGTTGTGCTTTTTATAGGTTTCTAGGATTGCCTCTGCATCTGCTTGTAGTAATGTCATGCGATGCGTTTTAACCCAGTTGTTGTAGTTTTGTTTAACCGCTTTTATTTCGGTGAGCGAGTCTTGCTCTTTCCTTTTCTTTAGTTGTCACACAGTGTTTCTCAGCATCCTTTTCCTTTCAGTCAGCTCTTTGTTGTAGGAGTGTAGATGGATCTTCGTGGTTGGTTGATTAGTTTGCTTGTAGTAGGGTTGGAGTAACCACTGATAGTGTAATTTCTGATTGTCAGGGAGAGTCGTTTGCAGGAATTGAGTTGTGAGTGAAATTGTTGCTTGTTGAGTTATACATAGTTTTCTGCCAGCTGTGCAGACTTCTAGTGCATTAGGACGATTGGGCTGAGGTTGTCGCAGAATATTTTGTCCGTGCATGATGGGCTGATTGTGGTCGCTCTTTGATGTTGTGATTATACTGGCTGTTTCTACTGTGGCTCTCAGTTCTTATGAGAGGTAAATGTAGTCGATTATGGCTGATGATTTGCCTCAGGACCAGGTGGGTAGGAGCTTGTTTGTCCCGTCCGTGGGGTAGTTGATGAGTGAGAGATTACGGATGTTGGTTTCTTTTGTCCATCTTTTAGCGCGGATTGTTAGTTTTCCGTTTGGGATGGGTTTTCTGTCATTGTGACAAAGTGGAAGTTTAGATCGCTGCATAGTATAAATTCGATTTTTGCATGTTTGATGATGAGGTTGTCCATTGTTAGAAAGACACCATCTAGGAAGGCTTCGTTGTTGATTGCAGCAGGGTTCCAATAGAAGTTCATAATCAAGATTTTTCTTTCGTGTTGGAGGTTTGAGGAGACTTTTATTTTTATGACGGTATTTTGTATCCACAGGTTGATATTTGTGGTTTGAAGTATGGACCAAGCAGTTTCAATCTATATTAGCGTTAACAGACCAGATGATGGTCTTCCCTTTGGTCTTGTTGATGCTGGGTTGAGGGAAGCTAGGAAGCCATTGCAGCATGGAGTATCGGAGAGCCAGGTTTCTTGAAAACAGATGATCTGGTATGAATCAAATTCAGGGGATGGGTCATTGAACAGGTGGGAGCTTCCCCGTGTGTTCCACGAGCACAGGGTCCAGGTGTTGATTGGGTCAGTTAATGGTTATGAGATGTTGCTCAACCTTGTTTCATCTGAGTAGCTTACACTGTCTTCCGAAGCGTATTGTCGTCTGATCAGGCGATCGTTGTTGTAGCTCATCCTTGTTTCATCTGGATAGTTTGGACTGTCTTCTGAGGCATACTGTCATCTGATCTGGCGATCAGGAGAGTATTTCATCTGACAGTAGGCCTTGTTGACTGAGCCATAGACTCATTTTTGTGTTTGTGTGTAGAGTGATTAAGGGACTCAAGATAGACGGTGGGCACTTCCAGGTTTCAAGCTTGTTCCATAGTTTTTCACAGTCCACTTGGTCGAACGCTTGGGTTAAGTCCATGAAAGCTAAACAGACTCTCACAGCGCCATCTCTGATCTTGCATTTAATAATGCTTAAGAGCATAATGTTCAGCGATGTGCTTGTGTTCTTCATAAAGCCTGTTTGGAACGTGTCTGCACAGGGGGAAGTTCTTGCCTACGCCTGGAATCTTGTGAGAAGCAGAGTTGCGAAAACCTTTCCGATGATATCTGAAAGAGTGATCGGGTGGTAGTTATTCGGATCCTCCCTGCTGCCTTTTTTGAAAATAGGCACCACCACCTTGGAGGTCCATGAACTCGGGATTGATTTTAATTCCTTACAGCAACTAAAGATCTTACTGATAAGGATTGTCCACTCCTCTGGGTGAAGTTTTAGGTCTATCTTTGTCAGACCATCAGAGCCTGGGACTCTTGACGATTTTAATTTCCGAATGACTCTTTTTATGTCGTCCTCTTCCGTTAAATCTACCCATGTTGTGCATATTTTCTTCTTTGCGATTGGAAGTTGCTCTCTTGGAGGTTCGAAGAGTCTCGTAAAGTGATTCACTCATTTCTCTTCACCTACGGAGTTTGTTAGCGTCTCGTCGGTTCGAGAGTCTGCTTTCTTTATTAAGGACCAGTATTCCTGTGATTTCTTACTGCTCAGGATTTTTAGCATTTCCTCTGCGTCGTGTTGGTACAGACTGATCCGGTGGTTTTTAAGCCACGATCTGTATTACTTAGTCTCCTCGCGCATAGAGTTTGTGGTTTGGTGTGTGTTATACCGTTCTTTTCATTTGTATTATTTGTGCCTTCTTTCAACTAGGGTCTTATTGTAGCCATGATTTTTTAGCTAAACTTGTTTTTTTTCCTGAGATCTATCCCACTTTATATACCGATAGCAGAGGCTGGTAATTTACTGTTGACAAAGTTTTGCAGTCTTCCCTGCTGGGTATTTGTTACTTGCCGTGAGTTGGAGATGAGTCTGCTGGTTGTTGACTTCAATACTGGGCTTGTATATTGGGTTTTGAGTGCGTCTTGCGTTTCAAGTCATGGTCAGCAAAATGTGGCCACTCTCTTCTGTTCTGATCACCTTGAAGGCTGAAATTAGTGGTAGCAGTGCGTGTGAGACAAAAATGTAGTCCAAAGTGGCCGGAGAAGTGTCTCTCTCCCACGTGGGTTTCTGAGGATTGTCGGCATGCAACAATGCCACATTATGGAAGTTCCGAGAATTCATTAGATCTAGCCACAGGGCACCACGTTCCTCAGCAAGCGACCCCAGCGTTTCCACTGTTCCGCTCAAGTTTGATTTAGTACATTTTGCGTTTAAGTCGCCACAGATTATTATGTCCGTTACCTGGTGATCTACATATAGCTCGTCGATTGTCTCCGCCACTGATGCACAGAAGTTTTTGTTCGTAATTTTTTGGGGATTCCAGTAGAGGGTGATGATAGCCATCTGGGTAGTTTCCAGTTTCTTAGTCTGTGGTTTAAGATGTTCCCAGGTTAGAAGTAATACTAGCTGCCCGTAGGACTCAGAGAGCTTTTTTATGATGTTGATCCCTGAACCAGCACGCACAGCAAGGAGGAGGCCCGAGGACAGACGGCCCAGTAGTCCTTTAAAGGCCGGCGAGATTTCAACCGCAAAGCCATCAATTCATGGTTTTTCCACCAGCCAGGTCTCCTGTAGACACAGAATGTCCAAAGCCCCTAAATCAGGGCCTCCCGGTTCTTTCAAATGCATGTGACCTCTGGTGTTCCATGACCCCATTGTCAGCGATGATGTTGCAAAATTGTCGGTAGCTTGTGTGTTTTCATCCGGGAACCTCTGGGTTTGGTCAGATGGTTGCTATCTTGTAGATTTACTTGTAAGGGCTTTTAGAATCCAAGCCCATATTCCTTTTCTCGCATTTTCGTCATCAGCTTTTTTTGTTGCTTCCCTTGGGCGTGTTTTAAGCCCAGATTCAGTAGATTTAGTTTCTGAGACCTCCGGGCCTCTCAAGGTCGACATTTTCTTATGCGCATCTTCTCACCTTGAACCTTCCCTTTCCACTGAGCGTGGCAGTCTTGCTCTTGATCTATTCTCCTCCCTTAGGGATCAACTTCACTTGCCTGATTCAGTCCTCTCTGATTGTAAATGGGTCAAACTGTGCTTTTGATCTGAAGCTAATCAGGGCTGATTTCCCCATCTGTTGTTTTTGTATAGCCCTTCAGTTTTAGATACGTAGCAGGAATTATTGGTCGCCATCACTCCCCCACTTGAGCGTGCGAGATTTCCAGGATGTTTCTTTATTAATTCAGTGAGCCGGAGTCCCAATTGCTGGATTTCAATGTCAACTTCTTTAGATAGGTCCTGCACCGCAAAAGCTTTTATATGAAGGTATGATTTTGTTTTCTGCTCCCAATGATAGGGTTCAATCAGTGTGAAATTATAAGTCTTTAGAGATCTTAATTTCTGGATTTTAGAGAGTGGGTATAGAACAGTTCTTCTTTTCAGGACCAAGTCTTCCTCATCGCTCGTGGCTTGTTCTAATTTGAAGATTCGAGTCTCAATAGGGGATTCATGAAAATGTATGGCTTGTGGGTAGGGTTACCAATTATCTGGCTCTCTTGCTCGCCTGTGTTGTTTCCTAGACGGGGAACGGCCAATTAGGTTGATTGGGCTGGACCGGATTTCATCACTTGATCTTGTTCGGGTTGTGGAAGCTTGGTCATTTCGCTGAGTTGCAGGATCTGTCTTTTTGTGTAGCTTTGCAGGTTTATTGGAGGTGGAGGTCCAGAATGCAGAGTGACCTATATCTTTGCATTTGGCTTCAAGCGTCGCAAAAGGTGTCTCAAGGTTTTCTTTTTCTGTGTTGGGCAATTGCCGTAGTGTGTCTTCCTCGGTCCCGAGCGTGCCCTGTGTTTTGCACGTCACCGGGGAAGAGGTCTCCTCATTCGTGGTTCAATGTCTTGAGACAGATGTTGCGTTATGTCCATTAAAGATTGGTCCGCCAAGAAGTCTTCAACTGTTGTTGGCGATTTCGCCAAGTCAACCATACCTCCGTCTGGCATCTACTTGTCTTTTTGGGCTCTTGATTAAATAGACTCCTTGCAAGTTTTCAGGTTGCCGGCACTCAGATTGACTTTGGGCATGCAATGACCCAGGGTGATACTGTCCTCCGTTGCTATGCAAAGCGTCACTTTGCGCTTTTTGTCGTTGCCCGATTTCACCTTTATTTTCATGTTTTCAAAGATAGGGAAGCATTTGGGTGCGTCGACCGAGCCCTGCTTTTTATAAGAAAGCTTAGGCTGCTCCTGACATGGGGCTTTCCGCCCTTTATGATTAGATTCCGGAGTGGATGTGCTCAAGGTTAGGTGCCCATTTTGGTGGAAGAGTGATTTTCGAAGGGTTCGGTCAGACCGATCGTAGGTAGGATGCGCAATAAGCTTCTGCTTGCAGTGAGTGCCGCAGTTCACCTGTCCGTTTTGTATGAAGGAGGTTGTCGACAGGGGTAACCCGGGGGACATTTGCGTTTCAGTCTCTGTGTTATGCGTCGGTTTCAGGCATACTGGGGATCGTGGGTTTGCAGGAAATTGGTACGAAAGGAATTTGTTTTCCTACATTGTTTGTTGTTATAGGGATTTTTGCTCTAGAGCTATTATGTATCCTTCCAAGAAAATAAGCTTCGAATGCATCATTGCAATGATGGTTGTATGGTGTGTCGTTTAACGACTCTTAGAGCTTACTGAAGGGTGCCAAAGGAATTGTTACTGCTGACATAATAGTCAGAAGGCTGTCCAGTCAAAGTTTCAAAACAATAGTTTCGAATGCCAAAGGTTCCGAAACAAAAGTGTAAAAAAAAGTTTTTAATGTATTTTTTTTAATATTAAAGGGTTTATTTTAATTTCATATTGTAAAATAAGTGTTTTTTTAAAATAAACTGGGTTTGAGGGGGGCCCCCCATAAAAAAAAAGTGAAACTTTTTTTTCGACACTTTTGTGTCTGAACTTTTGGCATTTGAAACTTTGACTGCAAAACAGTCACTATGAACCGTCAGTAGATCTGGTTTCTTAGATGGAGTGTCTTCTGATGTCATAAGAGGAATTTCGCTCAGTCTTCTGTTTCTAAGTGGAGTACATGCCACAGGGGCACGATGATGGTTGTGACTTTGAATGATATTTGGCAGTTCACATGATTTGCTCACTCCTGGGGTTGCTATGACTGATGGCAAGTCTTTCTCTGCCGGTATGATCTGGAGTAGTAAGATAGTTGGGGCTTCATCAGTTTTTGCGTTGATGGAACCGAGATCTTGAGGTTTTTCCGTTGGTTGGTCAGCGACTGGCTTAGGAGCGGGTTTGAAGTGTGGATCTCGTGTTGGAGGTGCGGAGACCGCAGGGACTGTATCTCCCCCGGATTCAGGTTTTTAGGTCGCCACTAGGCTCTGCAGGGTGGGCAGAGCAGACTCCGGCTCCTGTTCCGCTGGAACACTGTTCTGGTTGTGCAGCATTGATTTGGCTTGAGGAAAAAGTAAAAGTCACCTTGTTTGTTTTTATCACGTTTAATGAGTGTTTTTAAATCTGGTTTTGGTAATGGGCCAGCCACTGTGATCAAGCCACACGAAAGTCTGCCATTCTCTGCTGCCATGGATTTTCTATGGGGAGGTGAAACACTTGTGTGTGGACCAGCAAATATTTTATCCTTGTGGAATAATAAAGTTTGAAATTTTTTCAAACCGTCGCTTAGGTATTTTTGGAATTGCAATGGGTTGAAGTTCTATCACGGGCGTGCCACTCGCTGTAATGGCGGTTCTTCTCACTGTGGAATTCAAGATATATCTATATTACAGGGCCTGTAGTTATGGATAAGTTGCTCAACCCATAGGAAGAGAAATGTGGTGTAAATCCATCCAGTATTTGATGTAAAATGACCAAAAAGTAGGTTAAATAAATTAGTGATATCTTGGTTCATTCCGCGGACTCACTTCCCTGTTTGTTCGTGGGTGGGCCTCCGATTGGTCCAGGGGCGATTTGAGGTGCCCCACTGATTGGTCAATAAAAAACATGAGGTGCGTCTGATTTTTGAAAATGCCCACCATGTTGGATTTGTGGACAGCCGCTGGTGTCCATGGACACCGCAGTAAAAACATATTAAAAAACATAACATTGTACTTGTCAAACTAATGAAACAATCTCTATGGATGAGATCGATGATGAGGACGGGATGGGATATGGCGTTAAAAAGCCCAAAAAAAGGAGAGTTTTCTTCTCCGATGTCCATAAACATGTTCGCAAACCTATTACATGTTTGGGGGCATTTATGCTTTTTTGGGCATTACAGGGTTGGTGAAAAACAGTTTTTGGGTGGCTTATAACTTTGGCACCACTCAATGAAACTGCATGAAATTTGTAATTTCATTCTAGAGTGTGGTGCTGTTTTGTCAAGAGGGAACACAATTAGAGGGGATGTCCCAAAATATTGTTAAGGCTTATCAATGTGGTGCCATTTGACAAATCTGCACAAAAGATTGTAAAAACGATTTTAGATCTAGATATAAACATGTTTGCAACGTTTGGTGGGATTTTGTGAAAAGGGGGCAAAATTAGAGGGGTGGTCTAAAATATTGAAGAGCCTTATACACGTGGTGCCATTTGACGAATCCACACAAGAGTTTGCAAAAATATTTTAGATTTAGATATAAATGGTTTTGCAAAGTTTGGTGGGATTTTGTCAAGAAGGGGCTAAATTAGAGGGGAGTCTCATATTTTTAGATGGCTTGTAACTTTGTTGCTGTTTGACAACTGTGGACAAATGTTTTCAGAAAGATTAGAGACACAACCTTAAATCTTTGTGCAAAGTCTGAATGGATTTTGTCAAGTGGGGACTAAGTTATATGACTATTGTATGTATTTACATTTTGACAAAAAATAAAACATGGGTGGATTTCCAGCAAATTTGTTTAAGGATCATTGGCAAAGTCCTAAAAGCATGGTTTTGCAAATGTGTATTTGTTTTATTTTTTGACCAGTATCATAATGTAGGTAAAAAAAATAGTGATTTAATTTTGGTGACTGAGGTATAGTCAGTGCCCATGGGCAGTGGACAGATTGTCCGGGTCATGGTATAAGGTCATGACCCGGACAATCTGGCTACTGGCCATGACCACGAGGGACGGCAAATGGGGGTAAAGTAGCCATGTCCGCCATGGACCGGCTTTGTGGTAAAGTTTTTCAAAATTGGGATAGGTTTGAAAGGGGAAAAAATGTTGTCGTGGTAATATGGTCATAGCGGTCTCTCATTGTATTCTACAGGCTGCCATGGAAAGGGAAAAGGGGCTCTGTATGGAGCCCCGTCTTCGTTTTCCATGGTGGTATATTGGAAAAGGATTTTCCTTCCTACGGTGGGACACCGCGCGCGTCCCGGTGTAAGAAGAAAAATCCTTTTTTATTAGCACCCCGGGTTATTGCTTTTGCAAGTAAGCTAAGCAACCATAACTCGCGCCACCACCGTGCACTGCTAAGACCAACCCCCAGGACATCAAAAAGTACATCACAAATGTCATTGATGACATCACTGATGACATCAGGTATCTGCGCCACTTGTATTTGTTTACTGACATGATTAGGCTAGTTTATTGTTTTTACTGTCAATGAGACATGCAACTTTTATGCGTGTCAATGTACAACCCAATCAAACATTACTTCATTTTGATGCGGCTACGCCCACACGGTTTGATGACATCCGCATGTACAAGACTGTCCAAAGGTCATATTTATCATTGCTTTCTGTACTTACTAGTTAAAGGGTTTCCCAGTAACTGCAAGCACTTTTGGCACTTTACCCCTTAAATTCCTGATCCTTTTTATCCACCTTTCCCTTAATCCTATTTCCCTGTGTATTGTGATTTGTTCAGTTTGTGTACTTTTTGTTTTACTTTTTCTATTTCTTTTTTAAACTTTTTCATTTTTTGCAGCATTGACTTTTTTGTCTTGTCTTTTTGAATGTTTAACTTTTTTCTTCCTACTAAGACATGCCAACATTTCTGAAAATGAGCGCACGAGTAGTGACGACATCATGATTTGGGTCGACAATCCATCACCACCAACGAAGAAGCACACAGGAATGAAAAAAAACAGCTGACAGTTGGCGCTTCTTCAAAGTTAAGGAACACTGCTGCAGAAAAGAGGCAGAGAAAGTACTCTGCACCGTCTGTAATAAGACTAGATGCCATGGGCCTTTTGATGTTCCATCTCAAAGCCTAGGAACATCTATTTTGATTAATCATTTAGTGCATGTCCACTGGGACGATGTTGATGATGACTATCGGAAATCACACAAACATCACAAAATAAAAATCCATGGGTCCCGTACCTTGTGTAGACGAAATACAGCACCATCTGCATTACCTCCATCCACCAGTGCAACAACATCACAAACTGCAAATGAAGCCTCAACTTCAGCAGCTGTGCCAAATGCACAGCCTCCTATTTTACCCAGTCCTGAAATTTCCATGAGGCAAGTCATGTGTAGGCGATGCCTCGAATGAGTAGCCAAAGGAGGTGTCACATTTAAGGAATGGGAGAGGTTATTCACTGAACACCAGATTACCTGTCATCCTTAATTCTTTTTTAAGTGGCACATTTTTTTCCCTTCCCATGTCCTATCACAAAGACTAGGAACATCAATAATGAGAACCCATCTACTACAAATCCAATGCAAAGATCGGAAATCACAAAATAAAAATGCATGAGGCTCATGAATTACGTGCACAAAAATCAGCACAACCTCCAGTACCTGCATCCACCAGTACAACATCACCAACACTAAACAAGCCTCACCTTCTGCAGCAGTGTCACCTGCACTTTTCCAATATTACCTGCTGCTCTATTTCCAACAGTGCCAATATGTTCTGAATATATATTGAACTTTCACAGGAGTTAATTGTACAACATCTAGTGAGAGTCCACTGGGATGATGAGATTGATGCAGCTACACTAAGATACACACAAAAAATGACTAAAATAAACTTGAAAACCACCATCAATTTAACTTCCTCACAAAACACACTAAACACCTAAGAATACTGCATACATGAAAGTGTATTACAATTACAAAAAATACAATCAAATAAACCTTTCAACCTCACTAACATAAATAGAAAAAACAAAATGCCTGCAGATACATGTCATTCATTGACAAATCTAGTTTTATATTTATAAAACTTGAAAAATCCATTACATACATGACAAACCATCAAATCAAATGAAAACAATCATAACAACTTATAGCAGTGGTAAATACAACTAACACACACAAGACTTCAAAAATGTATTAATACGTACTTTCACACCAGTCACACTCCTGCCAGCTCCATGGTGAGAGTGCTGGAATCAAAGGGATGAAACTGGAGAAAAGGGTGTCTTTTACACTTAAAAAAAAATAAATGAATACCAAAAAAGAGGACTATATACTAATAAAAGTACTCAAATGGATGACCCATTTTCCCCACAACATATCACAGACAGCTACACAAATAGAAAAAGTACCAACAACCAATAACAAAGAATGAAACTGACAGAAATCTATTACTGACCTAGCATTTTTCATAGCCAACTGCTATTTGACGTGATTACTGATCTTTGTTTGTAGCCTTGGCTACACACACATTTTTCGGCAAGCCCCAAATCCAACTAAAGTGGCCTTCAAACCTTCAAATCAAATAAGTGAACAAATAAGTACATACAATAACACACACAAATAACATTTTGTACTGCATCATCCACATAAAAGTATGATTATTGAATTGAAAATGTATATTTCTAGACATGACTTTAAATCTACCCACGGGTTCAGCCACAAATAAATCAAACACAGAATAATACCAACGTGCCTACGCATGTGCTTTTCATAGCCTCAGTTATAAAAAAGCCTGCTGGATATTTTCTAATTGCGCAAAAACTATGGGTTCAAAATTGAATTTCCACTCCACCAAACTCCAAACTCTGTCCCCAGCATGCTTACCAGCCACCCTCCAAGCCACATAGTCCGCCTCCACTCTTCCAAATCCCCCACTCAATTCATATAAGATGCCATCCTTCCCAAAATGTTGGATAGCCGCGGCTACCACACGTTCACAGACACACAAGATGTAATTTGCCTGAATATAAGTGCAGATGCTAGGTGGAGGGGGTTGGGGTGTGGATATCTACCCACAAATAGCAATGCCACACAGTGGGTGGCTGCAGTATAGCCAAACACACACATACACACATTATACAAACCTTGCTCATACGAACTACTAGAAAATCAAACCTGGAATGATTTTCCTGGAAACCAAGAAATACTACAGATATTATGGCTGGTTTGAAAACTGTGTGGCTGATTGGATTCAGCTGGCTTTTTGTGAGAAACGAATATTAACATGGACCTAGGTTTGAGAGACTTTACAATTGAATGGGTTGGATTGTGTGGAATGCATTGGTTCCAGGTCTTTCCAAAATTGTTAAGTCTGAGAGGTAAAGGGCACCCAGACGTCATACTAATTCATTGTGGAGGCAATTATTTGGGAAATGTAAGAGGGATGTCCCTTACTTTAATGATAAAACAAGACAAGGGAAACCAAATGTAACTATTTCCCCACACCATCTTTATCTTTTCCACTCTCACTCAAAGGAAAAAATGGAGATGGACCATCATATTCAATGGTAACATCGAGAAATCCCAGAGAAATGTTAATAAAGCAGTTTCAGCATACATGATAGACCACAACCAATTATGGATTTCGAACAACAACATAAAGTTCAACAATGCCAATTTCTATAGACATGGCAGAGTACACCTAACCGATGAAGGAAATGCAGTGTTCCTTCATAACATTAAACCAGTACTCCTGATATGCCAAAGTTCTACACTCGGTGTACCCCAAAACAGTACTTTTAAGGACTACTCATCATACATAAATACACAAATACACTAAATAATAGCAAAACACATTTTGTATAATACCCGCGGCTACAGTTCATTGACTTTTACCATAACCGCGGCTACAAAAAGTCAGTTAAAGGGGGTACTGACTTCAAGTTATATACTAAAATCCAACTTAAATGATCAATACAGTACAATACTACTCATGTACTTATGTAAAGTAACTGAACAATAAGCAAGCATAACAAAATACAAAGCCATACAATATATTACTATAAGTGAGTATACACAACCTAAAATACATTGTATGGTGCATCTAAAACTAGACTACAATTGCTCCTTTTATATTAATTTTGCAAACTATTTTCTTCTATTTTTCTCCAATGTGTCATCTGATCAAAAGTCTGAAAACACAACACACATCCAAAATAAAAAAGACTAATGCCTACCATGACCTTAGACCATGGGCAGCGATTTTTCACTCCTGATGTCACTATACCTATACAAATAACTTTTGAAAATAAAGGAAACCCCCAAAAATATAGCGGCGACAACCGGGCATTTGTAGTCCTTTGTAGCCTCAGATATAGCCGCAAATATCTGCAAAATGACAAAAAATGCTTCCCTGCCCCCCCAGGCCATCACCAAGTGCCCCCCTCACCTGTGCCAGCTCTCCCCACTCCCTAGACCTCCCCTCAACTCCCCTGCCCTCTCCTTCTGCCCCCAGAACACACACAGCATCTGTAACACAGTTTGCTTTCAGATTTCAGGTATTCACAACTCTAGCCGAGGCTACAGAAAGCTTTGTGTTGCAATCTCGTGCCTTGTGCCCCCTCCAACTCCCAAATGTCACTCAGTGCCCTATAGCCATCCCCCCACTTCTACCCTGATGGCATTTGTATGTTTTTTGACCTGCCTATAGTTTTTTCCTTTGTTTCATTTTCACATATCCTCGGTAATAGCTGTGAATATCTCCGACAATGAGAGAAAAACAAGATGACAGTCGTTTCATTTCTGAAAACCATGATCCTGCAACGCACCATGGGATATATTGCTATTTTTGTGAGGGAAGGGGCACCCCCTTCTCCATCAAAGATATAAACAATTACTGCACAGTATAACCCCAAACCATGCATGGCAAGTCAACACTTCGTGCCCAAGTTGTTTTGGACCTGGTCCAAATCCGTCCAGCAGTTTGGGCTTTGACCTTTGGGGGAAAAAATCCTTTTTTGTCTATGGAAAAATGAATGGGAAGTAGGCTGCACATTTGGAAAAAAAATGTTTTTGCACTTAACAACGTTCCAATTTTATATCGAATCTTTACGAAATTTTGCAGTCTGGGTGGCTCACAGACTTTTAATCACTTGCGAAAATTTGGTGAAATATGTTAGTCAAATCAAAGGTTAACAATAGAATTTTGAGAGGTTCCTATGTGTCTCTGACTCACCTTAACTATAGGGCGGCTATATAATACATATATGACATGACCTGCGGTAGCGGCCATGTAGTTATGTTTAAGTTGCTAAACCCATAGGAAGAGAACTTTTTGGGTTGCTTATAACTTTGCTCCTCCTGGACAAATCCTCACCAAACTTTGCAAGAAAAGTATATGGCTCACTCTGAAACAAAAGTTTGGTGAGGTTTGGTCAAGGGGGGGCAAAAATATAAGGGGGGTGCCAACATTTCTTTTTTTCCCCATAGAGATAGGGAAACAATGCCTGTTGTGCCTACAGCCCAAACCGCTGGATGGTTTTCACCAAATTTGTGGCAGGAGTGGCAACTTGGTTCGAAAGCGTGCTTTTGTTAATTTGGTGTAAATCCGTTCAGTAGTTTTTTTTTTTAAATGACCAAAACATAAGGCAACAAAATTAGTGATATCTATGTACGCTCCGTGGACTCACTTCCCTGTTCGGTCCGCAGACTGGCCTCTGATTGGCTGGTCGGTCTATGGACTGGCTCCTGATTTGCCAGAAAAATGTTGCGGACTTTGATTGGGTGGTGAGAAAAAGTGAAATTCGTTGGTTTACCTGAAACACCCACCATCTTGGATTTGCGGACAGCACAGTGAAAACATAAGAAAAAAAAGCAGCATTGCACTTGTCAAACTCAACAAACATCTATGGGGATGTGGGGGGGGATGGGGATTGGATATGGCCATAAGAAGCCAAAAAACGGGTTGTTTCAGCCCCCCCCGAAAGTCCGCGAACACTCCAGATGTCCTGGGGCAGTCCTGTGGTGTTCGTGGACACTTCAGATGTCCTAGGACATCTGTACCTATTTCTGCATTACAGGGTTGGGAAAAGCTGTTTTTGGATGGCTTATAACTTTTGTGCCACTCAATGAAACTGCATGTAATTTTGCATTTTTCTTCTAGGAATAATCCGGCATGGTTTTGCAAAGTTGTGGGATTCTGTCAAGAGGGGGCAACATTAAAGGGGGGGTCCCAAAATATTGTAAAGGCATACAAATGTGGTGTCATTTGACAAATCTGCACAACATTTGGCAAAAAGATTTTGTAACTATATATAAATGGTTTTCTAAAGTTTGGTGGGATTTTCTCAAGAGGGGGCAAAATTAGAGGAGTCTCAACATTTTTAGATGGCTATTTGACGAATGTGGACAAAAGTTTTGAGAAATATTATAGACCCAACCTTCAATGTTTGTGTAAAGACTGAATGGATTTTCTCAAGTGGGGGCTAAGTTATATGACTATTTGTATGTACATACATTTTGACACTTTTAAAAAATAAAACATTGGCGGATTTTGTGAGGAGCATTGGCAAGGACATTAAGTATGGTTTTGCAAATGTGCCCGTGTTTTATTTTTTGACAAGTGTAATAATGGAGGTACAAAAAATAGTCATATACCTTTGGTGACTGAGGTATAGCCTGTGGCCATGGGCAGCAGCCACATTGTCTGGGTCATGGCATAAGGTCATGATGCGGACAATCTGGCTACTGACCATGCTCTGTGGGATGTCTTAACCCACTTGTTGCTCTGCCATGCAGCATCACTGTGTTCTGATGGTGCCAGAAACATCAAAATGGCCGCAAAACCCTTGTGCGTGCCAAAACCTCTGAAAACCGCACTCTGCAAAGCACCAAAAGATGGCTGTCCAATCTACCATGCATGTTGTCAGGGATGGAACAAGTGAAAATGGAGTGCAGAGGGAAAAGCAGTGCTCTGCTAAAAGAAATCCAAAATCTTGCTTTAAATCCCTTTTTCTTGGTTGCCGAAACTGCAGAATGCCGGTACAAAAACATCCTCAAACATCCAGAATTCTTGCTGGGTGCTACAATTCACTTAGTTCAAGAAATCATTCTGAACTTAGAATGTCCTGAAAAGCTGAAAGTATCAAAGAAACATCCACAGCAAAAGTTGCCTGCCTGTGGAATCTGTCAAAATCTGGGCGCAGTACACTCCGCCGCCTGAATGACAGCTGTCAGAAGCCTCCATGATAAACTTTAAAATATATATATAAACTGAAATCAAATGCGTACAATCTAAGTGGCCTGGTACTGAGAGTAATCTATGTTGTAATTATTTGAGCCCATGGTTTAAAATCTGGAATAAGTGTTCTAGCTGCTAGTTTGAAATCACAAGCACAAGCTTGTTTTAAACTAAGGAAAAATGCAACAGAATTAACATTTAAATCTAAGCCTGGCTTAAATCCACCACAACTGGAATAACAGCTTTCCTCACAGAGGCAGCCTCTCCCCCAGTCCTCTCCAGCATGAAATCACACCTAAGTGATGATTATAGGGTGGGGGAAGAATTTGGTCTGCAGGGGGAAGGAGACAATGGACATCCTCCAGCTGAAGGAAATGCGAGGTGTGAAGGGTCGTAAATGGCCTCTGCCAAGGAACAAACAGGGAGGAGATGCTCCTGGGTCCCAGGGAGAGACCAAAGGGGTGGAGTTAACAACCATTTGTTGCTTAACAAGAACAAAAGACACTTTTTAAAAAGACTGATAACTTACTATGTAAAATTGTGCACAGTATAGAAATAACAGCATTGTTAATGTAATTTTGGGATGCACAGGTGAAAAGGCGCCAGAACTCTGTGACATGTTCTGGGAAGGAACGGCGGAAAATGTGATATTACACAAAATGTATTTCTGATAGAAGTATGAAACCTTATACACGTATGTCCATGTTCAACGCGCACATTTGTAGAAATTTGCTCCTAAATTGGACATTGTGTTCCAGATGAAAAGGGCAAAATTCTGTGAAAAGCAGACACAAGATCGTACAGCGACGGGGATTGGAGGAGTATCTGCTACACAAAATATGTAATCTGTATATATGGTTGTTATAGAGGTTGCACATGTGGAAATATGTATTGTACAAAAAGTAGATTTTGTGTTCAAGAGGCTAGGGGTGGACTCTAGGCCTCATAAACCCACACCATAAAGATGACACACTGTTTTTTTCCTCCTATCAAGGAAGGGAGGAGACCCTGACCAATCCCTGTCAAAGGGGCGAGCTTAGGCTACACCAGCCCACACACCCCTTTATCATAAGCATAAATAGAGACAGCTGAGGGCAGAAAAAGACAGACAGATTCACCCACTATCCGAATGCTGGTGGAGCACCCAGTTGCAGAACTATCCATCTTACTTGCTCCAGACTCCAGAAACTTGACAAAGCAGAAAGGCCCATTGCATAGCTGAACCATTTTCAGCTAGGCCTTAAATTTCCAGAACCAGAACCAACCCCAGAAACCTAAGGGGAGCCAAAATACAGCCGGACTGGGCTGTACTGCTTGCCTGCTGAACTAATTATCATCAAAACCAAAAGATCCAATCCAGTTCCGTGCTGTTCTGTGACCAGAGTCATTACAGATCCGATCCAGTCCTGTGCCGTGCTGTAAACAGACCCAGTCCAAATCCGAGGTGCCCAGCAGTCTGTCCTGACCAGAATCCCTGACCAGAATCCATGACCAAAAATCTTGACGGACCAGAATCCTGACGGGTCTGTGTAAAAACATATCTAGTGAGTATCTATAGATAGAACTGTGTCACTATCATATGTACTGTCCATAGTTAATCCCTATCTTAAACCTACCCTATATTGTCTTCAGAACCTGATATTCTTAGGAGTATTTTTGAATTGTCAGAACTTTTCTTGCACTGAGTTTCTCTTATTTGCATTCTAAAATCATAAGTCATTAGTGTTGTGAGTAACTAAAGTGAATCCCAGAAAGAAATTGAGTATCCACCATGTGAAGGGTTCCCTGGCCAGGAACTGTGGAGATGTATGTGTGGCATTCTCTTTTTCTATAGTCAGTGTAAGAAATCACATTTGTCTTTTAAAAGTGCATTCCTGTTTTTCCTTCCTGCGCCTATCCCGAAAAACGACCTCTGCTAAAACGTCTATAACTCCCTCAATTGTGCTAAAAACAAAATTTTAATGTCTATTTGTAGCTAACATCCATAGCTTTAATTTGCATCCCAAATCCATATGGTTCTCCTGTGATTATCGCGCACTGAAAAGTTTGCCACGAATTACATTTTAGGGAATTTCTGCCACGTGTAAAACAGCTTTTGATTGCTTCCAACCTTAATTTTAAGATTTCACATTGTTTCTCAGTATCAAATCATTGCTAGTGTTTGTGTGTAACTATCCAAGGCAGCTCTCATAAGAATTTAAACACTTTCAGCAATTTAAACCATATTTAGTGTTTTTACCCAATCCATTCTCAAGATAACTTTGACTGCTTGCCAATCAATTCTGTTTTTCTCTTGTGTTGCTGGGGGGGATTGATATTGTGTTTGAATTCTGCCATTCCTGAATACTTGTTCTCTCTCCTCCGATCTCTTTACATTGCCTATTGGGGGATTGAGGGGTGTGCAGGGGGAAATAGTAACCACACTGCTATTTGATCTGAACAAACACACAAAAGTATTATTTCTGTGCTGAATTGTTTTGCTCACTATTACTACTTGTATAATAAAGAGATTATTTAGTGTTACATCACCCCATTGGTGATCATTGTGTACCCATTAAAACATAGTGGCCCTCATTACGACCCTGGTGGAAAGTGACTGACCTGACCGCCATAGCGTAAATAGCGTTTCCGCCATTGCACGACGGAGCAAAGTGCGGCTAATTCCGACCCATCGGGCACGAGCACTACGCCATGGCGGAAGTGCAAAGTCCGCGATGGCGGAAATGTCCCCAAAACGCCCCTCACCGCCGTCGTACGGCGCCCTAGGTGCAATTCCGCCACCCATCTTAGCGGTCACCGTAATGAGCGGCAATCGGAAAGTACGGTGACCGTAAATATACGGAAACGGAAGTAAAAACATGGTCCCGGAACGGGAAACAGCACGCCGTACACCTATAAAATCAGAATTCCCACACAACCATTAAAAATACTACCCTGAGACACATCCCAACCCGTCATCCACCCTAGTGAAAGCAATAGAAATGGGAAAAGTAGCGAAAAAAGCGTGTGACCGCAAGCGGCAGGTCCACTTCTCCCGTGAGGAACTCACCGTGCTCACAGAGACCCTCCAGGAGAATGCTGCCGTCGTCTTCTCGACGCAAATGAACAGGACGGCACTTGCGAACAAGAAGGCCATATGGGCCCTGGTGGCACAGCGGGTAAGTGCGGTGGGGACCGCACCCCGCAACCCACAGCAATGCAGAAAGCGATGGGACGACTTGCGGATACGCGTCCGGAGCATACTTTCTGCCAACCGAAACATTGCCACAGCTACCGGGGGAGGATCGGAATCACCCATCAAGTTGACCCCCTGGGAAGAAATCTGTGCCTCCACCATTGGAATGGAGAGTATAGAGGGAGTCAGAGGGATGGAGAAAGGAGTGCAGACATCCGAAGAATCCGGTAGGTGGGCCAAATAAAACAATGCTAAATCCACAATGTCCAATCATGTGAAGTACCATGTGTCCACATAGTGCAACAGTAACACATGTCCAGGAGAACGTCCACATACATTGGCCTGATAGCGCACTTTAAAACTCACATTAAATACATAAATAATTAAAAATCCTAAAAACACCCTCTACACGTGCAGCAGGCACACCCTAACTGCAGGCTGCAAAACAACTGCATCCTCAATCCACACAAAAAAGAAACCACCTCCAAGGCCCCGACCCAAATCACCCTCAGGTACCACCCCAATGCATGTGATACATTGCCATTCCAATTTCAACAGACCCATTAATAACGCTCGCCCTCCTTTACTCCACCACAGGGTCCGATTCAAACGACGAGCTCCAGGACACCCCTACCAGCACACCTGCAAAGAGGGCCAAGACCAACGGCCAAAGACCCTCCACCTCAGCTGCACGCATCAAGACACGGCAGCAGCACAAATCAAGTGGCAGCACACAGGAGGGAACTTCAACAGGCACCCCAGCAGCCAGCATGCCCACAACAGCACCACCACAGGTCCCCCCAATGGATGCCACAGAAGGCACTGCTTCTGGTGGCAGCAGCACCATAGGTGACACTGCATTAATGGCAGCATGCTCCGACACAGAAAACGGGGATGTCGAAGTAAGATCCATCCATGACCTGTCTCAATCCCCCTGTTTGTTTCATCCCGTACACCATGAGGATACCACGCAGGGGCACCCACAAGACGACGACTGGCCATCCCCCACAAGCCCTGTGGCAAGGCAACATGAGGTGACCAGCCCCTCTGTGACACCACCGCAAATGGCCATGGCACAGCAGAGGCAACAGTCCCTCGACCAGGTGATCGTGCAACAGCAGCAACTGGCCACGCCCCTCAAGGACCATGCTGATGAATGTGGGGGTACTAAGGCAGCCATAGAAACATCAACTGAGACACTTAGGGCAGAAATGGAGAGAAGCACCGAGAGCCTGAGAGTACAAATGGAGAGAAGCACCGAGAGCCTGAGAGTACAAATGGAGAGAAGCACCGAGAGCCTGAGGGGGGAACTGCATGCGACGTCCAAAGACGTATGTGCTGAACTTGCCGCTGTGCGCCGTGTGCTCACTGAGCTCTCACAAACCCTTAGGGACATGCATGGACGTGAGCAGGCAGAGACATCATCCGTTGCAAGTTCCGTCCAGGGCAGCCCCCAACGTAGATCTGGGAGGAACCTGCGCTCCACAGGCAGGGGTGCCCCTGATACCCGGAGAGGGGGCTTGCAATAGCGTCTGCCCACTGACAATGAGCATCTTCGGACACTGGTGTTCGGGGGGGAGGTAGGAGGGTGGAGGGGGTGTGTTGGGCTCACTTGGGTGGCGGGTCGATGGGGTGTGTAACATAATTTCACATATGCTATAAACAATGCACGATCATCCAATGAGATGTGTGGACATTGATCTTTGTGTACGAGGCCTTCATAGGCGTACAGTCCATATTGTGCATGTTCCAGACACACACAGTGCCACAAGTCCCGTGTCCATGTATCAGCCACCAGGCGTGAGTGCTAGAAGCATGAATCAATGAGAATCTGACGAATGTCATGGCCCTCCTGTGCCTCGCAGACTCCTTGAGGTGCTGCCACATCCCCACCCTCATCATGACCATCTTCAGGTGCTTGCAGTTCTGCGTCAGGGGGCATGGGCACATTTCTACGTACGCACATGTTGTGTAGCATGACACATGCCATGACCATCTTTGCAACCTTCCCATGGCGGTACAGGAGTGCCCCGCCAGACCTGCTGAGGCAGCGGAAACGAGTCTTCAGTAGGCCGAATGCCTGTTCTATGACTACACGGGTACGTGAGTGGGCATGGTTGTAGTCCTCCTCATGCTGGTTCTGTGGGTTCCGGAGTGGTGTAAGGAGCCATCTCTTCAGTGGATACCCGGCATCACCTGTATGTGGACAATAAAGGATGTTTGTGGAATGACATTGCTACGTACGCACCCCCCCCCTTCCTGCCAGGTCATTGCCGCATCACATACCCCACATTATCATGCATGAAATGAGACTCACCGAGTAGCCAGGATCTGTTCCCTGCGTGTCGCTCCATGTAGCGTGGTATTGTAGAGTTCCTCAAGACCATAGAATCATGGGTTGATCCAGGAAATCGGGCACAACAATGTGTAATGATCCTGTTGGAGTCACACACCATTTGTACATTAAGAGAATTAAATTGTTTTCGGTTGCGGTACTGGGCCTCCATGGCATGTGGGACGACCAGTTCCACATGGGTGCAGTCGATGGCACCAATGCAACCCGGTATGCCACCAAGTGCATGGAATCCCACTTTTGTGTTCGTAATTTCCTGCTCCGAGCGTGGTAGAGAGATGTAGTCGTCTGCGTGCTTCAGGAGGGCATCGAGCACTTGCAATAGTGTCCGTGAGAACACTGGCTGTGAAATGCCATGCAACTGTCCGACTGTGTGCTGGTAGGTGCCTGTGGCCAGGAAGTGGAGTACAGACACCACCTTCAGTAGGGGTGGGATGGCGGTTGGGCTATCTATCATGCAGACAAGGTCAGCCTGTGTCATGTCCACAATGGCGGTTATGGTGTCCCGGTCCAAACGGTAGAGGGTGTGGATCTGCTCATCCGTGAGGTTGAACGGATGTGCTCGGAGGCGTGGGATTGCGGGCTGCCTGCGTGGTGGTAGTGGCTGTGCTGGCGCGCCTTGCTGGCCCTGCCTTGCCCTCCTCCTCCTCCTGTGTCTCCTCTGTGCGGCCGGTTGTTGTAGTAGTTGGTGTTCGTCTTCTTCTTGAAGTTGGAGTACTTGCAGTGCTATCAGGTCCCCCAGGGCCAACATCGCTAGTCCTGCCGGTAGCATTTTGGAGTGGGTGTGGTTTTGGGAGGGGGTTGGGTGTGCAATTTATGTGTTTTCAAGCTGTATTGCCTCCACCTGTGGTGATTCATTCCACCTGTGCAAGCTGCAATCCCCTTTGGGCGAGCACGTCCCGCACACAACGCTGCAATTCGACGCATGGCATCTTGCTATTACAATCATGTATTTAATCCCGATGGCAGTGAAATATTGGTTCATATGTTCATTCTGCTATGGTCCCATTGCTTCACATACTATCTTTGCAGTCGCGAACAAACTTGTGAAGGGTCAGTGGAATGTAGTACTCGATTAACGGTGGACCCTCATGCAGCACTGTACCGCGGTTCACCGACGGGCGGGGCGTCCCATTTGTGAGTGAAGCCAGTTGCCATTTTCACACACTGCCGCACTACATGGATGAATTTGTGATTTCAAGCGGTCACAGATGCCTTTTCGACGTGATGTTGCAAATGAGGAATTCGAAGGACAGCGCTTTCGGTTTTCAGCTAGCGGCGAGGAGACGCCCACAGGTCTGACTGCAAATATAACGTTCTATTGTTTAATGTCCTTGGGACAGGGGCCATGGCGAGAATGCAATGATTGATATGAATAGTATGGGATGCGCAATAGCGTAGTCGACGATAAGGCAGGACGTTCCCAAATACATGTTACTTCACAACACTAGAATTCCGGGCTGGAGCACAGTGGATTTTGCAGACTGCATAACGCACAGACTCAATGGAAATTTCAAATGTGATGTGAGTAAATAATCAGGCGTTTTCATACCGGGATGAGGGAATGATGTATGGATGCATGGACAGATGATTTGATGGAGAGTTTGCCATGTACAGGGCTTTTTGGAATCTATCCACCTCCCCTGCGCTATGTGATGCAGAGCTGCCATAGTGGGACCATCGTCTTTCTGCCCTTGTTGAACCCTCCCTGTCTCGACGCGCCTTCAAACACTTGTGTCTATGCACGTTACTAATCCCATCTAATGGATTCTGTCTTAACAGACGCATGCACACAAACACTCGTTTGTAATAGTGTTTTCACCTCGATTTTTATAGTTGTGATTCGCAAGTGATATTTTGGGTGGGAATAATCCTTTTGAGTGGGCTAGCATGCATATGGCTGTAGATTTAGTGTGATCATTGAAGTGAGTAATACAAATCAAGTTCTGATGGCCATACTATTCTTTTTCATTTCATTTGGGTGACAGGTATCTCCTCCCCTTTTACCGCTGCCATCTGTATGCCACTCCTGCAGATGGCTTTTACTCCCGACACCTGCTGCTTCGAGTTAATTAGTGGAGCACCATTACGATCTTATGGGACGATCGCCAATGGGCCACATGCCCTTACGCAGTACTAGTGGCTAGGAGCAACATTTCGACCTTTCAGCTGGACTAGTGCCTACCTAATGGGACGGCCCTGCGGTTCTAGGCGCTTCCATGTTGCCTTTTTGAACGTGAATGTAGCCCCTGTGTACCATGAAGGAACAGGGCGTCACACAAGCAGAAGCTGGTCATTTATTGCAGATGCAGCCCACAATACTGAAATGTATTTTGGAGTTCATGACCTAATGGCTGTATGGGCTTGGTGATTTTGTGGTGCATTAAATTTCTATTCTGATATTAACCGTGTAGCGTTATTCTTTGCAAGTAATGTAGCATATTCCTATTTGTGGAGCGGTGTATTGTGAGGAGATCTGCATTGGGTTCCGGCTTCTGAGTATAGTTGCGTGGTACTGTACTGGCCGCGTTTGCCTACGAAGCCCAGTAAGGTCAGGGATGGGGCCTGCCATTATGACTGTTTTAATGATGTCATGCTCAGGGGCGGGGGATTAGCTTTTGTGTAACAGATGCCGGTCAGCCAGGTGGATTGGTGGAATGATGTGATTATCAGACTATGGCTGGTCACAGGTGCCTGTGTTTGCGTGCGTTTCTTGGAGGGAGACTGAGGTCATGTCCATTGGAATAGCTTCTGTATTCGTGCCATCTGTGCCCTGCAGCTCCCATTGGCCCCTCTTGAGATGAGCCTGGCTGCTCTGTCACTCTGCCAACTTGTGTGGTACATGCTTATGCTGATGGTTGGTTTGTTTACTGGCAGGAGTACAGGGCTGGTGCAGTCTCACTCAGGATACTGCTTTGAATGTTGCCTTACACTGGTGTCAGTCGATGGGGGGGCCTGTTTTTGTTTGTCTCATTTTTCTGCTCATGTTGCTGTACTTGAACCTTCACATGCCTGTGCTGCATCAGTGCGGCAATGGTGCCATGGCAAATATGGATGCCCACTCACAAGGCACTTGGAGCCCCTGGATTCATTTGTTCGTTGGCATGCATGGGTGACTTGTACATTTCACTGGTTGCATTGTGTGACTTCATTGCACCTACGAGGAGTTGTGCAATGTGGCCAGGGAGTGGTGTACAGGCACTCAGTAGGGCCGTTTACGGTTGATTCGCGATGCCGTACTTCTCACCATGGCGGAATGGTACTTTCCGCCATGCTTGATGGCGTTAGGTACATGTCCGCTAGGGTCAGAATTCGCGTACCGTTGCGCCATGGTGGTAATTACGGTTTGGCATGGCGCGCGTGCGCGTACTTGGTGCAGTTAGCGTTGGCGTTCACTACGGTGTCGCTAATGGCATCGTACTTTACGGTGACGGGTCATAATCGCACCGAGCGCTATTCGATGGCGGTATTGCATTTCCGCCATCGTTTTTCGATTTCCGCCAGGGTCGTAATGAGGGCCAGTGTGATTGAATTGTGAATACATAAATAAATATTTTAACTTTGCAAACCAACCTGATTCCTGGTTCAGTGTGACCAGGGGTTCCAGGAGAGGGGTGTTATATGAGTGGTACATCGTTCAGATTAAAAGAACTTTTAGACCCAAATAAATAAGGATTTCAGTTGTGCATTACACGCTAGGCCTTGATTTAGGTGTGTGCCGGATTGAAATCACTTACAGACCGCTAGGGACGATAAGTGGTGTTAAAGGGGCTATGTCTAACTGGTTCCGGCTATGTGGTAAAGTCATTTGAAGGTAGGATAGGTTTGGAAGGGTAAAAAAAGTGCTTGTGGTAAAATGTTCATAGGGTTTTGCAGGCTGCCATGGCAAGGGGAGAGAGGCTGTGTATGGAGCCCTGCCTTCTCTTTCCATGTTGGCTGTCTTGGAAATGATTTTCCTTCCTACAGCGGACACCAGCGGAAAGAATAATCCTTCCTTCTTACAGCCACAGGCGTCCCGCTATAGGAAGAAAAATCTATGTTTTAGCACTCTGATGTCATCAATGACATTTGTAATGTCATCTTTGATGTCCTGGGTGTTAGTCTTAGCAGTGCACGGTGGTGGCGCGAGTTATGGTTGCTCAGCTTACCATAACTGGCAAATTTCTGAGGTTTTTCAGTTTTACCTGTAACCATAACATCCCTGTAACAATGTTTTTCCATTACATTTCATAGGTTTTTATTAGTGCAACTTAACCATAACGTCCCCTTAACTAAGTTTTTTCATTGTATATATATATGTAAACATATATTTACAATACAATGGAAGTTAAAAGATCAATACAATAAAAGACTACCTGTGTAGTTATGCAAGGTAGATGAAGATAAATAAAGCAGAGTATACATGACAGTAAATTAGGTGGAGATACATTTAATGGGTACACTTACACAAGATATAATAGCATGGGTTAAAATACACAGGCAAAATACAGTGGATGGGATATCTAAAACTGACTCTGTATTGATTCTTTTAGACAATGTTCTTTTTTTCTCCACAGTTTCACATGCAAGAAAGTCTGAAAACACACAGCGAAAATAAACAACACTCCCAAATACCTACCATGTCACCCCAACATCACATACCTATAAAAATAACTTTTAAAAAGAAAGAAAACACAAACACCCCAAAATCTCTAGCCGCGAGCAAGGAGTTACTGATACCTGAGGATCAGTAGTCTTGTATAGCCTTGCATATAGCTGTGAATATCGGAAAAACAGACCACAGAAAATAATGCTTTCCAACCGCCCAGGCCCTCGGCAAGGGCCCTTCTCATCTGTGCCAGCACCCCCCTCTCCCCAGATGGCCTACTTAACTCCCCTGACCTCGCCCTTTCCCCCCACATGATTTTTCTGTGATGCAGTTTGCTTTGAGATGTCAGCTATTCAAGGCTATAGCCAAGGATAAAGAAAGCTTCATGTTGCAAACTTACTCCCATTGTAGACTACCATTTGTGATGTCATCTTTGATGTCATGGGTGTTAATCTTACCAGTGCATGGAAGTGGCACAAGTTATGGGTGCTTGGCATATCATAACGGGTGAATTGTAGTGTTTTTCGGTTTTACTTGTAACCAAAAAGTCTTTTTAACAATGTTTTTTTAATTGAATTTCATAGATTTTTGTTAGTGCAACTTAACCATAACGTCCCTTTAACAAAGGTTTTTCTGTGAATTTCATGGGCTTACCCTTAATCTGCTACAAGTTCGTTATGTTATACTACCCACCCAATGTGGCAGATATTGAGTCCGCAGACAGTGCAGTAGTCTGCAGATGTCAGGTAGCATTCACAAAGCCCAGAGTCATAAGGGACACCAAAACAAGTTGTACCCATCAACCAACAAACAGATGTTCACAAACTCATAACTAGGACACGTAATGTGTACGACACGCCAGTATACCTTTTTCTACAAACACTTAGTTTATTTTTTTTATTTTGCACACATTACAATGGAATGTACCAATCACAAACCATAACTGTAGACTTCCTATAATCTCCTCACTGCAACTTGTTGCATACAGATTGAGCAACACCAGGTGCTTATTGGACAAACAATTCTCACTAAATAATAAGTGCATTGTATTTATTTCTCTTTTATTAGCATTCATCATGTAAACACGTGTTATAAGACAGAAGCGCTATTTTCTTATTCACAGAAATGGCAAGCACACTTGAGTGTTGTTGAGGAGAACTTCCTAAAAGAAGAAATGAGTGACGATAACATCTATAATGGTATACAATACACATTTTAATGTAAACAAATAATGCAATTTGTACACACCTTACTAAAATAATAATTCTGTTTTTCTTACAGTACATAGTTTTCACAAAGAAACCACACCCCAGTTTAATTATCCACAATACCAGAATCACATACAGAAGCTCTATCCCCAACTGTAAATCATCAGATCATGAACTTGTCCATCAAATTAGATGAACTAAGTAATGATTTCAAAGAACTTTTACAGTATGGGAAAATCATGTCATTAAATATTTTCCCTATCACTGTAATTCTTGCACCTGTCCCCAGCAATCATCCCCATCAAATTCTGAAAATGTTAATGAAAGATGCTTTGATGAAACCTCACTCCCTTCCTCCCCTCATGATAATTGTACAAAAGTTCCTAATTGTCCTATTTATGTTTCCCATTCCGATACCCCATCCTTTTCTTGAATAACCCTGATGTGCAAGAATATTGGTCAGGAGTAGAAATGAGAATGAATAAGGGAGAGCTCCAGATGAACGTGATGTCTCCAGCTGCTTGTCTGTTAGGACGATTTTGGCGCCCTAAGTCCACACGATACATACATCAAATGAAAGACTTGGCGTATATACTGGCCAGACACAGAATTGCCATGGCATGGAAATCCCCAAGGAGCCCCAGCATACAAGACTGGTGGAGTGACCTGAAAAAGTGGGTCCTAGCTGAAAGAGATGCTTGGAAGCGGGTGATACGACTGAGCCAGTCAGA
The DNA here is from genome assembly GCF_040938575.1 of Ambystoma mexicanum. NCBI lineage: Eukaryota > Metazoa > Chordata > Amphibia > Caudata > Ambystomatidae > Ambystoma > Ambystoma mexicanum. Next base: position 368,422,693 of record NC_090927.1, on the reverse strand, counting down.
CACCAGCAAAGATATCTCAGCTTATAACGCCCAAACACAAACATTATTTGCACCAGAGGAAATGGAATTGGATAAGGAAGACATGCCTCAGTAAACATGTCATGGATCAGTTCCACAGCAGTCAGCACAAACTCATGATTGGTGCTAGTAATTCGGGCAAGGTAGTGGGGTTGGATTGCGGGAGGGTAGGTTTGGATGGGCATTGTGGATTGGGTTTGTTGGTTAGGTTTTATTATAAAAATATGTGATGTGATAAAATGCAAATGTACTCTACCATTGTATATGCATGCTGCATCAATAAAATATGTTACAAAAAATATATGTATTTTTATACTATAAATGTTTTGTAGATTGTTATGTGATATATAGATATATTTTTTTAAAGCGCAATTATGAGTCTGCGGACACTACGGACACTACAACTGTCCGGGGTGTCCGCACTCAAAATGGAGGTGCCCCCGGACAGGCGTGATGTCTGGACATGTCCGGTTTCGCATGCCGCACTTTTAATTAGTCCGCGGACATCGCGCCTGCTCTACGGACACCCAGCACATGTGTCCTGCGGTTCCTGCCTGATGGGTGTCCGCGGACGGCTGTCAGGTCCCCAGACATCATCATGTGACTGAACCCGTGCAGCATGATGGGGGTGTCCACAAACAGTGTCCGTGGCTGCGGACAGTGTAAAAGTGCTTTCCAGCCAATCCAGGAGCAGAAACGTTGCCCTTCCACAGGTCCCAGACCCATTTTTGGTTGATCTGGCAATTTTTAAAAAATGTTTCAATGCTTTTTTTTTTCGACTGTTTGTCCACGGACAAAACAACTGTCTGTGGACGGTTCCTCTAAGAGAACCCATCCATTACTTTTCCTCATTCTCAATCTGGCTACATTTTCATCATAAAATGTCATCCTTAATTTTGCTTTTCTTCTTCGGACATACTTGTAGAAATCTGCAAGTGATAATGTGCAATGAGATAGTATCTACTAACTCAATGTTTAATTAATTCCTTATATCAAATGTAGGCAAATGTTAAGAGGTAATAATTACCTTTATGTGGGGTTAGATTACCAAGAAGGATCTTTAAAAAAATGTAATTGAATTCCACCTGTTGATAAATGACATGGGCTCCCATTATTATAAACATAGTGGCCAGTTGGTGCCTGCAGATTCAAACTTTTTTGTACGAGTTGCAGAATTCTGCAGTGCCATACCCATGCTATGTTTCATATATATGAACCCCAGAACAATATCACAGGAGCTTCTCTTTCTCTGGCCGTAGATTTATATAATAATGACACCTAGTTTTCAAGCACAAAGATGCAATTTGGTGTGTGTTGTGAGCTATACAAATTGTAAATACTATTATTAAAATGTATACATTTACTACCCAGGCATGGTAATCCATTATCAATTCGAGTGACTCATTTTAGTGGACAAATTCTAAAGAAATATTGTTCCTGAATCCTTTGCAGCAAACGTTGTGGCAAACTCTGAAAATATGAAAAGTTTTTTAGGGGCATTGTTAAAGATTGGTTTTCTATTATGGAATGATTAACTAGCCATGCCCTGGAAATGGTGCAATACTTGGTGGATGTTGATGTATGATACTACTTTGTGTGAAATAAAATTCCAATTTTTTTTGAAAGAATGAAAAAAGTAGCACATTTTTAAATCCCGCCAGGTCAGTAATGAAAGTATCTGCCACTAGAGGAAGCGCTTATTTAGAAAGCCTTATGCACAAAACACAGGTATATGAATTTCATAAAAACATATTGCAGAGAAGTGATATTAGCATATCACTTCTTGTGAAGCAATTTCTGAATGATGTATTCTTCTACTGTGACTTCATGGCAAAGGATTATGGAATGTATAATCATCTTCTGTGCTGTCACGACACGGAATACAGCATTTTATCTGGCAGGTTTTTTTCTTGTAGTTTGGGGTTGCTGCAGGGTAAGAGGAGGCTATACTTGTTATTTTAATCTGCATATAGGCCCCTCATGCGTCCTCTCTACACCACCTATAATTGGTCCATGCCAAATCTGTTCTATGTCATAGTTTTTCTTTTTGCGGGTCACCTAACAAAAAGACAGATTTTTCCAGCCGGTTTTAGGGGGCCTACAAAAAGTGAAAAACAATATTCCCTCATCAACCACCACCCCACCACCCCGACCACTATTGCACCTCCTCTCTGGCCTGATATATTCGAAATCCAGGGGTTTCTCAGCCTGGACTCCCCTCCCTCATCCCCTCAGCTCCCTCCTCTCCCATGACTCCCCAAACCCATGCATGCACATACATACAACACAAACACACACACAAAGACAAACTTACCCAGTCACCCTCGATGGCGCTTCCAGGTCCTGGTGTGGCTGTCGTGGCTGTCAGTCCCTGCGCGCACTTGTGTGCAGCAGGGACATAACAGTTCATTTTAGAAAGACTGTGGTGTTTCTAAATCGTTTTTTTTTTATTTTTTAAATCAATGTTTGTAAAAATATCTCCTAACCTAATACCTACCAGACAGCAAAGGGGTTGGAAATGGGGTACTGGGGTGGGGGCACACACAAAATAAAAAGGCCTGGCGTTCAACTATGAAATGTATTCCAAATCAAAATTCTGAATGACATTAAAAAAAAAACTCAAGCTTTGCTATTGTTTCGAATTAGATATGAATCGGAACTCCTTGGTGGAATATACCCCAGGCTGATAGCTAAGCATCTACATTTTGAGCATATTGGAGGCAGGCTGACATAGTTTGCCCTCTATAAGTATGAGCACCATTTTGATGGAACCCTAAGCAGTTTCCATAATCTAGACTAGGAGCTAGTATCTAGCCCACTCTTATCGAACTTGAGGGCAAATCCACTAACCTGTGATTCAGAAAATAGAACTCTTCAAACTGGCTTTTGATGATTACTGGATGTCATAGGTAACCAAATGAAGCATTTTATTTTGATTTTTTATATTTGTAAGGTGAATATCCATAAATCCATAAGGGAGCCTTGCAGAAAAACTGCAACTGTGCACAGATCGAATTGAAAAACCGTTAACATTAATTAACTACCTGCCTTGGATTAACCCAGATAATTATTTAAACATGTAAATGTTCAATTGCTTCCTAAAGATGACTAGAGAATTAATTTGCTGTAGCTCTGGTGGTAGGGAATTCCAAGCTCGCCCCCCCCCCCAAGAAGTATTTCTAGAGAGGAGATCACTAACCGGCCTTTTCCCATAAATCGCAGTGTATAATGGTGGGACAATGAGTTACAATCTTGGATGATATATAGATTTGGGCGAGGCCATGGATACACTTACAAACAAGAGATAGAATCTTGAATGTTATCCGCTGCTGCACTGGAAACCAGTGAAGACCTCGTCGAAACTCTGAGATAGGTGTTTTCGATGGTAGAGAGAAAATCAGTCACACTGGTGAATTCTGGCTAACCTGGAGCTGATGAAGCTAAGATTTCGGTATGCCAGTTAGAAGGCCATTACAATATTTGTTCCCACACCATGGTTGGATGATTCTTCTCAGAAATGAGTGAGAGTAGAGGCTTAAGAAGTTGTCATTGATAATAGGGAGACTTGATAACCTGATTGACTTGTAAGTTACAGCTCATGCTAGACTGCCAAATGCATCAACCGATTTTTTACTGTCTGAGTGTATTTAGTAGCTGTTCCAAATAAAGTTGGACAGGGAACCAGGTTTAGTACATTAGCTTATTTCTTTTTTGGACCAAAAACAATAATCTCTGTCTTTGAAGGGTTCAGTTGGAGCTTATTTTCCATCATCCAAGATTGAATTTTTTCTGCACATTTTAGAACTCGCTCCACTGCCTCCAGTAGTTCCTCTAACCATAAGTATATTTGCATATGAATGATAATTCAGGTCAAAATGGGCAAAGGTGTTAAGCAGTGGGCGGATGTATACATTGAACAATAATGGAGAGAAAGATGGCCCCTGCAGCACTCTACCGGTTACTAGCAATGAATCAGAAAGGTAAGGGCCTGCCTTGACCTGCAGAGAGCGGTTGGTCAGGAACGAGAACCATTGGATGGCCTCTTCAGATACATGTGCCAGTGATGATAATCTGGATTTGAGAATGCCAAAATCAGCTGTGTCAAAGGCTTCCAACAAGTCAAGCATGACAAGCATGCTGATGACACCATTGTCGGCAGTCTCGAGAAGGTTGTCCCAGCTAGCAAGTAAGGCCGTCTCAGTACCAGGACCTGCTCTGAATCCTGACTGATAGGATGTGGTCACAATTTTCTCCAAAATATTGGCAGGCCACACGAGACCTGCTATGGGATGATAATTGGAAAGTGTTTCATGTAGTATGACAGAAATGGGCCCATTCCCTGCATCAGGTTGCATTTGGTTTTCTCCTTTGCTAGGGCAATTTAACTCACATGGTATTCCAAGTGCTCCAAAGTGACCTAAGGTAATGGATAGCATAGAAGAATTAATCCATAAAGACATCTAGATGAGAGGGAATAAGAGCAATAGCTGCCAGGTTTTGGTGGAGAAGTTTAAATACCATAGGGTGTGTGTGAGGGTCTTGAGCTGAAAGAAGTAGTCAGTGTGCTGCTCTAATTTAGTCTGAAGTTTGGCTTGAGCTGCTCAGGAGACTCAAATATCTTATTTGTATTACATTTGAATACATTTGTTACATCCATGTTTACTTGAGCAGGGAATAACCCAGTTAGTTGATTGTGTCAAGCAAAAAGTAGCTGTTTTAATTTAAAGCTGGGAATCAACCCTTCATCTCAGTTATTCAGGAATAAGGAATCTATTCACATTATGAAGACAGATAAAAGCCCAGTGCTGACTTCAAGGAGACAAGCATTTTTTGCACAAGTATTTTGAGAATTCAAAGTTTTGAACTGAGGGGTGATGGTTTTTAGTGAAGAAAGTATCCCATTGATTATAGCAACAATTTGCTTTTGAAAAATATTGATATATGAAATAGATTAGGGAATGAGTGTGTATGTACTTAGTAGTATTTCTTAGTTTTCTTTTGTACTGCTTGTTGTTTTTAATTGATTGCATGGATTATTCTGATGAATGTTTTATTATTGGAATTCAATTTCTTGTTTTAAACTCGCCCATAATCTGCATTGTCAATATAGCGCTAATATTTAGCTACTATTTAGCTCATACATTGATGACATGGTGATAAAAAACAGCGACAAGGTATTCACATCGGTTTGGTAGAGCAAAAAAACAGTTCAAGGCGGTCCACATGGCCCAAAATACAATTCAATCATATCCAGAGCCACCAACACCCTAAACAAAGGATGGCTTGATGTAGGTTAAATAGTAGGCAAAAATAAATGTAGGCAATAAAGGAGGTGGTATACTGTAGATAAATGAAGAGCACTCACCAAGACTAGAAGAGTCCTCTGTACTAATGCGTGGGAAAAAAAACCCTCAATATGTTTCGAAAGGTGTAGATGGATGATATTCCATCAGGGTCATCCAGCGTAAAGGAAGAAGTACGGTGGACTAAAGGGCATAAAAAAGTGCAGCAATTAAGTACGAGACGCCACACAGTGGCATATCGGTGGATAACAAGTACACAGACCAACACTCACCAATATGAGATGCCGGTCCGACTCTAGAAATGACCAAATGGTAAGCGGAATGAGACTTGACAGGCTGACAGCCAAAGTTCATGGAACCTTAACGAATAAATGGCAGAATCTGCAAAAAGTCCAAGGACGCTATATTTTAGAACACATAACTCGTATGTAATTGCATATCGGCGGTTAACAAGTGCACAGACCATCACTCACCAATATGAGATGCCGGTCCGTCTCTAGAAATGACCGAATGTTATGCGGAATGAGACTTGACAGGCTGACAGCCAGAGTTCATGGAACCTTAATGTACAAATAGCAGAATCTGCAAAAAGTCCAAAGACGCTATATTATAGAACACATAACTCGTATGTAGTGAAAGCTATAAAAAATACCGTAACTCGCCACATTTCAATAGTTAAACTTACTGCGCTCTGCATGTGGTGTGCCAATTGTCGCTATTCCGTTTAATGCGCATGGACTGAGAAGGGTCACGTGCGTTCGTCTGAGCAAGATTTCCGAATGCGGATATTGTTGCTATGGGTGAGACGCTTCTTAGTAAGCGTAGGACCCTCGAGGAAAGCGTCGGTCAGGGAGGCCGGCGTGCGTCGAAATAGTCGACGGACTTACATGAGAATTGTAAATGAAACCTACTTTTCAACTCAGTAGCGAAGGCGGCAGCCATCTTAAGAGGTGCTGGGTATCAATATGTATGTAACAAAGGTAGCCACAGAATAGAGCTCCAGTGGAGCGGCAAGTGATCAGGTAAAGAGTAAGGGTAAGCAAAGTTAACCATGGAATCCAGCCATCTGGGATACGGTGTGGTGGCTCTGAATTTACAGTAATTGTGATGTATAAAGAATTTTTATATACATAGCAACTCATTCACATAACCTAGCGTTTAAAATATGTGTCATGTGGAAATGCTGTACTTTTGGAGGTGTGTAGTCACATAATGTTGTAGGGAGAGTCAATGACTGTATTCAAGTCTAAAAACTGGTTATGGAACCATATACAGAAATCCTACAGGTGCAAAATGAGCTAAAGTGTAATGAGAGGCAATAGTGAAGCATATCAGATAAAACATTTTAGAGAAAATTTGTCGTTAAGACCCTTGGGCAGTAGTGTATTGAGTGTGTGGATCCAATACTTCTCTCTACAGGAGAGTATAGAGGCATAGTGTCCACCCCTATAGGGTTTCTTAACTACTTCCAGGATTTGGAATTTGAGTTGTGCAATCGTGTGGTTGTTATCCATAAAGTGTCTGGAGAGAGGTGATTTGTTATTCTTGCACCTGATGTTCGATTTATGTTCTGTGAGATGTTCTTTGACGGGTCTTGTAATTTGACCCACATATAGTTTCCCACATATATGTCTTTTCTCCAATACTAGTTAAAGTATGGCAAAAGGGAAGTCTTTTCTAATTGTCTGGTTGACAAAATGTTCAATTGAAACAACAACTTAATATGACAATGGGCCTCATTACACGGTAGGCGGTGAGCCATGGCGCTATTAGCGCCATGGCTCATGCCGGTAAAATACCAGCACCGCCTTGGCGGAAAGGGGATTTACCGCCCCATTCCAAGGTTGGAGGGGCGGTAAATCCCCCTTCCGCCATTGCCCTTCCCCATTCCCATTTCTGCCCCACAGGGCTCTATGGGAATGGGCAAGGTGCTAATTACGGCACCGCAATTTTGCGGTGCCGTAATTAGCTCCGAGGTCACTTAGCGGGTTGGATTTTAACGCCTGCAAAAAGCAGGCGTTAAATCCCCCAACCCGCAAAGGGACCTCGTAGTAAGGCGGTAGGGATTTACCGGTACCGGTATTTTACCGGTACCGGTAAACCCCTACCGCCATCCGTGTAATGAGGCCCATGTGCCTCTGTAACACACCAGTTTAACATGGGTTTTCTGGTATACTCTCCTGCCAGGAAACCTTTCAGCTGAATCTCTTACCATTCTGTTATAGACCCCTGAAGGGAATATACCCCTTTTGGATCATTTGTATCCCTTGGGGTACTCTCCTGCCAGGTATCTCTTCCCAAAAAGGTTCACTACTGGATCAAGCCTCTGTAACATTCACATTCCTCTTCAGTATAAAACAATTGTACATCTTCAATAGTAAAACTTTGTCCCAACTTCCCCCATACTGACATCCCATATATGAGGGCTTGTTCAAGCACTGTCTGTTGACCTTTCTTTCAACATTTCTTGGCTCTTATCAATGCGTGTTCCAGGTTTCCCCCAACTGACATCTCAAACCAGGAAAATTGTTCAACGTTTGCCTCTTTCGTTCTTTTATAATGTCTTTTGGCTTATGGCAAGGCTGTTTCCACGTTACCCCCAACTGACATCTCATATCAGGACAGGTTCCATGTTTCCCTCAACTGACATCTCATATCAGGAGAATTGTATCATATTTACCTTTGCTTTTGAATTCTATTTGGTCAGTATTAAAAACTGCTTCCGAAAGGTTTATTAGCATATTCACACATCCTTTTAGGTTGACTTAACGGTTTACCGTGCGACTGCTATGAGGAGTTTCTGTTGGGCAAGCTTTCCCTTCTTGGCAGAGTCTCTTTTGGTTCCACGTCAGCTTTTCAGTCCTACGCTGACGGAACCACTGCCGCTCTGCAGGACTGTGTCTCCCTTGGTCCCATTGCGCACAGTTCACCTTGACTTCACCAGAGTTCCCCCTCTATAGATCTAAACACCTCCAGTCCTTTACTGACAGATGTTTCCTGCTCTTTGCATGCTCTTCTCTGTGAGTTTGCCTGTGCTTCTGGATTTGCTTGCCATTCTGCACACTCCACGGCCTTTCTCCTCTCTCCTTCTGCAGTCTGTCAACTGCAGGTGATTTCTAGGTTTAAATGTCCTGCACAGCTGACTTGGATCTTGAAATCTAGACTGCACGTTGTACTTGGTGTCACATTCCCTCCACATTAACTCCTTGCTCCTATTCCTTGTCTCAGTACTTGGGGCTTTCTGGGACTTGAAGTCCAAGAAATGTTCAAATGAATTTAAGTTACATTGTTGAACAGTTGTATTTACATTACAATCACCATGCACATTAGATGTTGGATATGTTCTAGGCTTCTCATGCACGCATGAAGAATGCATAGGTTTTGTTTTAACAAGGTCGTTTTCAGATTTGTGTATTTAAATGGTTCTGAATAATGACAACATGCCATCAAAAACTCTGAAATTAAGGGATCTTCATCGGAAGGAAGGAAAGTATATTGCTTCTCTGCTGCTGGAGTCACCACTCTCCCCTGACAGCCATCTCCTCCCATGTAATCCACCCTCAGAGTCAGGATCAGAACTGCCTTGCCCTAACCACAAGGGAGTAGACTTTAGGCTGTGGATTAGTAATGACTTTGCAAGCTTCATCACACTGCTGCCCAAAACAGTGCTTTAACCCATGCACATGTTCGAAGGTGAGGGATCCACTTTGGCAAGAATAATATGGGCTACATGGGCTAATCAGGACCATAATGTCTATGAGGAGGGTTGGTAGTCCTGTGAAAGTCCCACCTCACTTTCACTTTCTTTTTGTGGGTTTTATTTGGCTCAAAGTGTAGGATTGTTCCGGGACAACTTATCACTTGTTGTTTAGAGGAGTTTCTGTGGGCCGTGGTGGTCTTTTCTTAAGAGCTGATGAGTTTCAGTGTGTTTATTTATTAGACTCCCTTTGAGTTTTATATTGTTTACCCTTCCCTTCCCCTCATACCACATTTAAGTAACAGTAACATTTTCTTTTTTCCTTTTATGTCCCATCAACAACTATAAAAAAAGGTTTTCCATCACCTTACATATTTACCCCAAAAAGTTTTGAAAAACGAACAAAGTTCCCCTATTCTCTGCCTAATCACATTAGGTATATGTTTATCATTCGATATCATACCTTTTTTGTACTTTTTTGTATACCTTCAGATGTTCCTAATTTCTGCAGGAATTATGACTCAGTCTCAAAGCGTAGATATATTTGTGGGTTATTGCTGCACGTTACAAACCCCAATAGAAATAGAAATATTAAAATGCCTTCTTCTATTGCCTTCCCGCTCCTTCCCTTGTATCCAAAATATCTATTTTAAAACCTGTACCCACTTGCATTCCATCTTGTTTGTGAAACCTGAAAACATCTCATTTGTGAGTAAACCAGCAAATCCTTATTGTTTTTAGTCACCTTCATTTGTGTGTCCTAAACCCCTTTCTAATTGTATGTGTAACTCTTGAGTGAATCAAAACATTTTCTGTAGTCACATGTATTAATTGTAAAAGAAATGAAATCATGAACAGTACTAGGGTCTGTACTTAGAGTCAGCGGAGGAAAAATAAAATTACATTCTTGGAGCATAAGGCTTTTTCCAGACATTTCAGGAGGGGGCAGAGGCACTTGTGAGGATTGAGTGGAGGTCATAGCATCGGTTGTGCAAAGCCAGAGTAGACATTGCCTGGGGTGAGATATTGGTTGTATTACAGCTCAAAAGGGGTATAGGTGAAAATGTCTATCCACAGCATGCAAAACCTGGTCCAATAGGAAAGGGCTCCTTGCACTATTGATCTGGCACAGTGTATTGTTGTAATGGTGTAGACACATGAAAAACACATCACATGACTGAATCCAATGTTGTATGCGCTGGACAAAAATAGCCAGAGAAATAACACCTTGAAGAAAAAGTGAAGTGATAGTTCGGTACCAGATCATCTATAAAGAATCTTTGAACATCATACTCTGTTATATCTGAACCCATGCCACTTTACTATTGGTCGGGTTCATTGTGTGTTTTCTAAAGCAACTGATCGAATGGCTGCACATCTGGACGTGTACAAGTAAACTGTTAATATCATGAAACATATAAATGCACCATAAAAGATTATTTCAGTTGAGCTTTACTAGAATATACCATTGTTTAGTTTTTTCGAGAATATATGACTGACTTCTGTTATGTGATAGACATCGTGAAAGATGCTCCATCAACAATTACCAATTATGTCAGTGCTGGAAAAAAATTGGTGTGTGCTCAAACTCGTGTGTTTTCTGTATTCAAATGTTTGTATCGGTTGCTTTAAATGGAGGACCCAAAATAATGTACCATAGCTCTGTCTGACCTGTTGGTAGGTGGTGCTGTGTACAGTAAAACAGCAGTACCAAGTCTCAGTAACACAAAAATAGTAGCAAAAATACTAACCGCATCTCATACTGTTACAGTCAGTCACCAGCGCAGTCAATCATTTGGGGTGGTATCAGATTTGGCTACTCAAGAGAGGGCCTTGGTAGTGGAATTCTGGGCTCATCCTTGTCTTGTTCATGCAGCTGACTTGTATTGCACCAAAAAGATGCAGTACCAACCTTAGTCCAATCCCTTTCCCTGGAAATGGTTTTAATGCAGATATAGTGCAGATGGTGAAGTGCTGTTGTTCCGTGTTCCGGGAGAAAATATTTTACACTTTGGATTGTCTTGCAGGGCTAAAAGCCAAGCCTTACTAGGCTCCGCTAGTAGAAAACATGATGGAGTTGGTGGTACGGCTGTTACATGCTGATATTTAGCACGTTGAAATATGCCAGTCTACGTCTGAAACATGTACAAGGTGAGGCATAGCTTTGTAATTCCCTCGTGTCTCTGTGACAGTGTTATGATCCTCTTCTGTATCACTAGTTTTGAGACTCTTATACTGCAGCCTGGATTAAGATGGGCCATAACTGTGGGGTAAATTTGGCAACAAGATACACATGGACTGCCTCTGACTGAGGTAAACCAAATGGTGCATAAATATGAAAACACATTCTTGGCAGAGACAAGGCCAGCATGTAATTCTGAACTATCAAGTATCTGTTTCAGCAAAAAGGCAAAATTAAATAAAATGGGCTATGTGTTGGAATCACAAAGCCCAAAACTGGGGGCCTACTGTCCAATACATGTGACCGAGGCCCATAGGGCAGCTTTGCTAAAACAGAGAGCTACCACGGAAATGTGTACAGTTTGCCGCTTAGAACAATGAACACAGGGGAAACATATCTCCATTGCCAGAGTAATGCAACTATATATATATATATATATCAGTATGCAAAGATGAACGTTGATGGCATGGTACAGGAGAAAAATGAATATTGTGTGCTATAAGATGTGGATGTAGGACTCATGCATAAAGAAAGAGATTGTGGCATTTGAAACACTAATTTCTGTTCATCATAGCTAAATTTAGAACCTGTGGCTAAACCAAAATAAGTCTTCTCCCACCTCAGATTAAAGGCCAAGAAGTGTACCAGACACAGATGGGTGATCTCTCTCTGAAGCTTCTGCAGAGTCAGAAAGGGGACAAGCTTATGCCTGAGACCAAGGTTTATTGGGGTGAACAGATGACCACTGAGTCAACAGAAAGTGCTCTGCTAATGGATGTGAGCTCTGAATGATAGTCAAAATTAAATCCAATTAAGTTCTGAAGCCCTCAGCTGAGGACAATTGACATGCACCAGAGAATGTCACATGAGTCATGGGTGGAGTTGTACCTCTCTGTTCGAAGGAGAAAGGAGGCCAGGGCATGGCTATTAACTTTGAAAGAAACTATTTGTTTTATTGCAGGCTAAATCAACACTGATTGCCCAGGACTACATCAGGGTCTAGGAAAGAACAAATCTTTGATTAAGTGAAGTTAAAAGTATGTATGTTATTAATAAATCTGCCAAATGTTATCCTGTTTGAATAAATCATACAAATCTGCCATTCGCACCTGCAACCGCATGCCGATGTGCGACACTTGATTCATGGAAATGTGTGCAAAAACCGGCAAGGGCCGCACACCGAGAAGGACACTGTGTGAGCCTGCTCGGAAATAATCGCATATTCATGAATTTGTTGGCGCAAAGTACCCATATTGGCAAGTCGGGCTGGAACGCCCCCCACATGGCCACACGCAAAGCATAAACAGCCAGATCAGCTAACTTTGCGTGCTCCCCAGTTGCAAATCTGTGCACCCTTCAAACAGTCTCTGGGGTCCCCCACAACCAGACCTGCCTCTCGAGGACCCTGCTCAGGGTAGCCCGTAACTGTTCCCGACACCCTGCATATGAAAAACCATAACTTGGTCTAAACTCAGATAATCTGCATGTGAATCCTCATAAACCGTTCCTGCACCCCGCTACACTGTTTACACGCACCCCTAAGTTACATCAGAACCCCGTTTGAGTACACGCACTCCAGAATCCAACATGCACCCCCACCTCCACGCTGCAAATCCGATGCACAAATGTACTTGTGCCTGCCTTTGAGTGGCAGATCATATGAAGGACTTTGTGTGCCCATTTCCCGGCTGATAGGTTACGCTACCGGATCCATGAATATGTCTCGTGCCATGCAATTGTGGTAGTGCGAGGGACTGCCTGCAGGCTGTCCCTCAGAACGCCAATTTTTGAGCAAGTTCTTCCCCATTTCCATCCGTCTGCGCAAGCCACGCCCACACTCTGTGTGTAGTGTCATGCAAGGCCCTCGACGGCTCACAGGGACATGCAGAGCCTGTGCGAACTCCATGCAAGTCCAGGAAAAGTACAACACATTCAATTCCCTGAATCGACAAATGGGGATTTGCACGCAGAATGGAGCACCATGCAAATAATTCCATGAATCAGGGCCGCAACGCATTGTGACTGGCATAATCAGAGCAATTCAGAAATGTATATTTTGTGATGCTTATTTATAAATTGAAGAATAGTGCCATTTTGAAGATATTAAGTCCATTTGAAGTGTTTAGAAATGTCATTTTAAATAGGTGGAGCCACAACTCCCAGAAATGGAGCCTAGTAATTAAAAGCAACCAATCAGAGAAAAGGTGCTAGGCCTTCTTTAAGGGGGAGTTAAAATAGATGTCCAATCCTAATCATGTTAAAATAAGCTGGCACCTCATATTATAAATATGTTGGTTTGAGATTATTGCTTTAAAAGCAGATGCACAATGAGAAAAGAGGATCGCTTGCCAAAATGAGGATTGTCTGTCCAGAATGATGAGCTGACAAATATGAGGAGAGCTGTCTGGAATGATCTGAGCTGACTGGAGCTCTATAAAACTATTGCAAGGGAGACAGAACGAGGTGGATGAGACCAGGAGAAAGACTAAAATCCTGAGGGAACCAGGACAGAGGTATTGATGCTGGATATATAACTGAGTCTGGAGGGGGAGTCCTACAAGATCGCCATGCTTCCCAAGAGATGACCCTGGAGATTGATGACTTTCATGAGCGTACATACAGAGAGATATTCAATGCAAGCACCTAATCCCAACAGAACAAACCATTGGTGGGGGTCTTGTTAAATTGGTATCTTTTCCCATATCGACAGTTGTAGGGAGGGCATCCAGGAGTAGATCCCTAGTCATTGTGATCTATTAATAATTTAATTAATTCCCACATAGCCAAATAACACAGGGTATCTTGTAGAAGTTCGTAAATCGCCAACCTTTCACCCAGTGTGAATAATGGTACAGCCCTATAAAGTTACTTTCGACCACCTGTATCCCTGGTGCAAACCTCAAAATGTTCCTTATGTGAAGTGGGATGCAAAACAAAATTCAAACTTTTGAACACTCCCTGCGCCTTGCCTTAAAGCAGACAGGGTACCAAATACCAATTGAATATCTGAGCCTGTGCTGTTCAGAAAAGTGTTTTCTAGGTTAAACAAAGTGAAACAA